>NW_027223323.1:2963751-3437598 GCF_030449975.1 Polyergus mexicanus
AAGCAGTGGTATCAACGCAGAGTACTGTCATTAATAGCGAGAGAGAAAGAGAGGAAAGAGAGAGAGAAAGAGACAGCGTTACGGAATAGAATGGTCGTTAGCAATTACCTACTTGGAGTAAAGCTCTGTCCCCTTGCTTAGAACTGGAATAGCATCGAGTATCGAGGGCATTGGAAGGTTAATTGGCAGATCCGATGATTCTAAATTGACCGTCACTTTTCCATCCTTGCCACTACCGTTCGATGCGCCTTATTGGGTTCTAGATACAGACTACGAGTCATACGCCGTAGTATGGAGCTGTACAAATCTCGGAGTATTCAAGTAAGTTCATTTGCGAAAGGAGAGTGAACGAATATATTGAGAGAAGAAAGTATAAGCTAGAATTTTCAAAATTTAATTGGCGGGATTGAGTGTACGATAAATTTTTTTCTCCTTTATTTTTATTATCGAATATATCAATATTCTTCTTCATATTCTTCTGTATTTAAATAAGAGTAAAGCTTAATTTTTTTAAGTAAATTTTCCTCATATATATTTTAAATATTATAAAGAAATACTTTCGAATATATTAGATCAGACTATTTAAAAGTCTTGTCGAATTCTTGAAATTATAATGTATTCTTATTACAGCGTACGAAACGTTTGGATTTTAACGCGAGAACCAAAGCCGCCAGTCGCAGTTTTAGAGAAAGCTTATCAAGTTATCGATAGAAACAACATTAGCAGAGCATACTTTATTCGCACAGATCAGAAAAATTGCCCGGCTTCGTATTAAGAACGATCCAAGTATCTCCACGGAAATATATTCGGTAAAGAATTAAGTGTTTTTGCGACGACTCTTTGAATTACGGATTAGAATATCTATAGCCGGCAGCGATATGAATGCAGACTTTGATCATGATTATGCAGGCATTTTATTACCAGTATTTCATGATTGTGCAAGCATTTTATTGCCAGAGCGAGTGTTCTTGAATTAATATAATTGATATCTATATTGCACTCGAAGTAAGAATATTGCGTAATTGTAGTGCTTCATACTTAAAAATGTTTTCCATATCTGTGATTCTTAACGCAATATGTGTGAAAAATTAAACTTATAGTTTTTTTATAATAAAATTTAAAAAATTTTATTATAAATTGATCGGAAACATATAAATATATATACAGCATTATTATAAAATGGGTATGGTTATGTATATTTACATTGACAACACTTTGGACGCGAGATACGGGTTTTAATTTGTCCATTTGTTTGTGTGATATATAATTATTAAATGAAAAAGTAGAAGAGGAGATAAAAGAGAAAAAGAAAAAGAAAGTATTTTGTAAAAATATAAATATAAATATATATATATATATATATATAATTTATATATAGAATACTTATTTTATAAAAGTCTATCTCTAAAAATAGATAGATTCTATTGTAAAGCAAAAATTAATAAATAATTCGTGTAAAAATTTTTTCATTATGTACTTTATATAAACTTATATTTCTTATTAAGGATTATAGATCCTGAATTATCTTGCCTACTGAGAGAGAGAAGCATCTGAATAATAAAATAATCTCGCAATCAAAGTGTTAAGATACAATTATGTTAAGATACAATTAGGTACATTTATATCTTATATATTTATAGTTATATTTATATTTGCTTTTTTACGTGTAAGTATCCTTTGTTGATCACAAAATTATTGTGTTTTATATATACGTTTATTTATTGAAAATATATCACGACTAAGACTGAACGACAATTTGTCTTAATTTTTAAAATTGTTATAACATTTTTTGAATGAAATGAAAAAAATCTTATTTATCAGATTAAATAATCTCATGTAATTTATTATCCATATTTTTTCGATCCATTTTTTTGCTCATATAGATATAATTAATACAAAATAAAAAACTTTGCGAAAAAAAGGATCATCTATTTTCACATTGATGTTATAGTCATATATTATGTGTGGCGTTATATTTTATAATTGTATAATATTTGGACTGTTGTATGTAAAAATATATAGCAGCTCTACGTATTAGAATAATTAGACAATAATTTCATTTGATTTACGTGATATCGTAAACTTAATCACCGACGATTGATCATGTTGGTATCTTCCAACGAAATGTTACCGAACCCATCGAGAGTATGCTTGCTATGCTGGTTGTAGGCACCGATCGAAACTGTTAAAAATTTATGGATATTTGCGTAGTTTGAAAAATCCGCTAATATTATTTTAGAAAACATAACGGCCAAAATAAGAAGTAATAAGCATAATAGATAACAACACAGAAGTTTGATTGATGAAGAAAAAAGAAACGTAATATCATTATTAGAGTAATAAATAAAATAAAATACATTAGTGAATAAAGTCGCGCAATTTAACGTTGCATTATTAATTGAAAAACTCTCTTTAAATTTATTGAACTTGTTTTACCAATATATGAGATTTTGTTAATATTAAATTAATATAATTACAGAAAATGCGCAATAAAATGATTGAATCGCCCAGAATCGAGTAATTATCATAACAATAAGTTTTCTGACACAACCATTATTTAATAAATTATTAATCCATATTTTAAAATATTCTCTCTTTCTCTCTCTTGATAATTTAATATTTCATCGATGCCGGATAAAAAATTTCAGCAGCAGATACCAGTCTCTGTTGTAAGATCGCGCAGATATATCCAAGCGCGGTTGCTTTCGTAGTCGACACAATTGGTCGATAAAAAGATTTTCTCGAACCAGTTATGAAAATTTAATTATGCAAAAACGACACGAAAAATATTTAATCGACCATTAAGTTATCCGCGTAATTTACGTACGAGAGAGCATCCGCTTTTTAATATTACATACATAATAAATGCCGCGAGGGTGTACAGTGTTTTATTTATCGCGCAGAAGGACGCTAATAAATGGCCACGTGAAAAGTTTCATTAATGGGGCAATAATCAATGAGAAAAAAAGAGAAAGAGAGAGAGAGAGAGAGAGAGAGAGAGAGAAAGAGGGACGTCACATCGGGTCACACAAATTTACGTTGCGAATCGAAATCGGATCTAACAACGCCCGGTAGCCCCGACGTTGGGCGTATCTCCCACGTTAAAAATGCGGGAAATGATCGTGGCCGAAATAAATCGAGAGCTACGAACCGAAAACACCGCGCGCAACAATACACTTAAATTAAACAAATAACGGCGACACACGGGGTGCGGTCGCGTGCGAGGTCGGGCCTTTGGGTATTGTCACGTGCCATTCGTACAAACAGACAGTATTCAATTGCGGACCTGCAGGATACGCCATCAGGGATGCATTGTGCATCGAGAAAAAGAGGAGTCGCGCGATCCCACGCGAATCATATCGCAAAAACGATAAAACGTATGAATTTCTTTCCCTGAGCGTGTATCGTATAAATCTTGGCAGACATAATATTAATAGCATATACTATTTATTAGGAAGTACGTATATATTTCTTTATATATCGTTATGTACACACACACACACACACACACACACATATATATATATATATATAATAGTTTTATTTAAATACAATTTAGCATGTGTATATATATATATATATGTACATATATGCTAAACTTTGTTTCTAAATAAAACAATTAGAATCAGAAAAAAATATATCTTTAAACAGATGAAAAACTTTACGTTGTATCGTACATGAGATGAAATTAAAAGAATGCAATAAATCTTCCACTTCTTTTTGATGAATAAAAAAACACATTTAATTTCCTGTATTCTTTCTTTAATAAGCTGTGCTTTTTTAATTCTTTTATTTTATTAGGCCATATTTTCTGACTTTTTATTTACGGGGGTCAAAAATTGGCGTATTTTTTCCAACCGGATAGTCTTTTCGTATAATCGTCGCCATCTCGCTTGTGTAATAAATTAAAATGCCGTAGAATCTAAATCAAGATCTAGATAGAGGCAAAGAACGTCTGCTAGGAGCCATGGAATCCCCTTCCGAATTTATCTCGTCGTTCTCTTTCTCTCTCGAGAAATCCTTTTACGTACGAAATGAAACAGGGAGGACGGATAGGGAAGGAGGGACGGGAGGGAGGAGGAAGAAGGGCGATGAGGATTCAAAGAGCGGAAGGGGATACACGATCGAGCTCACGGGCAACGGCCAAATCTCGGCGTGGGCCCTACGGTTTTCGAGGGGCACGGGCAACGGTCCCTAATAACAGGGTACACCGAGGCTAAACAAACATACACGCCCCTGGCATCTCTCGCTGAAAGAGTGCACGGGAAACAAATGGGAAAAAAATGCTCTTTCGACACACCGTGCAACAATTTGAGGATAAAATATATTTGCTTGTTTCGCATAATTTACAAGAAAACAGATATTTTATCGTGCACCTGCTGTTTGCTTTTGACTTCTCGTTCTGGTAAAGGAGAACGAGGCACGAGAATTCGAGATCGAGGATTTCGTTGTAGTAGGATTGCATTTATAATTGTACTCTCAATGAAGTTTCCCGAGTTATATTTAGGAGAATTGCATAATGCACTTTGTGACATTCTCTAAGTTCTCATTAAGAAATTTAGTCTCAAACTTAATTTTGATTTTATTTCTTAAAAAGAGGTAGAACAACGTATTATATAAACATTTATAATACTTTGAAAGAATTAATAATAAGAAATATTATACGTTCTCTTAATTAGACTTAAAATTCATATAATAAATTAGAGAAAAGAAACTCAGATATAAAAAATAGGGCATCGATTTAAAATCTCAAGATACAATCTTTAATAAAAAATCTTTGACATTTCGATGTAAATTCAAACACTCGACATATAATTCTTTTATATAGATTTATATAATAATAAAACGATGCAAATGTACACAAAAGATAATACTCTTATATAATTGCAGCGAGATGAAAATAATTGGATTCTATTATGCAATGATAAATTAAATTTATATTTGTAGAACTCTCTGGCCTATATTCAATTATATAAATGATACACCGAGAAATATTCTGAATAATAAAAATTCGTGTAAACTACCTCTTATTAATATAATATTTAATTGTTAATATATAATAAATAATACACAAATACAAGAAAAGAAAAAAAAAATTTTTTTAAAGTATGTTATATATAAAATGCATTTTCTTTTTTTCCCTCTATTTTTTTTTATATCTCATACTTTTCTTATGACAAATATCAACATTAAAAGAAAGTGCACAGAGCGTTCCACGTGGCCTCTTTTTCAAGCACGAGAGAAACACGCTTGTTTGCATTTCACCTGATTCAGGGTGGTCCATGTCGAAGAACCCGTGTCATATACAGCTGAATTTAATAACAAACACGGAAAGCATCCCGTCCGTCTGTCATTTTATTTAAATAGTATACGCTATATAATTATAGTTACTCACATTTCTTATTTTATCATTATAAGTTACTCGCATCATTTTAAAATATCGCTCTATAATTCAGTCTCAATCGTGGCTAAACAATATCACTATTATTATCTCTATAGAAAATGTACATTTCTTTCAATTATCGTGCAACATTTATGTGTATAATAATGAGATTACAGACAAAAAACATTGTTTCAAATAACAATCTGCTTCATATCACATATCTCTTTATTTAGTATCGCTGTGTGTGCGTCGCATTACGTGGTTTATTCATTGTTTTCTTAATGTAGACGGAAATATGGAACAGGGAGGCTGAATATATACGGTGGCCGCTCCATTTGTCTCCAGCGCGTAAAAGATTGGTAAGAGACGCGCGAAACGCGCGAGAGAACGGGGGAGTTTAAGTAAAAAGCCGCGAAAAGAGAAGAAGAAACGGGTTGCGGAGGAAGAAGGGAGGAGAATAAGACGCGAAAGAGAAGAAGAAGAAGAAGAAGAAGAAGACGAAGACGAGGACGAAGGTAGATGAGACAAGGGGCATTCTGGTTTGTGGGCACAGCCGCTGCCTGCAGCCCACAATTATGATAATAGCCCCTGAGTCCTGAGTCTTGTTAGGCCAACGTGCAGCGCTTTTATCTACATCTTCTTATTTTTCAGACTCGCGCTCCTCTCCCCGCACCTCCTCGCTCCGCTTCCTTCGCGTATACCGCGGCTTCTCCTACTTTCAACCCTTTACACGTCTCCTCGAGGGGGTCAGATTGGTTCAAACCGATCGATTCTCTTTCGCCGGACAAAAAACTAAATCCGATATGTATCCACATCGTCGAAAGCTCGCGCTCGCGCTACTCTGTGATGATACATATCACGCTATATTCCGAGTTAGTGTATCCGAATAATCGAAGTCAACTTTATATCTCCCGCACGAATTCCGCGATATCGAACGTCTCGTTGAAACATAGTTACATACATCAGGGGTACTGTGTCAGGTATACACAGAACGAAGTAAAAAGCCCGCCCTCCTCCTTTATCGCGCATTTGGAAAATTGTTGGAAACTGAAGGAACTGTCAACGCGATTCCGGCAACGTATTGTACATATACCGGTGTCCGCAAACGTTATAAAAAGCGGTAGCAAACGGCGAGCGCTTTAATCCATTTTCAGCGCCATGCCGGCTCTTTTGAACGATCACGGGAAGCGTGATTAATTGGAGACTGCGCCGCGCGCATGATCGGCGTAAAGAAAGTCTCGTTTAAAGCGAAAACCGCGTGATAATGCATCCGGAGCTCTTTTGGACGGATATAGATATAGACGAGAGACCTTCTTCTGGTGTATACGTGCGCGTAAAAGCGCGCCGTCCGAAAGTGCGCTATCCTCATTTCTGCTAAAAGCCGCTTCTCGCGAAGCGCGAAATCGCGTTTCTTTAATAATACGCCGTTGCAATGGCTGCCTATGAGAATGAAATTCTAGGAAAAGAGAATTGTTTTTTTTTTTATATATACAATGTATAAAAATATATTTTGAAATAAAGTATCACGGATATTTAATTTGCGACTATTTTCAGCGAGTGAAATATCAATTATTTTGATAAAAAATTTTCTAATAATGATAGTGTGAATTATTATATATGATAATTATTGTAAATTATGTATTTATTACAATTATTGTGAATAAGAAACAAAATGCCTGTATAAGGAAAAGAAACATGTCAAATATATTTAATAAATGAGTCCTTAGGTCTTATGACATTTTCCAGAAGTTGCTACTGAGTATAAATTCAGATAAACCGAGAGTTTAGTCAACGACTGCTAGATATACGACTGTTTGTACAGATTAGAACCGACAAAGAGGTCCGTTCTCTCTTCTTGACATTGGCTTGATTTAAGTGAAGCGGCCGGTATTTGCAGTAGATTAAACCGCGTTTTTCGTACCGCGCACCGCGCGGTGTCTTGTTTATGATATCAGCTGTACCGCTTTAAATCCGCTATATGTATATTGTGCTCATACACGTGCCAGCTACCACAGGCAGATAGTAATATAAATATATTCGCCAGGATTACGATATGTTTTTTTTTTTAAGTGACTTGTACGTGTAAAATTA
This sequence comes from Polyergus mexicanus, assembly GCF_030449975.1. NCBI lineage: Eukaryota > Metazoa > Arthropoda > Insecta > Hymenoptera > Formicidae > Polyergus > Polyergus mexicanus. Next base: position 2,971,226 of record NW_027223323.1, read on the forward strand.
GAATTTTATATTTTATTTTCCATATTAACAAGAAAATTGCTCATTGAGAATGTGACAAATTTTTTAGATAATGAAACACAGCTCTTTTACATAAAAGCCATTTTTTAAAATTAAAATTAGTCATTTTTAATTAATCATGCTGAATTTCCAATCATGGTTATTATAATAATATAGCAAGTCACTTTGCAATCCACTCTTAAAAAAAGTATGTTAAATCGATACTCGCAAGTATTGTTGCTTTTTTTCCAAGGGGAATATGAAAATATTTCGGAGCCCCCTTTCTCTCGATTACTGTCTTTTTTACTTCCATTTTATTTAAAAATGTTAATATAATAAATATATAATAATTAGAGTATCTCTCTTATTGTTAGTTTGACTCTTCCCCTTCGACCTGTCCGGCATGAGTGACCCTACCGATAATTATTAGCGTTTTCGAATGAAGTAAGTTTGATCGCTTTAAGAGTGATTTAACTCAATTTACTATGAATATATATATTTGACCAAAAAAAGATTTTGAGCGAATCTGATTTTTATAAATAATATAAAGTACATTCCCCGTTTTTAACACTCTTTTGTCTTTAAAGTACAAGATTCTTTGCCCTGATTAATCAATCAAACGATTACTCAAAGTATTCCATTGATTAATTTATATAATAAGTCAAGTATCCTCAATAACCTAAGACAAAGTACATGACGTCATTAATCGGTCTCATTGTCAGAACGATTAAACTTGCTTCATTCGAAAACACTATACGTTACCGCCGGCATAGCTCTCAAGCTTGTTAGAGCACTCGAACCTCCTCACCCGGCAAATGCCTTCGTTAAGGTGGAGATACCATCGAGGAGGAAAAATTTTTATTTTAATTTTTTGGAATATATAGGTTTTTTTTTTAATAAATAGGTTTTACAAATTTGTCAAATTAAAGATATAATACGCGAAGAATTATATAAAATGTATATAATATATAATTACAAATTATATAATGTATAATTACAAATTATATAATGTATAATTACAAATTACTAATGTTCATCTGACGAGAGGGACAGCGATAAGGCCCCTTAGCTAAGACAGCAATCGCGTCCAAGAACGTGGAAAGAACACGTTGTTTTCGCGATGTAGTTTATTAATTTATTTGACGAATATTTAATTCCGATACGAAATTCGAAAATATCAATCAAATCAAAAACAAAAATCATGAAATTTGGAATAATTTACTCGCGATTCTGCAATATCGAAGGCAGTTATCAAATTTCGTGAACGAAGAGCTAATATTTAATCGTTGGCTTAACAATGAGTCTTCACATTCTTATTCAATCACATTTTTATTAGACATTAGTAAAATTAACAATATTTATGATATTTATAAAATTTGAAATCCTTTGATATGAAAATACAAGCTCTGAGTTTATAAATATTTTTAAAATGAATAATATAGAAAAATTAATATTTAACAGATATATTAATTTAGAATTTCTATTATATTGCCATTATGTTCTTTCGATAAATTTTCGTGTAATTTATAAAAAAAAGATAATTTTATATATAAATTATAGTATTATTAATACAATTATAATTATAATACAATATATTACAATTTATAATTATATATAAATTAAATTATAACACAATTATAATTACAATTAATTAATATACAATTGTAATTAAAGTACAATTTACAATTAATGATGCTATCAGTATCAAAAAGATATATCCAATAATGCAGATAATTTGATATTGACAGCATTTACACCCAAAAGTTCAATATTACATATATAACAAATATATGTACAACTTTTAATCTATAAAATAAAATGTAACATATATGTATTAAATTTGTTACATAACAAATATTAGTTTTACATAATAAATATAAGTGCAATTTTTGATTTATTAAAAAAAAAATGTATATTTATAAAATTTACAGCATGTGTATATATATATTAAAAATTTATTATAATTATTTTTAATTTTTTTACAATTTAATTTTTAATTTAAATTATAGAAAAATTGATAATTTTTTATTTTAATTTTTTGATTTTAATTAGACCTAATTCCTACTTTGCTGGCTAAGCCAGCGGGAATTCGCGATTATCGAAATTTGGGGGAGAAACTTATCCTAACCGCATGGCCTACTCGCGTATCCTACTCGCGGATCCTATTCGCGTGCCCTAATAGAATGCACCGTATGTTGCGTCCGTTGGGCCAATTGGACCTACCATTCGTTGATCCTGGCCATATTCATTCTGGCTACGTGTAGCCAGAAATGTAGCTTCGACCTCTATCAGAGCGTAATTTTACGCTCGTTTATGGTCGTGAGACATTACGACCGTTTGTCATCCATCGTTTTAATATAACTTGACTTTAATTAATATAATGCCAAATTATCAATCAAAATTAATTGATTGAATTCTTATAATAATATCAAAATTAATTGATTGAATTCTTATATAATAATATAATATTATTTATAGTAATATATAAAATTTATATTAAAATAAAATTAATAAAACATTTATATTTTATATACTTTAATACATCAATAATTTGGCTTTATATCAATTAAAGCAAAACATTAATTGATATGATAATATAGATGAATGGGCTATGAAAAATTAGGATAAAATCGGCGCAACATGAAAATAAATTTTTACTATTTTATACAATTAATAGAATTAGTAGCGCCTTCTTCATTAAACAAACTTCTTCATGAAATAAAATTTATCAATCGAACAAAATATTTTATATTCTTTTTAAATTTTTATTTTAATTTATATCTTTAATTGTACCCGTAACATATTTTAATGAATATTGAAAAAATCTATTAAAAGTTATTTTTTTAAATCTATTTTAGCCCATCCATTTTGAGGCTACGGATCTATCTACAATCTACAATCTACATTTGCATCTACAATATCTACGAATCCGTTACCTCAAAATAAAATAAAGTTCATCACTCACCGGCACTGATGCGCAACAGCGGAGTCGTTGGTCTTGAGGCTACATTGTCTGTAACATAAAAATATAAAATCCAAATTATAGCAATATCCAAAATATAATTAATATTTCGTGCGGAATATTTTATATCCGATGCGTACAATATTAAAAAGCTCTATATAAATGGAATGATTTTATAAATCATAAAAAAAACTTTTTTTTACATAAAAACTTTTATAGGATGTATGTAAAAAAATTTTTTTTTTAATTTTCTCTCGTTTAATTCGTTCAAATAAAGAGACTGAATTAATGCGCGTACGCGATTTTTATAACCAATATACAAGTAACAAATACTCACCCTTGGGTTGCTCGGCCGGTGCCGGATGCCTCTCCTAGGCCTCCTCCTCCTCTCAGGATATCAGGGTCGCTATGTTGATCTGTAACATACAAATAGAAGATCCAAATTGTAGCGACGCCCAAAATAATTAATATTTAAAAAAATTTATTGTACGCATTGAATTTTGATGCATATAATAATAAACAGATTAATAAAATAATTTTATAAATTTTGGAAGAAACTACTAATAACTCTAATAATTCCATATAAAAGCTATAATCTAAAATTAGAAACTTTTACAAGATTATAGCTTTCATTATAGCTATTTCTTTAATTCTCTTTTGTTTAAATCATACAAATAAAAAATCAAATTACGCGATTAATTGCTTAATTTAAATTGCACGTATGCGATTAATAAGTAATTAATATAAAAATAATCTACTTACCATAGGGTTGAACTTCCATCGGTGCCCGATGCCTCTCCTAGGCCTCCTCCTCCTCTCAGGTTGATTTACACTAACACACGCGCGATACTTTAAACGACACTCCCGCACTTTCGAATTTCGGCACGATCGAACCCCGCTTCACGTGAGAATCACACTTCGAGTCGACAAGTCGGGAATTCACCGATTACTTCGAGCAAAGGTTAAGCGGAAGCGGAAGAAGACGAAATCGATTGATGGAATCGACGCGAATGGGGTTCGCTCGACTCTTGGTCCGCGCCTGCTCCCACCGAGGGCCGACTCGTACTTCGTTAGGAACGATTTCATACGAACCACCAAGTCTCTATCGTACAGACTGAGCCGGGTTTATCGTAAGGCTGATAGACGGGTCGAGAACGAAGATACCCACCTCCTAGGTGCTAACAATCTAGATCACTTCGAAAGCGGAAGATCAACTTCTCTAGCGAGCAAAAATCGAACCTAATTAATACAGCCGACTCCTCAAATGCCAAACATGTTAGTATTGCTACAATGTGCTGTTAGACGGTACAAGAGAAGGGACCCATTAACGACGATTCCAAAACAATCGACCGAACTCTAACCGATTCGGGCCGAACCGTTCGTCGGAGCAGAACGTGCCCTCAACAGCCGATTCTCGAACCGAAGTTCAAGATTAACCGCGCGAACATGCATCTATACTATGCACGAACATACGTTGCTACGCGGCCGGCATTCACCTCAGCCGCGATACTGAGGCGTTTTAACATTGCGCCTGCATTAATATATTAAATTTATTAATACATAAATATTTATATAATATATAATATTAATATAGTATTAATATTAACTGATATTAATATAAAATTAATTATATTAATAGGTATTAATATATTAAAGATTGCAATGCTGAGAGACATCCCATTTAGCCGGCAACGAAGTATGATTCTCGATGACAATCGTGAAAACGAGATACAAGTCTAACGCGAAGACGCGACGACGCGAGAACGCGATATCGCGACAACGCGACGCATCGTTGCTCGTACGGCACGATGACGGCAACGACGACGCACTAATGTGCGTTCAACGCACAAATGCGCGTGCCACATATGAGCCATTGTACGACTCGTGGCAATGCTGTGTTGACACGCGACGCGAAAAACGCGAAAGCCATCCGCGGCACGATGACGGCACCGACGACGCACTGTTACTATATCGCTCGAGTGTCGTCGTGCGAATGATAATACGAAAGAAATTTGAGTGTCTCGCCCCACTACAGTTTCTATTCAAGTATCGCTGTATGAATGATAACAAAGCCGTGAATAATAGCGCGCCAATGTTTACATCGCCAAGGCCGAAAACTATGTTAATTCGAAGCTGAAAATATTTTGCGTACTATATATATGACGTATATAGCGGAATATTAAATTATTCAAGTGTCTTTGTATGAATGATAACAAAACTGTGATACGTAAATAATGTTGACGCGTGTCAATGTTTACGCCGCTAAGGCTAACTATTACTATGTTAGGTATTGTTCTAATTTCTTGCCGAAATATTTTATGTATTATAAAATATATATGCGAAATGTTAAATTATATAAATATTTTAAATTATAGATCAATTATTTATTAAACGATTAATGTATCGCGAAACTTATCGTTATATTAATTATTCAATTTTGCGATTTGATCGTCTTACAGCACGTTTTCAATCCAAATTATATCTAGATTGTCGAAAAGTCTAATGATATAGCATCGTGGATAAAATATATTTGACTCTATGTGTCGTTAAAAAAATAATTATTGTTGTAAAGATTGCAACGAAACGATAATTTATAATTTGGTTTTTTATTAATTTAATTCTTATTTGATTAAATGAATAAATTACAAAATATGTGATTCGAGATCTATCATCGCGATATATATATATAGTTACATATTATTTATAAATGTTAATTAATTATTAATTATATTATAATAGCAAATAATTTCCCGATACTAATCGCGATCGCGATTATATATATACATATATATATACATACGTGCCTTAAGATTTATATATATATATATATATATATAAATCTACAAAAATATTCAATTTCATATATAAGTATATATTTTAAATTAATTTTAAATATTTTAAAAATAAATTTTTTCGCAATTCCGGTTTTTTATTTAGAGTTCTGGGTACCATCCCACGAGATATAAAAGAAATTCTTTGTTCGTACACTCCAATATTGCAAGAGACACCGCGATTTTTTAATCATTTTTGTCTTATTATTTATAAAAACTAAATGGCGCGTTGTATAATATTTTATATATAATACACATACACACATATAATATTCTAATATGCCGTGAGCAGCTCTCATTGAGAAATCCATTTTTAAAAAAGGTGTGGTAAATCGATACTCGCAAGTATTGTTACCACTTTTCTGCGATGCTAATTATCTCGATATTGTGCTCTGCATTACTTTATATCAAGAAAAGCCTGTCATAACTGAGCGACGCATTTGACAGTTCAAATATTAAGTGTGTGTGTGTAATTTTGATTAAATTTGTTTTTTAAAAAACGGAGAACTAGATTTAATATGTGTAAATAATTATATACACATACGCACAAAATAAATGGCACACGTATATAGTGTTTTACTTTAATATGAAAAATGCAAAAATTATCTGATCATCGTATATTCCAGATCTAATTTAATTTTTTTCACTCTCATTATGATCATAAACGTTATACTCTAACATTCTTTTTATTTTTGATATATAGTAATTCGTATCGACGTTATAATATAGAAACGATGAGTAAACATGAGCTGCATCGAGCATAAAATATTATATGATAACTCTCTCATGTAACTGTATAATCGCCGAGATTAAGTTAATAGCTTCGAGACGACGAGACGACGTGAACCAATAAGAGAGAAGGGAGATGGACCGAGGACCGTGTCTCGTACGAATTTCTTCCTCGTCGACCACCAACGGGCCCCAAAAGATCCGGCTTCGTTAACGGACACACAGTGTACCCTATGCCCATGCTGGTACTATAAGAGAGTAATCATCTGATATTTTCTCCCTCCTCTTTCTCTCGTCGCGATTATCTCCCGCGGTTTTTATGCCGCACGAGCTTTTCAATCAACCGCGAATTTGCGAAACGAGTCCCGATAGCTCCTCTCGTCAGTAATAACGACGTTCGGTAATCAAGCGTGTTCCGGTAGACACGAGAGAAAAAAAAGGGTTGCAAGACAGAACCCGATAAGATGATCGCGATTCGACGCGGCTACGTGGGCGTTCTCCTGTATCCGTCGTTGATCTCGAATTATGCAAATGCACGATGGATATTCCAATTGCCTCCGATTCCTCGAGGATGAAATTCGAGAGCACCTCGTATTCCGCATCACGTCGTCATCTCCACCTAAGATGATGGAAAGAGGAAAAAGACGGGAAAGTGCGTGATCGAGTACGCAGTTTATCGTCAGCAATTTAACATGTCGGGTATGTTTATTGCTCATATATTTCAGCAAGAATGCTAAAGTGATTTATAATCTTGATCTTGTACTGGTAAAAAGATATATGAAGACGTGATTTCAATTATATTGAATGACGATAACGTAACGGGATTTTCATGGGGATCAATTTATATTTTCTTACTTTTGCAGATTGAGAGAAAACTTGCTATACGTTTGTTCTTGTTGTAGAAAATTGCAGTTGTCAGTTGATATCTTCAGTTAATATCTACGTATCTTCCGGCAGAAAAGAAAGAAATTGCATTGAAATATGCGATCGATTACGTAGTCGATGGCATCGATAAAATACCGGCTACATGTAAAACATTTGTACGATTTGTCTCGGTTACTTTCTGTAAGAGAAGAGAGACAGATCAAAATCTTTAAAATAAAAAATATATGTTATGTTGAAAGAATGAAAAATTGATAAAAGCTTTATTTTCTTTACTTTTTGACATCCCGTTAATTGGATAGCAAGATGTTATATATCCTTTCTCTCGTGAAATAAAAATTAAAGAAATAAGATCCGATCTTCTTGGGATAAAACGGGGGGATGCGCGACTTTCAGCTTCAGGTAACACGTGACGGAGTGTAACCTGTTACCAAAGTACCGTGAATAAAGGACCTGAAATTTATTGCATGCGAGAATGCCGTTACGCTTTCAATTTAGCACGGTTAGCAACACCAGTGTTACGAACTGAATGACCATAAAGGACCATAAATATCAATTGATATGGGGAACATGGATTGACCGTAATATTTTTCCTTATTTATATTGTTATACCGTCTTACTTAATTATACTTCTTTCGGTCGTGTCGAACCATTTGGTAGAGGAACATGTATTTTCATCACAATGAGTTCGTTGTCTCTTACTATACTTTCTCTAAAAGTCACGTAAATATTGTAGTAATTAAGAGCCACGCACATTGTAAATTTTGTTAAGTTAGTCAAAAAATTTACAATTGCTGAGAACGACAATTAATAATCGAATAATAGATGATCGACGATCAATCGAGTATTGTTATTCGATAATTGATGCTTCGTAGATAATGCGCGTACGATCTAAGATTTCAAATAATATTTCGGAAATTTTTCTACAGCGCGCATGAAAATAAATAATTTCCTCGAAAATTCGATCTCTTCGCCAACTTTTCCCGGGTGCAGATTGCCGTTTGCAGATTGATTTAAATAAACAATATAAGGGACTTGTCGTATATACGGCGACCGTACACATCTGCTCTCGCGCCGACCGTATCGCTGTCGGTGAATTTTAAATTCAATTCCGGTCTCGTTCGTTGCACAGCCGTTCGATCTCTCGGCCGTGGACCCACGACCATATAACCATCTCTGGGTACCCTCTCGTAGGTGGACCTCGGCAAAACTCGGCCGTATTCGGCCGCATTCGGTCGACAGGCCTGCGCTCCGACCCCAGACCAGACGACGACCCATGGCGATGGTAGCACACAACTGGTTGTGGCTTTCACGAGGCAAGGCACGTCGCGCGCTCTCCGTGAGCGTTTCGCACCGCTCGCAGCACATTCCGCGTCGCTCCGAGTCCGTCGGGAATACGCGCGTCGCTCGATACACGCTCGAATCCGAATCGTACGCGTCGGGATATATATCGAGACGGCCGCGGTAACGAGCGAGCGTCTCTCGCGTGGGAGTGTCCCTTCGCATTGTGTTCGACACGAGCTGTCAAAAGGAGTCTGGCGTGGGTGGTTTTTTTTTTTTCGACGGCGCGCGACCGAAAAAAGGAGCCGTACGGCGCGCTCTCGAGGCGCGGCGTGTCACGTGCACGCGTTCTCGCCTGCACGTGACGTTCCCGCCACCCCTTCGTCGAGGATTTGCAACTAGCGCGAAATATGAAATACGGCGCGTAAAACAAGTGTTGTCGGATGTGCGGGTCGATTCTCGAAGCTGTAAATATACTCGAGTAAGAAACGTCACGTGGCGTTGGACACGATGCTTCTCGGGCGACTAGCAGTGTTGCTGCTCGTTGTTGCTGCGCGGCCAGCCGCGAGTTACTTCAATCTCTTCCTCACGCAGATGGAGGTCCGCAAGCTAATGGGTAAGATACTTGTAAGATTGTTGATTCTTATAAGATTTATAAGATGTGACGAAGAGGCGAAACTGTTTATTCAACTGTTTCGCCGACGATCGTTTTATTACATTGTATTGTTTTAACGAAGACTTCAAATAAATGCTATGATAAAATAGTAATCAAAATTTTTCATACCTTTGGGGCATATTTATTTAAATCAAACACAGATCGACTCTTATTGAGTATATCAATTGTGATAGAATATTTTGATATTTTTTTTAGATGACATTAATTATTTCCTAATTTAATTCAGTTGTATTTCAGAATTATTTGCAATGTTTTGTATGATTCATAATGCATCGGTTATAATTGAGAAAAGTTAGAGAAAATAGAATTATTTGAAAAGTTTGAGTCTTACTTTAAGCGGTGAACAAAAGTCAATATTCTTATTGCATGCAGTTTCTTTCGATATGCAGCTTCAAACTTATCTCGCTCTTTGTGCAAGATAGTAATATCTAATGAAAGAACGAAAAAAAAACAATCGTATCATTGTTTTGCGCGATGAGGCACATTAATATATTTTAAAATGTGTGCTATAAAAAAGAATTGATATAATCACAAAATTTTCAACATCTTTCCTAAAAGAAAATATTATATTAATTTTAAAGTAGTACATATATATATATGTATCATATACTGTTTAAAATCAGTTAATAATATTCTCGAGCTTATATTTCATATACCATATATAGAGTTTATTTAATAAAATTTAATAGAGTTTAATAGAATTTTTAAATTTGAAGTTACACAAAAATGTATATACGAGAAGTTGGAAAATTACAACAAGAAAAAAATGACTTCTCTCAAAACTTTTCTAAAGTGAATTCCATCTGAAATAATTTTAGCAATGTAATTTTGTCTATGCGATTTCTCGAGAAAAGCTTACTTAGTTAAAAGCAAAACTCTTCTTTTTTTTTAATCGTTTGTAATTCGACATTTTTGCTAACGAAACTAGAGGAAACTAGCGATTATTAAATTCTATAAATTTTTATAAATACGTTAGCGTGTATGTGTTGAAATATTACAAAGATGACAAAGAGCTTTCTCTCTTAATGTTTTAAAATAAATTCGAACATTTTAAGATTGATATAATATAACATATACGAACAACATATACACGACAAAACTAAGAGTTGACATTTTAGATATTATCATCCTATCAATATTTGTTTATTGACAGTTAGTTGTCAGTCCGTTATTTTCGAGCATTGATCTTGGATTTTTCACAGAATCAATATTTTGTGCTATTTCAAATATTACGCCCTATTACTAGCATACATATATTCTACATATATTCATGTTGTGTAAATTTTCTGTAAAGCAATGATTAAAAATATAATTTGCAATTTCGCAATAGAAAACACGATGTAAATACCAGATAAATAGTAAGGCGTCTAATTAAAATGTTAACGCAACTCTAGAGTCTTAGAAATAGCAAAAGACTGGGGAGAGATATAAATAAAAAATATTCAATCTAGGACGCGGCAAGATATTATTATTCAACAAGCTGTATTAACTATGTAACAACATGAATACAACATGAATTACATCTCATATCTTTAATCATATAATGACATTAATTTCTTTCGAGGGGTTACGTGTTAACCAGATTTATTCAACGAGAGCAAAACCTCGCACTTCATTCGTCTCTTATTTCTTCACTGCGCGGTAATAACTTCAGGTATATGAAACCGGTATAATTTCAAGTATAAATCCGGTTAGGGACGAACCGAGAACAGGAAAATTGACCGTCACGCATATCTCGTATCGCAATTCCCTTTTCAGGCGATCGTTTTCCACTTTGTAGTTATTCTCGAACACACAGCACGCGCAATTATCAGATAAGGCTGTTAACGGCGCATTATCGATAGTCAATTAATCCGTACGAGAGCGATGTTGTGTGACGAACGAGATTATTGCGGCGAGGTAACGGGCGAAATAAGGTCCATTTATTAAATCTCCGCGTGTTACGTACAGAATCTCGAGCCGCTGTCGAAAATCTGTTTAGACGTAAAAGCTCGATAGGTATTTAGCTCGCGCGAATTGTAATTGAGTATTGAACGTTGAATAATCGCTGAGATGTCGACGGTTCGCGTATTGCGCCCGAGTTTAAATTGTTCGATTAATAATCGCTATCACGCAGCGATTTCATTAGCTTCGTAATTGAAGCATCGTGCGAGTCGTGACGCATACTCATCGGATATCAATAACCGGGAGACGAAATGGTGAAGCCATGTTTGTCTCGGTACTACAAAATCGTCGCGGATTTTGCCAGAGGTCGTTCTGAATTGTTATTTCAGAGAATATTAAATTATGTGACTCTTATAATAATTATCTCTTTCTGTAAATCGTTTCAGATAAACCGAAATAAATTCATAGATAAATTGGAACATCTAAAAAAATCGGACGTTAATTCTTTTCTTTTTTCTTCCTCTCTTTTTCACGCGGAGTTGATTTTATTGAGCAACATGCTCTCGTATTTCTATTCTTATATAAATTCGATTGTTCGAATACGAAGTGTTAATTTGTCAAGTGACGTTAGCGAAGCTGCCCGTTATTTTTTAACTCGTTAAACTCTACTTACATATTTTGCGATGGAGTAATTATTAATTAGAAATTTTTATATTAAAAATAATAAAAATATATATATAAATATATATTATATATACATTTGTTACACATATCAATTACACTTTGAAAAAAAAAAAAAAAAAAAAAATGTAATTAAAACGTATGCAAATTCGCGATCTAGATTGAGAAAAACGACAAAATCTGCGTGAGAAATTACTGGTATGCCTTTAAGACCTGTGAATAATAGAATTCATCTTAAAGATACACGCATATTTTAAAGAACAAAAACCTCGTGCTCCGTTCCTCGAGTGTAATCCTGCCATTGCCTGCCACCCATCGAGCGCGATAAAATCGCTTCTTCTTCTCTCGATCTGTTCAGCTGTTCCATTCTCACGCTTTCGTTTCTCCTTATCGTCGTCGCACGCTCTCGGATTTTACTCGTGTGCCACGTTAGTCAAAGACCGTCGCTCGAATTGTCGCGCCGGAAACGAATGGAAGCCACTCGATGGCGGGGCGCGGGCGGACTTTGCAATATTTCCTCGATAACTTCCACAGCGGTGGATAATTCGTTTCCGGACCGTTGGACCGCGAAAAGCATCCGCCTCGTTGCCTCTCTCGTTGTGGGGCACGAAGGGGCACGATGTATAGGGTGACGCGCGGAGATCCCGCGACACCTGAACCCGCTCCGGGACTCTCTCTCCCCCGAGAGAAGTGCGTTCGCGCGTGGGATTGCGCGTTTCGCCGCACGCACGACTCTCGATTGGCGTCTCGAGCACGTTTCGCACGTGTCGAATTGCACGCGGGAACGTGAATTTGGGATTTTTCATCATGTTCTGGACGAAGCGCGACACACGCTACGATTCGTGAGACACACTTCGATCGTTCGTCGGGACGAATAATAATATTTGATAGAAGAAAAATTTAGTGAAATTAAGATTTGCATATAAAAGAGACACGTGACTAATATATTTTTGTCTTATTACAGAACAAAGATTTTATTATTGGTCGTATTTTATTATTGGTCATATCTTTAATTCGTTTCACGCGGATAGCGAGATATGTAAAGTAGAATTAGATAACAATAATATATCGTAAAAAAAAAAAAAAAAATTAAAACTACGTAACAAAGTAATATTGTAAAATATGTGATTTTATAGCGAGTTCGTTTTGACCTCAATAATTTATTGCAGCACGAATGAGCATCAGAGACGCGATATTCAATATTTAAATCACGCAAATGATGCGTTGTAATTAAAGATAAAGATTTATGATTGCACACGAAATTGCAGAGTTGCATTTGCATTGGGCCATGTCGTTAATTGTAGGTCTGTATATCCGTATAATAACATCGTTGGCCTCATTGCAAGAAATTATGATGTAACAAAGTCTGCGGAATTAAATGACAGAATTTATGGTATCAAATTAATGTCAGTGTTATTGTTGTTATAAATGTTATAAGCTTTTTTCTAAAAGGGATGCTTTAACTTAATATTAAAGAATTTTAATGAATTAGATTTCACGCAAATAACAGAAATTTAGTCTCTAAATTAATTTCATGTATATATATATTAGCCTCAGACATTTAAAAACATTTTTTTCTCAAGACTTAATTGTCCAGGCAATAAGAGAGAAATTTAAAAGGTTATAAAAAAAAAGAAAAATATCTTTAAAAAATGTAAAATATGAAACAGCTAACTTTGAAGTAGAAGGGTATTATATCGATGAATCTGTATTCAAAGAATTCGTAAACTATTGCAGATACATGCGCGAATAACAGTTTGTAACTGCGATGCAAATAGAATCGGCGGGTAAATACAGCGCGACGTACGAATTTAACATAAATAGATATTAATAGACATTCCAACCGAGTGGAGTCGCATTCTTCGAAGTTCACGCAGTCTCGACCGCGCGATGCTTGAAACTTGCATACCCATCTTACTCGTAGCCAAGCTAGCCGCAACGATTCGAAAGCAAGACAGACACTCTCGTCGATATATATACAATATATACGATTCCGACTGACAACGTGATAAGTCATTGTACCGTTTTCAATCATGGCTCCATGTCGATGACGATGGGAGTCCTATCGGAGTGTTGTGAGCGAGCCCGTCCTTCGTTCCTTCTACGAAACACAGCAGTAAATTTCTACATCTACATGACTGCGCGAAAGCCACCTCGACCAGTTCGTACGCAGAGGAAACCACTAGCGGCTTGGCATTATAATATACGAGAGGCGTAATAAAATATTATAACGAGGTCCTTGTTAAACGTCGACGGCGGCGTGGTGGGAGGAGGGAGTTGCAGGACCGGCTCTAGTTTGTTTAGACAACGAATAATCGACACAATCACTCCTCTTCGTTTTACGAAGCGAGGGTCGCGGCTTCTCTCTCTCTCTCTCTTTTCCTTTCTTCCTTGGTATACCTTGCGCAAGTCTTTTTTCCTACCTTCTTCCTTTTATCGCTTTCTCGTTCGGTCCTGGTAGAAGATCAGCCCTCAGATGGCCCCTTCGATACACACCGATTTTGAAACACGGCCCTTTTACCTTGTACAGGCTGCTATCCGTGTTTTCCGAACCGTATGTAGAACGTAGAGAAGGTTTCCGATTTCCGTATTCCCTATATATTAACGGGGTTTCCCGTTTCTTCCGCCTAGCCTTCCCGCGACCCATCCACCCGCGCTGGGAAAATCGATCTCGATCGTGAGCGTTTTTCTGATCGGTTATCTACCTGCGCATAATCGGCGACGACGAAGGCGAAAGAACAATCTCGGTGGTATTGAATGTAAGGGCCGATTGGTCGCCGTATAAATTCCCCGCCGTTTATGGCAGCCGATAAATCGCGCCGCGAGCGGTAAGCAGATTGCAAAGACACAGTCTTAAAATTTGGAACTTATCTGGAAGTCTTCGTGCAGGCCTTGTGTTCGCGCGACGTGAGATCGTGTGGCGTTAACTTGGATAAGATAAGACGGAATTCCACACCGGTGCCAAGTTACGTTTTTCTTTCTCCGATTTCACGATGTCCAAGGCGTGTAAGGTAAATTATGTTTAATCGCCGATCGATTCTCGCGATCGTATTGCTTGTCGTGTTTGTCGTTATCATAGCGGACGCCTCGAGCAGGATACTTTCGTTTCCATTTACTTCTATTTCTAAATTTATTCTTGGCTCTCGGCCTTCCCCATGTGCCATCATTTTAATACGTTCACCGTATCATTTTGTTGCGTCGTAATTTTGCCTCTACCGGATTGATTTTCCCTCCCATTTGTGACAAATCGCTTTACCGATATATAAATTTGATTTGATATTTCCATTCCCGTCTTTCTATTACATCGTACAACGCTCTTGCAATAGCCCTAATAGAATAGACACAAAATAGCACCATACACAGTAATCATTTACTCTTTCAAGAATATCTCGGTTTTAAAAGCAATTTATTTTAAAATTTTTTACAACACGCGCTATATTTTCTAAAAATTATTTTTTGATATTTTATATATTGTATTGTATATAAGTGTTAGAGACATGATCTAGACTAAATTAACATATGGACGCTACATATTTACATTCAATTAAACAATAATAATGTAATATAAAATTGCGATTAATATAAAATCATCGAGTTTGAAAAATTTGTTTTTTTTTTCTGTGATTATTTAATCTAGTAAATTTTGGCGTGTTTCCCTTTTACGGTATCGTGTTCGAATTTATTCGTAACGCAATGGAATGTTGTGAGAAATTAATAGAACGACAAATATTGTATATTAAACTATACCGATTTGAACGAACGTCACCCGTCAGAAGATCGTGTCAAAACACGAAAACAGCGTACATTCGGACAAACCTACGCCCGAGGCTCTCCCCACGTTCGTGTGAGTCCGGCTCGGGTCCGACCTTAGCTAGTTAAGGTCTGACAGGCCCATCTTGATGTTACCCGTGGAGTGGGACCGCTTCAAAGGCCTCGACCGGGGCCCCGTGAAAACGTTTATGCTCGTACAATGGCGTAGCGATTGGTGTGGCTTGCTCGACTCGATCCGCGTCCCGCGATAACGATACGTTTTATTAATCGAGGGACGAATCTCGATGAATCTCCGCGACAAGAGGCCGATCGGTAGCGATAAATATTATGACGCGTCGTCTGGACGCTGAGAAATGCGTGGGTGGAAAAACACGGGACCGTAGATTTAGAATGATCGATGTGCTCGCGAAAAAAAAGCGTAAGTGGAAGGAGGTGACGCGCAACGATACTGTACCGACGATGCATCTATCTACACGCACGCGGATGACAGAGAATGATGGGATTGGTAGACACAGGAAACGCGCGTACGCATGTACGATTTCGAGGGATGGACCGGGCGCGGACGGATGCTGCGCCCGTGTCCGCATCAATCTTCGGCTCCTCGTTAAGACCCGCGCCTTAAGTTTTCACTTGTGTGCGGGCTGGTTCGCTCGTTTGGTTTCGTCTAACGTATGAGTTCCAGGGCCGTCTTCGGCTGTGCTGGTGCTGGGACATTTATATGAGATGCCGTCGAGGTAGAAGAAGCGGAACCCCCGTGGATTTTCTTCCAACAGAGAGAGGGAAAAAGAGAGAGCAACCTTCGGCACTTTCTCGTGTTTTATTTATTTTGGAACGAAAGAAGGAAACTCCCTGTGCAACACAATCTGTACCATTTCTACCGAGTCTTGATACTTTTGGCGACACGTGTTATCTTTCTCAGAAGATGAGAGATGATGTTCGAGTTTTGACAGGTCGAGTTCCGACAATTCTCAAATATAATGCTCTGTGACACTTTCTTTATTTTACGAAAAGAAACAAAGGGCGAATTTCCCTAAAAATATTGAAATTACTTTTATTTCGTACGTTATTGTTTCTCTCGGAAAGATTGGTAAGTATTTTGTCTTAATTTCTTCTAAAATATGTCCTTGACGTTTCAAGCAAATAATTTTTACGGCAATTATTCTTTATGACGATTTGAAAATATCGCTACGCATTCTCAACATATATCAATATTTATTATTAATCAATTTGCGAATTATATCTTTGATTTACAATTCTCGTACATTGAAGTGCAATGCATAGTTGTCAAATTGGATAGCATCATTACTCGAATCATCGTATAATGGAATTGATCTCTCGCAGAGACCTCGTTTGTCCCGGGAGATTTCAAAGACGCCGTTGCGTGGAGCGAAACGAGTGCACCCCAGTTCTCTCCCAGAGCTCTTACAGAAAGAGCGAAGATCTCTTTTTTTGTCGAGAATTATTACATAAAGAAAGAGAGAGAAAGAGAAAAGTTCTCTCGGGGGAACGCATTTGTGCGGGATATTTGCCGCGAAGCGATGCCTTTGTTGGTATTAACATTTCCTATTTCTCGAAATGTAGGACGCACTCTCTGCAATTCTTTGATCTTTGTTCGTTACGTTGTCAGGAGTTGAAAGTGCTCTGGAAATAATTAAAATGCTGCATTTTTTTAAACGTACACCGCAGTGTATTAAAGTAATTGGCGCGATTCGAGCGTAATTTGATCGAGCATCGCGATGAAAGACTTTTGGAAATATTTTATTCAATATGTCATTCATACAATCTTAATGAATGAAAAGAATTTACAAACATCAAACAACTGTCGATATTAATATTTAATTCAAGGACTTGAAAATAAAAAAAAAAAAAAAAAAAAAATCGAGACAAATCGTTCAAATTTAAATGGGATGTCATTTTATGCGCCGATTTTATTTTCGAATAAAAAAACGCTCTCTCTCTTCGAGCTGTCTATACTTGGTTGCTTCGCACCAACGGCAATATCATCAATTTTTCGTCGTTATCCTCACGGGGAATCTTTTAATCCTCGCTAGCGCGCGCGAACTCGCTGCAACTTCGACCCTGAGCAAATCCTGAGTGACAGGATCTTAACGAGCATCTGCTTCTCCAAGAGACGCCGTCTCTCTTCAGGTCCTCCGTGGAAACTATCCAGCGTGTTCGAAAGAAATCATCGATAGATACGAAGGACTTTCTCTTAAAGTTCAATATAAGAACGTGATTTCTACTCATTTCGATAGATCGTACACTCGAACATCGCGCATTCGATCCGGTACTAAAACTACAATCCTACCAAAAGAAAATATTTTTTTAACGTCTATTCAACACGAAGAGTGACCATCGGGACCCTTATGAAGGGTGACTCGACAAAAATCACAGCGCAAACCTGCTTTCTCGGGCCCGCAAACAGTTTCTGACAAATGGCCCACTAAATTATCCCTTACCTTTCCTAAAAAAAAAAGTTTTTTTTTCAAAATAACTTTATCCTGTAAAAGACGCGGAATTATTTATTCTTTTGCGTTATACTTGACATGTAGTGATGAAAATTTAGTTTAAAATAATACTGTCAACTATACAAACGTAATCATCGCATACAACCGCGTCTATTCTTATCTGGATATTGTATCTTTACCTCTTGACGTTCGCTTTAATACAGCTGTCGTGTCTGCAAAAGAATTATGATTTAGTGCAGACTGTCAGCTCTGAAAATATATTTCGGTATATATTAACATATCTTTTTTTTTTTTTTTTTTTTTTTTTTTTTAATCAAAGATTTAGTCCCGCCGAGTAATTCTCTCGATGACTCATCATCCGCTGCGCGTCTTAATAAAAATAGAACTCGTCGAACGGTCCATGCATTACCAAAGTTTTGCATTTCGAGTGTCCTGTCGTGTTCCATGTCATCCTGACAGCAGATGGAATTCCGAGCGTGTCCCTTCAGTTATCGGCCCATCGGCGCCAGGAAGAGAAACACGTCGAGGGATCCCTTTAAAATTTCAATGCCTGCGGTCTGTAGATGCCATCTCGTTCGGGTTCCTTCGAACCCCACAACGGGGGACGCCGTCCACTCTTTCTTACGTCCATCGTATATGTTTTCTCTCTCTCTCTCTCTCTCTCTTTCTTTCTCCGTGGTTTTCTCTTTTTGAGAGTCTTGTAGGAATCGTTTCTCGGCAAACTACAGTGATAAATCGCGCATGATAATCGCTCCTTGCTGCCACACCGAAGAGTTCTTCGGGAAGATTGATTCCTTCGGAGGCGTCGCGAAGGGAAATGTCCGCGAAACATGTGTATTCATAAGTCATTTTTTTTCATAAAAGTCAGAAATATTTTTGAGCACCTTTCTTGACACGAATTTTGCGAACGAAGAAAGTGGAAATCTTTTTAAAAAGTAATTTGTAATCTTACTTTACATCGCGATTCGAGAATAATATTTAACACGTCAACACTGTATAATACAAAATAAATTTCATTATTGCTTATAAGAATTGTATGTTTTCATATTTTTATTTAGATAAGCACAAAATATATCTTGTGCTTGCATTATAATAAAAATTTATGTATGTACGTACATACATGTACATAAATATATAATAATAATAATAATAATAATTTTTAAAAATTTTGTATTTATTATAAAAAATATAGAAATTGTATCATTCAACATTGATCATATATAATATCATATAGCATTATAATAATCCTACGTTAAAAGATTTCGATTTGAAAGGTTGAATGTCGCTAATGAAACCGTATCAACGGAAAAAGAATCCCTCGAACAATCGGAAAGCGTCCTTTTTATGCAATCAATAAGGAAATAAAGCGGAATAATCGCGGGACGTGACGCAGCCGACAGTTCGACAGATTAAAGCCGTAGGAAGCCGTTCGAGACGGATTTAAAAGGATCACGCGATCCGTTCCTTCGACTCTTGACATCCTCGCGACTCGCGACATCCTCGGGTCTCTTAACGAGCACCTTCGATTGCGCGCGAACGTGTAAGAACGGGACAGAAAGAGAGAAAGAAGGAAAGAGACGCTCCATTCTGCATCAGTAAATAAGATAAATCCAGTCGTCACGTAATCCTCTTCATGTCCGAGTCCTGATTGCCAGCTAGTGCTGCCATATGTCGTCCCCAGCTAGTGCTGCGACTACGTCTCAATCAACCCACCCATCTGTCAACCCCTGTTTAGTCGCCTCGACGACCGGTGTCCGATATAACGATGTACTGTGCAATCGCATCTCGTGCGAATGCGCGAGGGGCCGGGAACGTCTCGGGAACAATATTATTTTAGCTCCCGATGCCGGAGAATCACGTCCTGGCGTTTGCTTTGGTTCCCGTTTCGCTACTATTCTCTCCTCCCCCCTCGACAAATAAACCTGAACCACAGTATGATGCATCGTTCGCAGGATCCATCC
This sequence comes from Polyergus mexicanus, assembly GCF_030449975.1. NCBI lineage: Eukaryota > Metazoa > Arthropoda > Insecta > Hymenoptera > Formicidae > Polyergus > Polyergus mexicanus. The sequence continues at coordinate 2,991,349 of NW_027223323.1, forward strand.
GGGGTCTATTCCGCGCCGTGAATGCGCTTTGTTCTCGCGGATATTCGCCACTTCTGAATATAATCGAAGCAAGAATGGATTTCTGATCATAATGGGTGACTCGCGGTTTAACGATAAATAACGTTGGCGAAACGTGCAAATATTGCCGCTGAAATATAACAAATATATTTCAGCGAAAGTACAATATATTGTTGCCGTGAGACTTTTTTTGAAAAGGAAAAATTCATTTATTATCGAAAAAATAACGCTGAGATGGCGCGAATTTTCGTATTGATGGAATATTCAATTTCGTTCGCCGAGTTTAATCGAAAATAATTCTGGAAAAAGAGTGAGTTTTTGCCGACGAAAAATATTGCGTGTGGATACGGAATTTTGTTTTTCTCTCTCATGAATCTCACCTTATGAATCCGTCAATATTTTATGATCGACAAACGGGATTTCGATGTAAAAAGGCATGGCTGTCGAACGATTTTTTTCTTAATCCTTCCGGAGTTGAAACTCGTAAAACAGAGTTTCGTGAGATCCGACGAACATGGATCCCGAAAACGGCAGTCTAGCCTCGATCCTTTTCCCCTCCCTACAATCTTCTCCCTTTTTATCTCGTGGACACCCCGTCTTTGCTTCTCTCGCTGACGTTATTTTGGAGTGAATTATAACTGGTGTCGCGCGAAGTTACGCCTTCCTGGATTTAACCTATGGCCCGAGGAAAGGAATCGAGGGAGTCATGTAAAACGGTGAGGGATGAAGGGAGGAAAGGAGGCTGAAAGACAGAGAGGAAGGACTCGGCGTTAAACGAGGAGGCAGGGGAAGACAGCAGGAGAGAGTGTACGAACGACGCTCAGAACTTGTGCAGGAATTATGGGTTATTCAGGAGACTCCTGTCGGCATAGCGGGAGGGAAGGAAGGCTGTTCGATATATGCTAAGCAGCCAACCTCCTGCATTATATGTATGCGCACGTGGGTACGAGAGTCTACGATATGTGGGCATGAGTGCGTACGTACCACAAATACGTAGACTGTCTCAGAAGTCACGTATTTTCTCTGTAGAATAGATAATGAAAGTTATAGACTATATGCTCAATTAAATATAAATTAAATCTATACAATTTGATAACAATATACCATTAAATCATAAAATAAGGCTCAGATTTAATAAAAATATATCTAACTCGATCTTGTCAAGATCTTCGATGTTGAAAGTGATTATTTTGGAATGAGAAAAATTTGTTCAATTTATTTGCATAAGAAATCCGTGATGGGGAGCATGGTTTCTGAGGTCACCCCTTTATATAGACACCCACGTCGTTTGCTCGTGATGGCGAAAGTGAAAAATATCCCGCGCAGCGCGGTAACACGTACGGCACCTGTGTACACGCGATCACATATACACGGTGGCATATGAACACGCACACAAGCGCGAGCGCGTTATTAGATCTCTCGGGGCAGCGAGCCGGGATATCGGCGAGTATATGCCAGCTGGCGGTGAGATATCTGGTCGTTAACCCCGCTCGCGCGGATCATTTTTCGAGCGCCGGAATTTCTTCAGAAAACTACGGCCTCCGCGCCGCGCGAAACCGCGCGCGAATCTCGCGGGGCGGAATTTGTTGTAAATCAACCGTTCGCCGGTTGTTCGTTGCACGCTGAAGAAATACGGAGCGACCCGACTCCGCATTCGGAATATCGAGATTTACTGTTCTTTCCGTCACTTGCGCGTGATAGATGCAATTGCGAGCTACCCTCGTGCGAGACAGAACCCACGTCGTAAAATAGGCATCTCCGCAATCGCGAAGTAACGTTTCTTACTCACCTACAAAAATTTAAAAAAAGAAAGAACAAAATAAAATGCACGCATCAAGTATTTCTTTATAATTGTAAAATTATATTATATATATATATATATATATATATATATATATATATATACTATTTATATTTATTATTTATTATATATTATTTATTTATTTTTTTATAGAAGATAATTTTTTTTCTCGAAAATCTCGTCATTCTTCGTGAAATGCTTCGTATTTCTATCGCAGATTAATCCCTACGTGATCTCGTTGCACTCGTTCCCAGATCCATTCGAGAGATTGCATTCTCCTGTTAACCTGTCGTTCGTTCACGCTATTGATGCATAAGACGCGACGGCATGAAACGGGAATCGAACGAAAATCGTGCACGCCGTATTGTGTGTAGGCGTCGCGTAAATCCAATATTTCCTGTCCCTCCGACCTGTTCGTCTCTTTTTCTCCTTCTCTATTTTCTCGCCTTTCGTCGCGTCCCCGGTTTCAGGTCCCCGGCTTTTAAGAACCTCGCCTCACTACAGGAGAATCTCGTTATACGCGTACCGGATTTCATATTCGGAAGGTGTCGGGTTTCTTACCCAAAGAGCCCTCTGATCCCCGCCTATGGTGGTGGGTCCCCGTTGAAGGCGACTCTACACGGCCTCGCTTCGAGGCCCGATCTTTTACTCGACCCAGCCTCAGCCGAAGCTGCGCACCCGTCAGCCTCGTTCAATACCGTATTTTGACAGCAGGGGACACCGCAGAATTTCGCGAACGGTTTCGCGCCTTCGCACGATGCATACCTACATCCGCTCGTTTCATTCACTCGGTATTCGTTTTCATATTCGTCTTGTAAGGACGATTGTTCTTTAAACTTGCTGCGGAGATGCCAATTAAGAAGTCACGAACATGTAAGATTTCTCTGGATTTTCTTGAATATATGTTCGTCGATACTCGCATTCGACAATTGATATTTAAAATAATGCAAAGACTACAAGATTATATATAGAAAAAAATTTTGGATTTGAAAGATCTTGTTATAAAATTTATATGTACGAAATTCCATATAACATCAATATTTTCTTTCCTTGTTCTTTAATCCTTTGCAGATCTATGTCAATTTACATGCGAGAATTCTGCAGATATCTTTTAATATTTATCTTTTTTAACTTTTTAATTATTTAAAATAATAGATTTTGTAATTCCAAAACTATAATGTTTAATTTTATTCTAAATAAAGAAGATTCATTATTAAGGATATTCAATATTAAGGAGATTCATTATTAAGATGCTATTACCTGAAAAATCTTCTCGATCTTCTTAGATTCGTTCAGAGAGATTGCAGACAGAAGTCTTCATTCTAATAATACTTTACTGTCTTGAACACGTCTTATCCTCGCTCCCTGGTGTCTGCTCTATTCTTCGACGACCTCTACTCGTCAACGTGGCTCAATGCCGTATTTTGACAGCGCAGAATACCATAGCGTGTGAAATTTCTCCGGTTGCACACGTACTTCTTCTCCATTTTTCTTTATAAGCCTATTCGGTTCTTCTAACAAAAGCAAAAAGTACTCCTTTAGAATTATTGCGTCTCTAGACGATAGTTGAGTAAGCTGGAGACTTTACCGCAGCAAAGAGATGCTTTGCTTCGAACAGCGTCAAGTATTTAGGATATCATATCTTTTTGCATGCGGAGTCTTGCGACTTCTAGAATATTTTCTATTTATATATCTGTCGTTTGTCTCTGTTTCATTTTCACTCTACTCAGTTTAATTCTTAATCTTGTTTTTTTTTTTTTTTTTATACGATGAAGAAAGTGTTTCAAACATTTTGGAATAATTATAAGAGAAGTATTATATTCTGATAAAAATTGTTGGAATTAAATTTTTAAGATTTTTAAATCTTTTTTCATTATCTTAATATCATGATACTTTATTTTAATTATTAAATGCGATTTTAAATCTATTTTTATTACATTAGAAATTAAATAATTTTAAATTTTAGTAAGTTTTTAAGAAAATATTTGAATTATATTATAAATTTTCGAATTTTTTATTATTCAAGTCAGTAATAGTTTTTCTAATTGTGAATTTTTTTCTTGTCAAGTATAAAAGAGAAAAAAAGAAAAGGGGAAAGAGAGATATATATATGTACCATATATACAAATACAATATTTACTATTAAATAGCCAAATTCGCCGGTGGTTTAGAAGCTTCTCGCCTCTTATATCTGCAATTTTCTCTCACAAAAGTGGCAATAATTCGCTATTCGGTTCAGCGGATACGGTAATCGGTATAGTTTGTAGGATGCGGTAGGTGCGAATCCTGCGAAAGAAGGTGCCCTGGCAGAATTCCTCGTGACAATTGTGTCTGGAAGCAGTTGCAAGGGTCGACGCCTTTACTGAAAGGGCTTTTTTCCCTCTCTTTCGCTTTTAAGTCCCTCCTTCTTTGCCGCCGGTTTGCACTTCTCTGTCGCTTTCTGGTTCGCGAGCGGTAGGCACAGCGGACATCAAAGAACCTTTGGTACCCGTCGACCTGCTTCCACCCGCTCACAAAGTTCCCGCATAATCGCGCGGGAGGAGTGCCGAAGAGACTGATGCCACCCTTCTCGGTTGGATAAGAGGCGAAAAGCAAGCCGCGATAACGAGGTCATAGTCGGAGCATCATACAGAGGGGGATGAGGTAAAGTTATCTTTGATGCCGGAAGGATTACACTTTACCTTCCGACGCGCGGGAGTCGAGTGGACTCTCTGCTCCGGATTAACGATCGCGAAAGGCTCCCTCGAGACGGAGGATATATACGCGCGAATTGGATTATCTAGGTAGGAACATACCGAGGCGCAATTAATTACTGTCTAGCCGGATCTTTATCCTTCTGGGATCGAGTCTTATATTATTCGTAAAGCAGTGAATTTCTAAAGGGGAACGTAACAACGTTGTTTGCCGTTTACGATCGTGTTCGTTGTATCCGCCGTATCCAAAGACATCGAGCGCATCTGTCGTTGGCCTCTATTGGCTTCTTTCATGTCACTTTTGTGATTTTGGGGAAAGATCGATTTTTGCAGCAGGTAGTCCGAGTATATTTTTTCCTAGGCTTTCCAGAAATCGGGATAATTATTTTCGAAGGAAAATCCGCGTGCGCGACGGGTTCGTCCCTCGTGCTTTTTACGACGATCGCCACGACGGGGATCCTCGCATAGAACGGACAGGAGCGAGAGGAACCTGGACCGTAGAAACGACCGAGATACCGAGGTCGTGAGTATACGATATCTGATGCAGAAAACCGGTAAAGGCTCGGAGGGCCGCTGGGGCGGGAGGGGGGACGCCGAAGCGGGCGAACTGAAAGCAAAGACACGACCGCGGGGGCAGGGTGGCGCATTGTCTTCGGGTGATTTAAAAATCCGACTCGTGCCTCGTTAAGCACACGCTATCAGATACAGCCGCAAAGGATAGACTCCCTCTTCTCCGAGGCAGTAACACGACGCGCGTCCGTGTCCCGGTCTCTTCTTTACGATGGGATTCTTCTCCGATCCTCCACCTTCTCGCCCACGTAATCTTGTAGCTCTCAACCTTCGCTTCGGTCGGGTCGTCCGGTAGCATAATGTGTGCTAAGTGTGAGTCCGAAGGGATGGGCGAGAATTTAGCGAAGCGAATGCGCATCACGCGGCAATTTGTTGCTCTGCTTGTGTCAAGTATTTCTTTAACATCTCTACAGGTGTTAATTATTCGTGTGTTTATAAGGATAATTAAATGAACAGATTTTTCATCCTTTGAAAAATTTATTGCGTCAATTAAAAAATGCAACTATATATATTGTAAATGTGAATATATAATTATTAGTTTCTTCGAATAAATAATTTAGAAAACAACAACTAGAAGAACAACTAGAAGTTTTATGTTCCATTTTATATAATCTATATTCGCTTATGAAAAATTAGTCTTATCTAAGCACGCGTAGTAGATTCTTCGTGCAAATTTAAAATTCTGTCTCTTTATCTTTCTACTTTCTAAAAAATTTCCAACTTTCTCATCTGCGATTTTAATTCTTCAAGCTTTTATATCTGCTATTGATAACAATGTTAATTTCTTCTAAAACACTCTATATAATTTTATCTTTGAATATCTGTCAAGTTTTCGTGGTATTTGATATATAGGAATCGAGCTTTTAATGCTAGAGTCACGGCACACATCGCTCTCGTAGATTTGTGGGGCAAGCGCACGCTATGTTAATCGTAATATGAGTAAAGCCGAATGAGTCACATCTATTTGTGAATCAAATAGTTTTCTTGCACCGAAGTACTGCATTTGAGGCGAAAAACTAGCGAACAAATAATAATCTCCTTTTTTAAACGCAATGACTAATGTTATTAATTTAATAAATTTCAAAAATTTAAGTGTATATTATATTATATTAAAAGAAACTGAGACAAAAATATATGTACATATTAACATGGCAATTTATATAAATATATAAAAAAAATTAAAATAAATTGTTATATAATTGGTATATAATTTCTTTAGGTTCAATATTGCATAAAATGGTGAACTTGTTTGTTCTAGGAGTATCAAATGCAGAATTATTTTATGTCAAGGAGGGCGTCATAAATCAGTATGCCGTGAAATTCATTGTTCCCGTACCGGCGCAGCTTCACAAACTCCACTTTACGTGGGAAAATCTCGCCGGTAAACCGGTAAGTTCTTGCAGAAAAATAATGCGAATATTAATTTTCTATTCTCTCACACGAATAGAAATTTATACGCAAACTATATCGTAGAAAAAGATGTAATAAAAGTTTAAAAGTTTATGAGAAGATAAAATACGCAGTTATTAAAGGATAAACATTAAAAGTCTGATAAATTAATTTACATTGATTGTACAAAGTGATTCTCGTAAAGCAAAAAAGCTTTAAAAAGCACGTTAATCGTAAAATATTGTTACGATCGAAGGTGTCTAACTTGACTTTCGTTAAAATATATAACGCGAAATGATTTGAAAGCGTATAATAAAGCGAGCATAGATATAACGGTGTGTCGAGAACAAGAATTACGCGGGCACAAGATATTTACGCGCACAAAATATTCTCGGCGAGTGTATTCTTCTTATTTGCGTTCCCGTAATTTTTCTGCTACTCTTCTCTCTTCGCGTCTCCTCGCGCTTCCTCGCCGGGATTAAAGTCGCTTGCGGCTGAGAAACGCTGAAATTGCTCGTTAACGTAGGAATCCGCATCACTACGCGTAAGACACTTCGGAGACGATCCTCGTCGGACGGAGTCTCGACGAGCGTTTTTCAATGTTCAGCGAATACACTGTTCAAAAGATCCTTAGTCGATCTTTATATTCGTGTTTCTCTTATGTGGCTTGGCTGTACTTATCAGGATTATCGAGGCATATCGTTCCTTTCCGTTTCTCAGGTTCTTAATACTGGCGTAGACTTTTCCATAAATAACGAATGAAGTATATTTTAGAGCGAGGAATCACGGGAAATATTTGAGATATACCCATCCATCTATTTTAACGAACAATTGATCGATATAGATTTTGTTTCCTTCTTTATTAATTCTAATTATTATTTTCTTCTCGTCTATTCCTTTTTTCATTTCCTTGCGTCTTTTTATCGTCTCCCTCATTTTAATCGTCTACGTTCATTAAAGTTACCGAGAGCTGGCCAATCGACTACTGTCACTTTTTGTCACTCGAATAAATAACTAGTAAACGTCCTACCGCGCGAATTAATTTTATGTTACTCTTAATGTAACGACGTGTGGCCACGCGATAGTTATGACGGTGAAAATCGCGCGGCGTATGCATATTCATGCGAGATATAAAATCGAAACCAGACTCTCTCTCTCTTTCTTTCTCTGTTCCTTTTCTCGTTCTCGTCCATGAGTCATCGGCGAAGCGTCGCAAACAGCTTCTGCTCGCCGTCGACATCCGTGGTACATTGACAAAGTGGCGGCGAAAAGTGGGCAGAATGCGGCGGGGTGTCCGATTGACTCGTCGACGATGCGCGCAAAAAAAAAAAAAAATGGACGGATCTCCAGGAGGTGCGGGACAAAGTGGTCCATCCACTTCTTCTTCCCCGGTTGTCTCGGGCGTGGAAGCGGGAAGAGGGATAGACCGGTGGAAAGAGGAGAGAAGGAGATGAGGAAGAGACTGACGAGCGACGCAAGGACATCCGTCACCTCCGCGCGGCAAAACCGAGTCGGCTTGAATGGCACTTAAAACCAGCGGCCTGTCCGTCAAATCCCTACGCGGGGATTGTGTCTCGATAAAGCGTTTCCGGACGCGAACGATTGTACACGTCAAATTATCGGAGAATCCTCGTGACGGCTTTACGATACATTCAATTTCGATCTCGGACATCGCGCGGATATTTGTATAGGCTCGAGTAGCAAATTTCCTTCCCTCGGTCATCACGCAACGCCCGTTGCCCATTGAGGACGAAGCATATGGCGGATTCGAAAATTAACGAGAGGAAGCGGGAGCTGCATTGTAGTCGCAATGGAAATATGGGAAGAACTGCGCGTAAAGGATACGTACGAGAATTAACATCCTCTTCGGATAGATATATAAAAGTAGTCAATTGTCCTTGCGTGACGCAAGGACATTTTTTTAAGACTGTTACATTCATCACGATATGCCTGTCAAAGGTTGTGCCATCTGTCAAAAGCAGTTACACAGTTCCTATTGCTGAGAAAAATAATATCAAAGACATTTTATATATTTTAATTTGTATAATTACAAAACTTTTTTTCTAATGTTTTTTCTAGAAATTATATTTCTATATTTTCGCCATTAATGAAACTAATATCTTATCCTCGCATTCATATTTTATTGCAACGTATATGATAAAGTGTCACCGATTGTAAGTTATTCAATAGAGAAATCTCATCTCTCGTCTATCTAGATTCTTAAATGGAATCCGCTAGTCCATTTAGAGGAAAATGCTTGCTAGCTGGAAGCATAGCCACGATCTTCGCGAAAAGACCGCAGGAGAGCGGTAGATATATAGAAATAGCGACAAGCCGGTAGGTTTGACGAGATACTCTCTTCGCAGCCAACCGAGCGAACCGATCATCACTGCGAGCTAGTAATCAGCGTTGCGAGCTCGCGTTTGTCTAGCTCTGCCTCGTATCACTGGCCTTTTCTTCTCTCCTTCCGTCGCCGTTTTCTCTCCAATCTTGTTCTCGTACAGTCTGTCCCCCGGATTCATTTTGCTCTTGTTGAGCGCAAATTGTCTTCCGAGAATGGTATACATTCGAGATTGCATAGAAAAGTTCAACGTTCTCTTGAGATTATGACGGAGCGAGACGGTCGGTTGAACCTCTTAAATGTCTTCGACATTTGTTCCATCTCGACTTCCTCAGATTAGTTTAAGTCCGTACTTATCGAATGCTTCGAGCATGTGTATATATATATATATATATATGCATTTTTCTTTTCAATCTTTTACGTATTCTTGTGCGAGCGTTTCTCTAAATTTTTTGTAAGTCAAACATCTCGATAATCAGAAACCTAACCATTAGACACCGGAATACTCGATGCTTTCAGTTGCCGTACGCGATGTCCGTGGATATCAGCAATCCTACGGCGCTAAGTAGTTCCCTGAACATCTCTCAAGCCGGCGATATACCTCTCGCTGGCCTGCAGACGTGGGCCTTATCGTTGCACTGCGGACCCTATGACGCGGAGATCGACTTAACTCTCCGAATAAACGTCTCGTTGTCGCGGAAGAACACCACCCATCTAGAATTCAGGCGGAAAAAGATCTGTCTGAAGGACAAGAGCTACATCGAACCCGAGGAGGTCCTAGTCGCTGTCTCCGGCTCCACTACCGGCGGCCAGATCTTTTACGCGGCGATTGGTTGCGCGTGTGCAGTCATTGCGGCTATTTTTGTCCTGGTGATGATGTATTACGTGCGCAACAAGAAAACCACAAGACATCGAGATCCCCTTCAGTAAGCATATGAGTTGCTCTTGAATCAGTCGACAAATTTTTATTTAAAAAATTTTTTTTAAATTTACATTAAGAATTCATATTTATATCGCGTATTATATATATATATATATATATATATATATATATATATATATATATATATATATATAAATTCTAGGGAATCCAGAGGTCTTAGCTCAGCATGCAGCATGGAAAGAGGCGCCGGAGTGGGACCTGCGCAAACCTTTTTATCGCCGGAAACACCGCCACCTGCGTCCGCTGCCTCAGGATCGTCCTATAGAAGGCTCGACGATCGTCCTAGCAGGGAATTGCACGAAAGAATCCAGGAAATTACTGTACAAAGGTGCTTATTGCATTTTAAGTATTAATACGAAAATAATTGGGTTAAAAAATTAAAAATAGATAATCGAAAATCTGATATACATATTGCAAGCTAAATATGTTTAAATTTATTTGTCATAAATTTCTTATATCTTTCTTCTTATAAGTATCATACATGCCATGCGAATATATGGCAAAGTATAGAATTGATTAAAATAATTTATTCTTTCTTTGTCACAGATGCAGAGTACGTCTTCTTAGCATCGAAATGGAAGGAACATTTGGACGCGTGTATAGAGGTAGTTATCACGAAGAGGGTGCTTTATCCCCGAGGGATGTACTTGTGAAAACTGCTGCCGAGCACGCATCTCAATCACAAGTAAGTTAATTTTATTTTTTCTATGAAAATTTTATTCACTCGGATTTAATAAAATAAATATAGGATAAATAATTATTATAAAAATTAAATAGTCGGTTATATTGGTGGTTTTACATACTTTGCCTTCTTAAATTAGCAAAGCAGAGCACGTATCTCGTTTATTATATATTTTAGAGAGAAAATTTTTTTTCTCGAAATAGCCAAGATATTGAAATACGACTTTTTTGTTTTGAAAAGGTGGCTCTTCTCCTACGAGAAGGCCTGGCCCTCTACGGGCTCAGTCATCCAGCATTGCTTCCGGTTCTCGGTGTCTCCATCGAAGATAGAAGCGCACCTTTTCTGCTTTACCCGCACACGGGTTATAGAAACATGAAGAGATTCTTGCTAAGGTGCAAGTTAAGTAGCGAAGGACCTCCAAGAGCTCTTACCACACAGGAAGTCGTCGAAATGGCACTCCAAGCCGCCAAAGGTGTACAATATCTTCACAGAAAGAGGCTCGTTCATAGAGACTTGGCTGCCAGGAATTGCGTGTACGTATGAACAGTAAATCATTATACATCGCTTTCCGACGAATATTGTAAAAACCTTCGTTAAGATAGACATATTTTATATCGAGTAATTTAACTTTACATATTCCATCTTCAATTCTTTGTTTTTAATTTAACTCTTAAAAAACCTTTATATGGTCAGAGTTATTATATCAGATATATCACTTTCAACATAACTTGACCAACTTTGTATTTTATTATAAACTTGTACGAAGCTAAAGTCTCGTTGTATATCGAATTAATCGCGCGCGAAGACTTTATAGACAGTGTCTTACCGTAAGGCTTTAATTGGTACCTAGCTGATTATACCATTTCGAGAAAGTACTTAACTAATGCGATAATGAAATTACCGTGCGAGTTATGCTTCTTTGTTACACATATACACACGCAAAATCGTCGCCTTAATTCATTAAATTTTTCCTCTTCAGTATTGACGATGACTTGAGAGTACAGATTACGGATAACGCCTTGGCTAGAGATTTGTTTCCGCAAGATTATCACTGTCTCGGCGATAACGAGAATCGTCCTATCAAGTGGCTGGCGATAGAAAGTTTACTCAGTAAGACCTTCACTACAGCTTCTGACGTGGTAAGTTATATATATAGTAAGAGAGAGAGAGAGAGATGCGAAAACTTGTTATTAAAGAGAGAAAAAAAATTATTAAATATCTTTTCTTTTACCTAAATATTTTTCTCCCAACAATGTATTGCGTTCTAATTTTATTAATAAATTTCTTTTTTTCTTAGTAAAAAATTTTTAGAAATTTTAGCTAAAATGCGATATAATTATTCATAATTTTTAATTAGCCATTTTTAAATAATTTGTAACACATTCTCTTATCGTATAATTTCATTTCAGTGGGCATTTGGGGTTTTATTATGGGAGCTAACGACGTTGGCGCAGCAGCCTTATGTAGAAGTGGATCCTTTTGAAATGGCATCCTATCTCAGAGACGGTTATAGATTAGCGCAACCGATAAATTGTCCTGACGAGCTATTCGCAGTGATGGCGTATTGCTGGGCCATGTCAGCGGAAGAGAGACCGACATTTAGTCAATTGATTATCTGCTTGCAAGATTTTCACACTCAATTAACGCGATATGTTTAATTGAGCGTGGTTATAAAATAGGATTAGATTTTGCTAAAATGTCTCTAAAATTGAATTTCTGAACATATCAAAGTTTTTATCAAAAGAATAATGTCAAGATGCCAATATAGAAGAAAGCGCTTTTGTATATACTATTCTATTATTTAAGTATTCGTACAATTTTAGCATTTTTATAGCAGTTGTATGTAGGATAATCGAATCTAATGTAATATATTGCATTTCTGTTCAAAAATTATTCAGTTAAGTGTAGTTTGTTTAAGGAATAACTGTCGGCAAAAAGCGAATTTAAAACAAAATAGAATTTTATTATTACGCGATGATTTGCATAAAGCATTGAAAGAATTTTATTAAAACGTAATGTCAATAATATAAAATGCAAATATAAGATGCAGAAAATATCATTTAGAAAAAATTTAGTTGAAATAAATCTGCAATTTTTTATTGTAGATGTAGATATATAGGAAAATCTATGGGAAAATTAAATCTTTTTACAAACTCTTTTAAAACTCCGGCCTATGAATTCGGCGCTTTAGAAAAAGGGGCTTTTTGTATGTTTAAGAAATTGGTTTTATAAAGGTTCACAAAACAGATATATCATAATTCTATAATTAGTCTCAGGAATATATTTTTGGCAGTAATGTCTACTTTTATAAGACACCTCTTGTAATGACTGAGCACAACATGTAGAAAATCGCGTGAATTATTCATACTGTAAAAATTAAGACTGAATTCTCATTTATCGCGCGTTGCGCCATGTATCTGGTGTTCGTTCGATGTGATATCGCCTATGATTACCAAAACCGGCGGACATACGTCATCGTGCACTGCCACAATCCCGTTTTCGGAAACCCGTAACGCTTGTAGCGAAACGGAGCAGGGCTCTCGGCGAATTTGAGCCATGTGATATGCACTTTGCTTGCCCACGTGAGTATGTTTCGAGTGTGTGCCAATGTTTATTTTTTTTATATTTTTGTATATAGTATATATTTACGTAATGTGTCTGAATATATGCGTTATCGATATACGAGCCGTGTACGTGTGCGTCACGACTAGATAAAAAGATCCCGTGTACATAATTAATGTGTAGTAGCGTAAGAAACTTATAAATGTACAAACATCTCGTTCGAGCGTTACGAGCACAATAAATTTCTATCTATACCATAGGTTGTTGCTTTTGTCTGCATCCACCCCCGACACTGACTTTACTAAAACAGCCGTAAATGTCGTTCTTTCTAGGACGAAGGGGTTTCAAGCTGTTCGCCGGTTATTTCTGGCGATTCTTTCTTCGTGGCGAAAGGAAGGGCGTGAACGGAAAGAGTTTCTGTTTTCTCGGAAACCGTTCGTCAAAGCCACATATCACATCGTAAATGAGTCTTGTAATTCGTACGACAGTTGTACGAGAAGTGTCGTGTGAGAAAATTAACGGTGTCTCCGCGACATCCTGTTTAAAATGACAAATATTATAGAATATATTTTTATTTGTCTTTCATTTTCGTGAATATATTTCTTTATATATATATATATATATTGAGTTTATTTTATTAAAAAAAATACATTTCTTAATCATAAATATATTTATTAGATAAAGTAAACAGAAATTTCTCTGATAGACATTTTATAAAAATTTATATATCAGCATTTTTATTAATAATTTGGAATTTTATTGTGAGATCCACAAAAACCAAAAACATTTTTCTTGACAAGATATCGCACGTAAATTTGATACTTTATATGTATTACAATATTAATCGTTTGTTTAAAGTTGTAGCATTTTTATTTGAAATTTACTTTTCTACTTGCTATAATTCACGTATTTTATGAGAGGTATCTCGGTATAATATTTCCGCGTTTATAAATAATACATGTATGTTTTATAAAACAGAAGTATAATATATGTTAGACTTGAATGTACTACCAGCCGTTATCGAGGCACGCCGATGCGTTTTTAGATGTGCTATATTAAGCCTTTCTCTCTTCCCGGTTTTCTCAACCATCAACCGTTTTATCCGGAATTTATGTTGTTTATTCGCGCTGCTACACACGCGCCGTTCGGAATCCAGGAATAATGATGCCTCACGAAGCACGTTCCGTGGGAGCAGAAACGGTCTTGCTGTCGTTGCCGCCAGAACATTAATTTGCAACATATTTACACTGTCGTCTCCGGATGATTCCCCAATAATGCGAGTCCGATTAGGTACGCTACATTAGGCACTCCGTTCTCTACGCTCCATCAGCGGTGAATGCGCGAGAGGGTGCCTGGGAAGCCGGAAGCTGGTAGAATACACAAACACACACACACACATACGCGCGCGCGCGCGTGTGAAAAAAGGAAGAGACTATATATTTATATAGTCAAACGAGAATGATCTATCTGGAAGGGAAATTTAATCGCTCGAAAGCAATGGAAGCTCGCTTAGATGCGATTTTACGATGCGTAAAACGTTATCAATGACCATTCCTTTGCGAGAAAATAGTCGCTAGTCCGAAGAATTGAAATACGAATTAATTGCCGGCGTGTTTCTCCGCGAGATAAAAATTCTCTTCCGATATTCACAGCGGGATGCACGTGTCTTAACGAAGATTCCGCGTCATGGTGCGACCGTCACGATCCGCAACACCGATCTTACGAAAAGGATTTACGTAACGCGCAACATCCTGCGATCGCCTGACAATTCGCCGTTGCATAATTGCATCTTTGGCACGAACGACTTAAGTGCACTCGCCAATATTCAGCCGCACGAACGGTTAACGCCTGTTGGCGTGGATGAATCATTATTCCGTGAGGCGTATAAAGAGAAGGGTGACACCGTTAGGGCAATTTATTCATCACTGACACTCTTTACATCATTTTTAATAAATGTTTACACGATATGGCGGAGGTAATCTTTTAACGTTGTGATAATGAAGAAAACTTTAAGAATGGATCGGGAAAAGAGGATCGCTGTAGTTATATAGGGCTGAAAGGGGCAACAAGCCCCTTTTAATGAATTTCAATGAAGGCCCCTTTGTTTGCGCCTGAGATTTTAACTAAACGTCGGGGGGTGACAGGATCCAAAATTGCTTTAGCGTTGATGTGCTGGCTGCAACGGTCTACAAGGGGGTGCATTTTTAGAGCGAGCATTTTACTCATCGTAACGGGCGCGAGATAACGTCATTCATAGGCATTCTCGTACCCTCTGTAAACCATTCACAATGAGCCATTATTACGGCAAAGCTTTGTTCGGCACGAAAGTAACTGTATTCTACTTTTCAAAAGCTAGCGATAAGTAAAGTACATTTATTAACAGTTTCTATCGATTAAATGTTGCTTATAGTATAATATCGCGAGCATTCTCCTTGAAATAAACATACATATATTAGAAGATAAATTGATAACAAAATAGATTTTTTTTTTTAATAACTCGCAATATATTGGATTGAACGGAAAGTTCGTGCCGTTTTTTACTAAGAGATGAAGACCGAAAAAACGGCACGAACTTTCCGTTCAACCCAATACAATAACTTTGATCTCATTTGAAAGATAATTTAATTCTTTACAATATTTGTTTTGATATTTTTTTGTTAAAAGACATATACTTTCCTTGATATTTGTAAAAATGTAAAAAATAATCGTGATTTCAGAGGTTTTTGGACGCTAACTTTTTAAGGAAGCATTTTTCGACCCATGGTTATGGGAAACTTTTTGTTCGGTATTAAATTATCTTTCAAATGAGATCAAAGTGATTGTAGTTTGCTCCATAGGCTTTGAGATAAACCAGTTAATATCCAACTTCAAATGTACCAAAAAGTGTTTTTTTCGGCTATTGAAGGTTATTCGAAAATCTATGAAACGAACTATTGGATTGAACGGAAAGTTCGTGCCGTCTTCATCTTTTAGTGACATATAATTTGCTCTCTTCCAAGTAGATATAAATATTAATTAACAGAATAAAAAATTTTTATTTCGCTTCAATTTTGTCTATTAATAATTTTATTTACATATAATGGTCTTTTATTTATATCTTTTACAAGTTTATCCGCGCATCTTGCGATATCGATCTCAGAAAACAATTAAAATCTCTGAGATTCTTTAAGAAAGAATATAATATATTCGTTCTCCTCTTTTGTCAACGTCCATCCTTGTTACGCTTTACGAATCGGATTCACGGAGGTCACTCAGCAATTCTCTTCGATAATGATTGTCATTACTATATGTACATCCGGCTTGTGTATTTATCCCTTCCTTGAAATATCTTACATAGCGATAAGAATGTTTTCGAAAAATCAGTATCCGCCGTGTATTCGCGAACGAATGATGAAGATGCGAACGAGGACAATCCTCGCCGTTTGCTTCGCGATCGTGACGTTTAACAAATTTGGCACGGCGAGTGTAAAAGTTTCATCGAAGGTCGACTTGGGTTTCGACGAAAATGAAGAGACATTGAGCAACGCGACCTTCGATACGTTCACGAATCTGAATGAGTCTGCTGATCCATTGGAATCAATTTCGCGTGCGTTTAAACCGTCGATAATTAGCTGGCATCACGGAAGCGAGCTTGTAAAATCGAACGAACCAAGAAAAAGAAGAATTTATTTTTCGCAGGTGAGTAATAGATGTTATAAAAAAATGATTTTGCAAATTACAAATTAATATTTAATTTTACACAAGATAAGATCGTTTTATTTTATAGTATCAATTAAAAAATCATATAAATATTCATAATGTATAAAAAATATACAATATATTATTGTTATCAAAGAATATATATTAAGTTCGTAAAATAAATAGATTTAATTATAATTAAATTAGAGTTTTGACGGATAAATGTTACGAATGGAATTTATGAGAAATTTGTAAGGATTATTAACAATATCATATTGATAGACTCGTTTGTCGCAAAAACTATTTTATTTGCACGAAAATGGCGAGATTTATTATAGTGCTAATGACACAAACATAACAATCAATATTGGATTACTGGCATAATGGATGAGTTCATAAATCTATTTGTTATGGATTTATAGGAAACTTCGCGTACGTCGTGTCATAAATTTTACAAGCTTATATCCATCATCTTTGTTACAGAATTTTTATCCAATAAGTATCAGGATGTTTATTGTTACCAAAACAGTTTGAGTAAGAGAAATAGTTAAGCCACATTAATTTTACAAATAACGGATTAATGAATGAGTCATTAAATAATTATGACAATAAACATTGTATATTTTTATTTTAACATTTTTTTGACATTTAAAGCATTAAAAGAAATTTCATGTCTTATCAAGAATTTTTACAAATATTTCATCAATAAATATGAAAATTATAAAAATTATTTCATATTCAACAATTTTTATAACAAGAAAGAAAATTAATAACTATACGATATACCGACATTTGAAATTATTACTGTCTTCTGAAAATTAAAATGTTTTATAGGATAATTCAACTAAACGACCACAGATTATCAATAACATTCAAATCGTTATAAACAGCAACGATAGTCTACCAAACAGAAGTTCCTGCAATGATTCTGGTATATGTGACGTATCCATTTCCTCGAAACCAGACGGGAAAGGAAATATTGTAACCGAGGTGCATCTTAGCATTATCACGAATACAAAACCGGATGCTAAAATCGATGATGTTCCAGTAATCGACAGTTTTCGAGGTATTAGTGAGGATCACGAAGAAAAACCAATTTTTCATCCAATAAGCTTGCCGAATCCATCATATTCACGTCGCGAAAATATTCCACAGGTAACAAAACTTGTTTGTTCCATTATATTGAAAAGAGATTTAAATGTCATATTTTATAATAATTAATCCGGATATAAAAGCTTCTTTTTGCAATATATTACAATATGTAGAAAGTATACTTTTAGATTCACACTAATTATCAAGGATACGGCGAACCCTGGTATCATCATCGGCGAACTTTTCAACGACCGCGAATGTATTGGAGTTACCATCACTTTGGAGATGGTGGCAATGTAGCATTTCAAGGCCGTAAAACGTGGCCGCGAGACAAACCCATAGTGGATGATAAGATTGAACCACCACTTAGCAGAACCAAACTTAGCGATGTTACGGAATGAGATGATTTATTAAATTTGAAATTAATTCTTTAATCATATAAATATTGTTGTATAAAAATAATATTAAATCACATGTAATTAAATTTGTTTTCATTGCCATATAATAAAATAAGTAAAATCATTGTATAAAAGCGTCATGAGTTTAATTTATACACATAGTCAAAAAAATATAATATCAATTTATACATATAATCAAAAAAAATATAATATCAATTTATACATATAATAAAAAAATATAATATTTATATACCTCATTTAAGTGTACAAACATAAATGCATATATAATCAATTATAGGAATTATATCAATATATAGCAATTAATTTGATTGCTCGATATTGCTCGAGTAAAACATAATTTAACATCAACGTGAGAAAACTTATTAAAACTTTGAAATATATAACACGTGAATTTTAAGTTAATTTCTTGCAAGCAGATAGTCAAGATTAAGCTGTCAGCGTTAATTAATAATTACAGAAAAATTTATAAGATTTTTCATAGAAAGGATCTGTTAGTTTTAAGAAACTTGAGTATTTTTTTGAGTATATGGTAATCTTAAGAAAATATTTGAGTCTGAATCCTAGATCGTGGATTAAGACTTTGAATCATGAAAATTTATCTCTATCATGGTATTGTATAGCACACACAAAATAGACGATAGTAAAGTAATAGTTAAAAGTAAAATGTGTTGAAAATACAATCAAAAGCGTAGTTAATCGTGCACTGTACGGTAAGAAATCTTTCCGTTATCGTTCACACCGGTGATAGACGACTTATGGTTGATTGGCTTGCCATCCGGCCCGGTACCGCTGGAAGAACTAGAACTGGCGAACACTCCAAAACTATTACCAGATGGAGCGGGAAGATCATCAGCAAATCTGGATTCTATTCCTGGCCCAACCTACGAGAGATAGCCGATTAAAAAGAAAGTAATGACGATATTTTTCATGGAAATATTGGATTTTTTTTTTACTGATTATATACATGAAATAAGATGAATTAAAATAATAGATAATTCATGAAGTGTGTGTTATCGTTTATCGAAATTGCTTAACTACAGATTTCGTTCATAACTTATTAAGAGAAATGTAAGAGACTTACGGGATTGATAAAGCCCGTTTGGTAACCGCCACCTGGGCCTAAACCAATGCTGGCACTCGAAACTTGTGGCACGCCACCACCGTAACTTCCGCCACCGTAATTAGCGGCTTCGTTGGCCAAACGATTGTGGGCTTCCATATTACTGTGCAACACAAATCCTCGTTTACATCATGCTTAAGAAATCTATGTCGATCGTGAGTCACGGTTCGTAAAAATATTCGAAAATCAAGCAACTGATTCGTGACATCGTATTTCCATAAAAGAATCATTTATCATCCCGCAGCATGTTTGTTACAACTTCTTCTCATAACTTAATTGCGAGATTTAAAAACCAACACGTTATTCAAATATATATATATATATACAACACATTACGTGATGTTTGGGAAATCCGTGAAGTTTAATTGTAAATTTGATTACTTATTATCAACACGAATTATTAAATGTCGGTTCATATTTTATATTGTTCGTATTCGGTTGAGCATAACAATAATAGTAATTGAATGTGCTCAATGCAATCTCCTCGATTTGCACCATGCGTCATGGATTTACCTTGGATTTACATGAATTTTTTTAATCAAAATTGTACGCAAGAAGAATCATCACCGAAAGCATCAGATATACATAATATGTAGACAATTTTATATTAATTAATTATTAATAAATCAGATATAATGCTTTTTGTAACATAAAATAAAATCTCCGAAAATAAAAGAAAAATGAAAAAGAATTATATCCTAAATTAGCTTGTTATATATATTACTTTTAGAATAACAATATATATATCAAAAATAGTTTGAGATTAATTATATTTATTTAAAAAAATTTAAGAATTAATCATGTAATAAATTTGTTAGACAATCTTTTTGATAAATGTTAAAAAAACGTTTTTTGTACGATAAATATAAATGATTTCATAAATAGATATAGCAAATTAGAATTGAGAGAGAAAGAGTGATCGTTCAAAAAGAAAGGACTGCAGCAAATTTATATTACAGATAGACTTACGCTTGATGCTGCGCCTCGATCTGTGCCTGAATCCGCCTGATCATGTCAAATGTAGGATCATTGAAGGTAGGATATTGTCCGGGAAAAAAAAATCCAGGTCCTGCGTTATACAAGGGATCTGCGAAAAACGAGATATACAATGAGGCTCGGATAATGATGCATACAGGGCGTGAAAGTCATGCAACGTACATGCGATTATACTATCAATTATAAGATCTTATGTTGTGAATACGCAAGTATACATATATATACCTAAATAAATAAATAAATAAATAAATAAATAAACAAATTAATATATAAAACATATGCACACACATGTAACTAAATAAATAAATATATAAATATACAAATGTAAAAAAGTACAAATAAATAAATAAATAAATGTCAAAAATTATTGTCACGCGACATCAGTCATTTCGTACAAAAGTACGATTTCATCAAACAGATTCGAGATACGTATCTTCTCCACCGTTCCAATCTTTTATCGAAAAATTTCCAAACCACAGAGCATGCAACCTCGAAGAGAATTCATTCAATATTCTCCACAATCCTGAATCCGTCTTCGCCCTTGGACTTTGGGGCTCATGCTCGTACCTATTCCGCCGTAATTTGGTGTGTTCTGGCTCGGTGAATTATCCTGAAATCCTCCTCGATTATTGACAGACGGTGACTCAGTAGTCATGGGTTGTCCTCCCATTGGATATCCCGCTCCAGGATATCCTGCTCCAGGATACTCTGCTCTAGGATATCCAGCTCCAGGATACCCCGCTCCCGGAAATCCTCCTGCAAAACTGCCGGCTGACGCGCCAGCGGATGCGTAGCCTCGTCCATTGTTTGTACCGGTCCACGCATAGTTTGGGCCGGGACCTGGTATAGAGTTGAATCCGGGATAACCATTGTAGGGATCGAAACCTGGACCAAAGCCGCCAAAGCCGGCTCCGGGAACGCCTGGGCCATAGTACGGTCCAGGAGTTGGCGTCTTGTCGCCCTTGGACGATGATCCAGGTTTCTTAGCGGAGTCTTCGGGCTCGGATTCATCGAAATTCGAGCGCGACAGAACATCGTTGTCTGTCGATTTCTTCGGCTTGGACGTTGATTTCGTGCTTTCTGAAGTTGTCGTGCTAGGTATTGTAGGATTTGTGGTGGACGAAGTGGTAGCGGAAGTGGATGTCGGAGTAGTAGTAGGAGACGTCGCCTCCGTAGTAGTGGTAGTGAATGTGGTGGTTGGACTAGTGGATGGGGTGGTCGTAGGCGACGTTTGTGGTGTGGTGGATGATGGTGTAGTCGATGACAATAATGTGGTCGATGATGGTGTAGTTGTAGGATTTGTCGACGAGGGGGTTGTTGTAGTTGCTTGATTGGTGGTAGTCTCACCATTCGAATCACCGATTTCTCGCTTTGACCTGGACATCCCGATGAAATTGATCGATGTCGGTCCGCCTAGTCGTCCATCTTCGATGGCAAACGAGAACAAAAGAGTAACTCTTTATCGATTGTTGCTACCGAGATAGTTTGAATGGGGTTGATGATTATCTCAGCTGCTAGTTGATATGTCGTTGATATGTTAGTCTCAACATGCGGGGCTACTTCTCGGAATTCCATCACCAGAAATCCGTGGAAACGTGCCAAAACTAATTACTAATCACAATTATGTAATTACAATTATGTAACGCAAATAGTAATGGAGTTCTAATTGCTCAAATATATAATTTAAACATTAAATAATATTTTACGCACACATATAACAGGTAATACATAACATTCAACAAGTGTTACTGATCACAATATGGCACACACACAAATAATATTTTTATATGTACGTATATGTTATTCAGACATATAATTTCTAAATATCATATGATAGTTAACAATCTATAACATATAATAGTTAACTTTCATGATAATAGAACATTAACATATTTGGGGAATAATATTTAGGAATCACAAACATAGTAGATATACAAAACAATTTAAAAATCTACGGAAGTGTAGAAATCAAATCTTAAACCGATTACATAGTTATAATATTAATCACCATTCTATCAAGTTGTAAGAAATTCGCCGATAAAATATGCAAAAAAATTTTGTTTATCGCTTAATTGTTTTCATTTTTATTCGCTAAATCGTGAATAAAAATTTATGATATTACTAATTATGCGTATGCGTGATTAATTGAATCAGTCACGTTAATTTGATAAATCACGTACTTGCAACCTGCAACATTCCTTCTCCGATAGCATGTATTTATGTTAAAAATCACGTGCAGAAAGTAAATTAACTTCAACAATATATATGTCACCAATTATTAAAATTAAATACATATCCTAAAATGATCTTAACTTACCTTTTCCTTATTTAACGATTTTATTACTAAAAAAAAATATAGAAATGTATATCACTAAATATATTATATTAAACATATATAAAAAATGCATATTTCTATTTTATATATATAAAATATTTGATTGATTTTTCTTACATATTTAGATATCAAAAAATGAATATATATATTTTTATTATTTAATTAATACCATATATATTTTTCAATATGATAGAGATGGTTATGTCATGCATGAGAGATTATGAAAAGGAAATAAGAAGAAAGTGTCTGCCCGTAGGTCAAGGTGAAGAACGAAATGAGGTCATGGTTCGCTAACGTGAAATTATCTTCATTTGGCTAGTGGCCGTGTGCAGTTATATGTACGAGTGTCTTACATTACGGGAAGCATAGTTGCATATGCGAATATCAATCTTGGTTAATCAATCGCGATATTAATATCGCTCACACCTTTAACAATCGAGGTGATTTAACGACGCGCAATGAAATCGCGACGCGAAAATTTCATGCGTGTTATTCGAACAGCAAGTACATTTTCATGGAGAAATCGGTGCGTATGATTTTGTCAATTATAAAGATATACGATAAATGTGGAAGTATATAGATAGAAGATATAAATAAATATAATATTTAACAAAATTCTACAAGAATAAGATAATGTAATGTGGTTTAAATTTTACATTATTCTTTCTCAATTAATTAAAGAAATTACGTATAATTAATTTTAAAAAAGAGCGGAAGAAAATTAATGCAAAATTTTGCATCACATATAATTTATACAAAAATTATCATAAAATTTATTACAGATTATCACAAATTACCGAAGAAAGCTTATTTAGTGAATAATTGCGATATTTTTACGTAAAACAAAAATTTTTGATGAATCACCATCTTTTGTAGCGACAAAAATAACGTAAATAGATAATTGTTGCACATTTTGCGTCATTAAGTTTTCAAGGAATCTTTCCTAGGTAATCACATAGTTTCTCAATATCCACATCCAAAAAGAAAATAAAACATCAACATTCTGATGGTACTTTTCTTCATTGAGAGACATTGATTAAAAATCATGATATCATTTGTATATGAGGCGCATATATCGAATTCGTCGTGGAATTTTGCCGCGTTCGCTAATCTTGCAATTATCTTGAAATCCCCGCGTACCGTCAGCTATTTCTACTTAAACATACGACATTGTCATTACATAACTTATCGTGGATTTAATTTTTATGTATGCAGCCAATCTTTCCTTTCGGATTATATATGTTTCTACTCAATTAACAATTACAGTATTGTAGAATTAACTCGGATTCATTTACATATATCCGCCATATCCGCGATTGCAAAAAAATTATTCGATAAAAATGCGAAAGAAACAAATAAAAGCATTATCACGCAACAAACTTATGACTGTTTTTAGCCACAACATACTAGTATATGTATTTCTTCTTGATATACGACTCGTTCACGTTTAATATTCTATTCTATAAAGGTTAATAGACAGATGGATATTGTGAAGATGGCATTTACCAAAAAAAAAAAAAAAGGAAGAAAGCTTGCCGAAATATACATGATTATTATACTAAAAAATTGTTATTTAATTTTCACTTTTAATTATACATGCTGTGTGTATGTTTTGTGCGTGTGAACGATTAATATTTAAATATACTTGATATGCTCAAACATTATCACATTAATAAACAAATATAAAATTATAAAATACGATAATGAAAAATAATGAAAAAAATACTAATAATGAAAAATAATGAAAAAAATACTAATAATGAAAAAAAAAAAAGAAATGGAGCCCTTCGATTGCTACTCACTTCCATAAGCATAAGGATAACCGACAAAGGTCGCTTGGGCCTCCGTAAAGAATCCTAGGATACCGACGAGAACAAGCAGCGTGAAGATTTTAGTATCCATCTTTTTGATCGATCGTCGAAGAAGGAACTCAACGCGAAAAGATCGGGGGACCAATTATTATGTGGTATGTTATTACTTGTTGTATTTATATCACCACCGTGCGCGTAAAGACCGAAATGATTCTGATGTTGTCGCAGTCCGCGGGAGAATGACTGACTCAGCTGGTAGCGCGATCATCTTATATAGCATTCGCTTGTATCGGCACTTTATTACCTCTTCGTTACTACAGTACATTCGCGAAAACTTTGAAAGAAATTCTACGTCATGTCACCGATAAGGATTACGTGCGTAATCCATCCAGGATGAGTTTCCAAAACTTGTATGCATTTCTTGTAGCAAAATTCATATTTATGCACTTTATAATTTCATTATTACATCATCTTGGTGAAATTTATGTTAATAATTTTTTAACGTTAATATATTGAAAACTGTGAATTAAATTTTTTAATTAAATGATTATATAAATATTATTTGTGACTTTGATATTAGACGTATTTATTAAATCATTGAATTCTTACGATAATAAGTAATGTTTTAAAGCTTAAGCTTAAACTTTAGAAAATAAAAATAAAAAAAATTATATATGCTTTGTGACGTCAATTACAAGAATTTACTTCCTTATTATTATTTTGGGCGAATTATATAACATTAACTCGTAATTGTGATGCCTATACTAATTTCTCAATTGTCAGAAAAAATTTCGCCGTTCTTAAAAAATGAAAAAATTTTTCATTTCAAGATTTCAAATTATAAATGTATTTAATAGAGGAAACTAGGGGAAACAAAATATTGATTATAGCAGTATTCATTTTTTTTTTCTTTCTATGATTCTGCGCCCCAACGTTTCTGCCTTGTTTACAGTGTGAACTCGGCCTTTCCTTAATAGAATGGAATTATTCAGACCTTGACAATGATTTTGCTCCAAGTTGCTCTTATACAACACAATCCCAATTCTTGTTACATTATTTTTATTTGGAGAAACTACATGATAGCAGTTCTCATGCCACACTATGATAACCCTACGATAATATAACGACTTAAATAAACAAGTGCGGAAAAATTTTTCTCTTGATCATTGATATGCAATTGTAGGATTCACTTAGTAATAGAAATGATAAGACAAAATCATCACGGATTTTTTTTTTGTGCGAAGGGAAAAACCAGAAATGATAACTACACAGCTTTATTCACGCAAGCTCTTGGCGAGCATTTTCATGTATAAAAATCTATTTATCGTTTTCATTAATTTGTAGAATTGCAACAAATGGGAATTTGTATTATCGTTATACGTGTGTAGAATATTCCAATATATATATATTTCTTATGAAGTATTTAATTAATAAAGAGAATGTATTTATATCATTTTTCTGTAATTTATTTTTTATAATTTTATAAAATTTTTTAATAAATTTATGAAATCCGTGTGTTGGCGATTTAAGATTAGCGAACAATGAAACAACGAGTGATTTGTCACGTAATACCGTAATAAATCATATCTCGAACCTTATTAATATTATGACATTGAAATAAATAATATGTTCTTTTCAATTTATCTTTTAGTATCTGTAATTGATTGTGAGAGAAGAAATACGTTAGAAATGTCTACTGTACAGATCTAAATAATAATATATTGCTTCTTATAACATCTCTAATGTTTTTTGAAATGCAATAATATTTCTCTTCCGTAACCTATCGCATTTTGTATAATGTGATTACAAGTTAATTTTAACTTCTTCTCTTAATTAAATGCACATTTATCTTAATCGAATATCATTTTCAATGGTCGATATTTCACCTAGTATTATTATTAATAGTGACAAATGTGCGCGTAATTGTTTATGAGTAATAATGATCTGTCGCGCACACGGAAAAATGATCGCGACCGGTTTCCACATCCTGGTAGGCTGTTGATCGATCTAGGATAATTGCGATTACTCCGACATTCTATGGCCCCCTTAAAGCCGCGCGCTCGGGGCTCAAAAGCGTATTTTCCAATCAATCGATCAGGCTAATCCTGCAAACGATTGATTATCGGGTAGCAGTTTCATTAAATTAGTACCTTCTTAGCTGGATTCACAGAATTTCTACAACGCAACCGTATCATTTAAACGAATTATGGTCAACGCGAATAAAATGTTTTAACGCGATGCGCCGTCTTTTGTGTCATTATTCGTTTAGTCACGACGCGACGTGACTCAAGCACGCGTGTTTTCTCAATAAATGATAAAAAATATTCCGTTCAAGTGAAAAATGGTGCGACAGAAATATTAGGGGAATATACGTTCATGTCGCCCGACGTGTACAGCGACGAGTCGATGTGTTGTTCATGCTGCGAAAATTTGTATTTTTGTTTATACAGTTGTAGCGAGATGTATATTATCGCCCAGACAAATTTAAGCAATGGATTTATTTTCTGTTTCCTCGGAGACACGCGGCGGTTATGCATAATTTTCTTTCCATTTATCCTCTCGAAGAATGAAAGTCCGGAAAAATAATATGATATGATTTTTATTGCAAAGTAATTTTTGTTATTTAACAATTTTGCGATCGCTTGGTAACATTTTACTTCAAAGCGAATAAATATCGATCTGTCTTAAAAGATAAATCGCCATTACGTTAAATTGCCCAATAAACTTTACATGGTTGATTTGATCAAAAGTACGACATTCGACGCAAACTATTATAAACTGAAATGTCTGAAAATCTTTCACACAGCGTCGATTGTTCTTGTGTTGGGTGAATTTTTTTCTTCTTCATATAATCGACTGACGCGGGGCTGTTCGGGAAATACCCATCGACAAACTTGATTACCTTCTGCGCAATAATCTGACAGCCGCTTCTTCTTGACCGCTCTATTGTGTTCTCGAAAGTAAAATGCCGCGCTTCGAGGTCCAGCAAAGCAAGCCTTATTATTGTAGCTGAATATACACGCATTTTATAGATAGTTTTCATCTCTATAATCGATACTAAAATTATTTATAGTATATATATATATATATATATATATATATATATATATATATATATGTATGATTTAATATTAGGGCACCAATCAATTTTTATTTGTTTGTATACAAAACATATAGCATCGATCAATGTCAATACATATAAATTAAAAATAAAGTAAAAAATATGAGAAGATTATATATTGATTTCTAAATATAATAAATATTAAAATATATAATTATTATATATAATAAAAAATATTTTAAATATATACTTTTTAATTTATCAATACTATAGTAGTAATTTTAATTATAAATATGCAAAGTCAGAAATGTACGTATATTCGCAAATATCATTTACTTTATGTCTGCGCTTCAAGTTCAATGTCAGAACAAATGTGTGTTTAATCGTTTGACTCAGAACATATTTTAGCCATTTAGATCGTATGACTCATCCATTATTAATGATTGGATAACGTGACGATCTTCCTATATATTTAATCTCATTCGCGTGTGAAATATTTATTGAAGATTAATTAAGAAGCTCGAATAATTAAAGTACATTACGATTTTCTTTGCCGGATATCCGCCGCTGGCAGCAGCAAATGTTCACAGCGAAAAGTGCAGGCTTTGTTACGCGAAATATTTCGTAACAGATTTATTGTGTGTGTATTGCTTCTCTCAGTATTATACATATAATTCACACGAGGCGCGCCCATCTGCAGCAGAAAAAAATAAGCAATTATCGTACATTCTTTCTGTCTTTATTCTCAGGAATCTTTTAAATGTCTCCGGAAATTCCGAAGGAAGCTTGTTTAATCCTTTTCGAACCCATTAGTGATACTTCACTCTTTTCCCTTTAATCTTTACGAAGAGGCCTGGAATGCATCATATGCATTAGCGAACACAGTAAGGATCAAAGTGACGAAAAGTGGACTGTGATATAGACTCATTGTTAATGTGGTGGCGATAAGCTTTTTAACACAATACCTATTCCCCTGACCTTATATAAGTTGAACGCATCTGACGAGAAAGTTCAGTGAGGATTGTCTTTGTTTTAAGGTTCTGTCTTGTTAACTTATAACTCAAGATATTCTTCAATATAAATATGAAGTGGATCTTCTTGTTGGCAATATTTGCCATTGTGCAATATGGAGAGGTAAAAGGTAACTGTCATATATTCCATAAATTATTTTTCCTTCATTCTATGCTAATCTTATATAAAATAATACTAGAAATAATAAAAATAAAATTTAATAAAATATGAAAAATTGATATGTGGTAAATGTTAGTTGTTTTAATAAATTAACAAATTTAATAATAAACAATTGTAAGTTTAATTACTTGAATATTATTTTGGCAATAATCAAGAAATTTTCGCAATTGTTAATTAATATGCGAGCAAAATATGTTTGACTTTATGGAATAGCAAGAGAATATTATTCTACCAAATAAAATATTTATTTAATGAGTGAGTATTGCGAATCATACAAATAACAGTACAAATAAAACGCAAAACGTAAAACGTATATACATTTTTGATAAAGCATAGATGAACAGATTGTCGATAGACAAGTGATCAATTGCGTATGTATAATTAGTTTCACATGATTTATATGATCATATTTATTGATTAGAATAGTAAATGTATTGATGATTAATATTCCTCGGGGAATATTACAAGTGTGAATACAAGATTATTTTTTTAATTATTTCTCGATTTCCTTCTTCGTTTAAAAAAAAGATGAATAACACCTATTGTATCTGATAAGATATAGATTTACGAAACTCGTGGAATAGAAGAAAAAGAAAATACAAAATCTTTACGCAATTAATAAAGCGTTTATAATTTTTCGATTAATAGAGATATATTAACCATGTAAATTAATAACATTAATGCAACAATTAATAACTTCTCTTCGACTATGTTTAATTCAGAAGATCAAATTACGTTCGAAGATTAATGAAATGCTTGAATCACGTTATTATTGTGGAATATAAAAGAATATTCCAGATTACATATTTGCACTCGTCACAATTTCTTATTTACAATATTTGAGATTGCTGGAATATTCTTTCTTCTGATATCTCGGTATGTTGTTCGCTCTCTTAATCTCTTCGTTAAAACATCTCAATATACGTACGTGTCTCTCAACATAAATTCTCGGATCACTTGATTATTTTAGCGGATTCAGTAAGAGAATTCTGCTCAATCCAATTTCAAAGTTAAACTTTGAATCATTTTCTAAAACTTGTAATAATTGTTTAAAACGAAGATTATAAAAATGTGTAACTTATTACAATAAGTTATTCGCAATACTAATTGTAAAGAATACAATATTTCTTCGAAAATATAGCCAAAGAAAAAACTGGCAAATATTAATTGCAATTAATATTAAATACTAATTGTAATTAAATATCGACATATAAAACAGAAAAATTAATATGCGACGCTTTAGAAATTGTTTCATCGATTAAAGATTTTTTGATGAATTTCTTTTTTTCAACACAAAAATTTAATGGAAGTTTCAAAATCTTTGAAAAAAAAAAAAAAAAAATATATAAATATGTATTATAACGTAGGTTATCCTCAATATAACAGCGCAGGAAAGGATTTGCTTACAATAGCTCAGACACCATTTGTGGAAAAACCAATCAAAAATTCGTTTAAGTTCCGTTCACTAACACCGAGATCGACATATCCGATATTGTCATATTTAAACGATGCATTCAATGATATTCTTTCTTATATCACGAAGAAATTTGAGCTTCTGGAATCTGGCTACACCCATCTTACCTACCGCTTAAAGGAGTTCGTCCAGGGTAAACTCTTGAAACGCATATATAATATTTTAATATATAAAACATGTATCTATTTAACGAGTGTTTATACGATCAAACTGGCAATTTATTGTTTGATTGTTACATCGCAACGTTTCGACCATATGGTTTTAGTCCTTATTATATATTGGCTAAACGAAAAGACATTTAAGTGCCCGCGTCAAGGAACATTTTAATAACATAAAAATGCACACAAGTAATCTTTCCGTAATTAGCAAACACAAATTAGAATTTGATCATGACTTCAATTGGTCAGCGCTTGATATTTTGCATACCAAAAAAACATGTAAGAAAGAGAGAAATAGCTGAAATGTTTTTTATTAAAAAATATGACAACATTATTAACTCTCAAAAGGACACAGAGAATTTAAATATCATATACGATAGATTAATAAAGGTCCTTTAGTCTTTCTCAGTATCTTAAACAGAGAGGTTGAGACACAGTGTCATTATGACATATCGATTTTTCTCTTTCAACTTTTTAACTATAACGCAGGTACATACTTTTGTTTATTTCATTTCTGTAACGTGATTATCATTATTTATAATATTGTAATTTTAGTTCACTTGATAAGGACCAAAACCATATGGTCGAAACGTTGTGATGTAACAATCAAACAATAAATTGCCAGTTTGATCGTGTAAACACTCGTCTATTAATTTACCTATTGGCGACATCTCAAAATTAAACATTAATATATTTATTTATTTATTAAAGCTAAATAATTAAACATTTGATTTATTATAGGTTCAAAAACAAATAGCAAAAAAAATAAAAAGGGTCCATCTCTAGGGAATACCGTTTCAAATAACAAGACACAAGCAAATGTGATTCTAACAACTCTTAAGCCCGACAAATCGACGGACACCCCCAAGCCCGACAAATCAGCGTACACTCCTACGCCGGATAAATCGATGAGCACTCAAAAGCCTGCTAAAAATGACAACAAAGAGAACAAACCTGATAATAAAAAAGATTCATTATATACATCTGAAACCGCATCAAATAACAAAATACAAGAAAATGTAATTCAAACAATCTCGAAACCCGTTGAATTGACAGCTATTCAAAAGCCGGTGCCAAATAAAAATGACAAAGAAAAGAAGCCTGTTGAACAAGAGGACAAGAAAGATACGCTCGTACCAATAAAAAATGATAAAGACGAGAATTCGATTGCGCCACCGATTACTGATAAGGAGGAAATAATATCCATTAAGCCGAAGGCTCAAATTGAATCATCGACTAGAGAGTCCGAAATAATAGAGACGTCGGAAGAGAATATTACATCCACAATCGCAAATGAATCTAAGTTCGGAAGATAAATTAAAATGATAGTAATAAATTAAGAAATCAATAACATAAATTTCTGTATTGATATAATATATTTTGAGTTTTTAAATATAAGCATTTATTTTTATTTTTAATTTCAAATAGCTCTTGTATTTTTTTTTTTTTTTTCCCAGAAATAAGTTGGGTAAAAATTATACTCCAAAGACCCTTGTCGCATCTTTCAATTTATAATTATAATTATAATTATAACATTATTGGAGTTCTTTAGATTAAATGTGAATAGCATAGATAGATAAGCAAAATGGTATTTAAAATAAAAAATAAAGCTATTTTCCTAAGTTATTTTTTTTTCTATCATAGATTATAAATAGTTATATATATTTTTTATGTATTAACTAAATTGTTTTTAAAATATTTATTTAATTTTACAAATCTTATACTGAAATGTAAGTATTGTAGTTACATGTTGATTATTAAATAATCGTCGTACAATTTATCCTTATAATTTCAATCATTTGTGTAATAAATATCTTAAGATTTCATAAGATCTACTATGATAAGAGAAAATTATTGCTACGAAAGTTAAAATTTCTACTTGCTTGGAAAATTTGTCTAGACATTCTCGAAACCATTATAATCCATTCCATTTTAACTAGGTATGCGTTAAATAATCCAAAGTCTTATTTATTGATCCTTGATACCTGTTGATCATTGAGAATCACATTTCTCTCTCGTGATTCGCGTCATCGCGCCAACGATTCACCTGAGAAGTATCACGTAGATGAACGCGTCCTGCATTGTAATAACCATTCTAAGGTCGTGCGTAGTTATTAAAAAAGGGCAGAGCGTTGTCACGATCAAGTCAGAACGTTTTCAGACATGGCAAAGAACGTCGGTAGCATCCTCCTGCTAACATTCGTGTTATCGTTTGCACGAGCAGGTGAGAGAAATATATTGGAAAGTTGAAGAAATATATAAGCATCACGCGGCGCATCTCGGTATCGACGATCTCGAGAAGCGAATTTATGTGCGATAAGTGTTATATTGCGAGTGCTAGATTAACTGAAAATATTCTTTTCAAACTTGTAGATATATACGTATATATAATGTGTTCTCTTTAAAATGTTGATGGAATTTTTATAATTTCTGCATCGGACGAATATAAGTCGCGTGGTATAAAATTCCAAGATTCTTAAAAAATTACTTTTTATATCTTTTGTGATATTCAATATCCGAAAAATTTCATACTCGACAGGTTAATATAATATAATTTTAATGAGCTAACACGATTTCAGCAATACAAGCATGAAGTACATTTTAAGTTGATCCAAAATTTAATTGTTATTGTATAATTATACGAAGCATTTTTATATTGTTCTTTTTTCCAAAAAGCGTGAAAAGAAACAAAATCTGCAAATCAAACTCATCGTACATCCGCGTATATGGTTCTAGGAAAAATAATAGAGCTGCGTAACAATATAGAATAAGCGAAACTGTAATTAACAGAATGATGATTCATCAGTAGAAAAGTGAATAGTCAACAATGTTTATCCGATTGCAACCTTATGCGAAACGAATAGGTGAACAAACGCCATTTGTTTGTTAAAATTGTTCAACGATGTATCGTAATAATGCAAAGCTTTTACAATCTGTTATAAGATATCGTTTTCCCTATTTTATTTTATAAATTGATATATTATCAAGATTCCGTAATATTTCAGAGAAAGAAAAAGAGAGAGAAAAAGATAGAAAACAAAAATAAAGAAAGAAAAATAATTACACAAATTAAAAATCGCGCAAACGTGCATTTATTATTATATATCACCTAATAAAAGTGTTGACATTTGAAAAACATTTTGAAAATTTAGAAAGATGTTTCTTCAGTCTCAATTTCTTCTCATAATTGAATTGTACGAATTATACAAACAATTTGTTAAATTACATGAGAGAGAGAAACAGAGAATGCGCTTTCCCTCTATTCACCTCCTGGTTTTTAAACGCTTGAAGAAACACTTTTCATTGAACAGACGAACACGAGCGACGACGAAATACACCGCCGGAACTAACGCCGGAGTCGGTCGTCAAAACGTCGAGTGATGAAGAGCCCGAGACGCGTCTCCTCTCCTTCAACCCTGTCACGGCGACTGTCAGTTTAAACACGGGGCGCAACAATGCGCATTCTGTCAGTCTGAGCGCAAGCCTCGACGGTATTAGCCTCTCGGAAAGTAACAGTTACAATCACCCCACAAAATATGGAATTGATAGGTAAGTTTAAAATAGTTTAAAATTTATTTATAATAATCGTTGAAAAAATGTCGCGCGCGCGCGCGCGCGCGAATAAAAATAATAAATAAATATAAATCGTTCAGAAATGATATTAGAAGTTAAATATATTTTCAGTTAGAAATTTTTAATAAGATTTTGTTGATAATTTTGATATTGCATTGTCATAAGAGCAAATATATAAAAGACAATTGTTATTTTTCAGATCTCCCGTTTCCGTAAGTAAATCTACGTCTGTTGCCGCAGGATTGTCAGGAATCTCTACGGCAGGCGCGAAAGCTTATAGCGATGGTAGCAATGCCAAAACCGAAAGCCATTCGCATAGTTTCGGTCAAGCAACCGCAACTTCTTTCGGAGTAGTCGAAAATGGACGTGCGATTACCGGCGCTGTGTCTTCCGTTGGTGCCTCGCAATCATCTGCTGCAACTAATGGCAATCGAAGACAATTCTTCTCGCAAACTGATGCCATCAGTGCGCAATATCCGTATCGACCGATATGGAACAATGTTGGTCCAAGCAATGGGCACAATGGCAAGTGCAATTATCAATTGCACATATTTTTCTTCTATTATCTCGAATTCTTATAATATACATTACTTATATATATATATATATATAAAATTAGGAAATACGCCCTCTTAAAGCCAGATAATTATTATTTATAAGATATTTTCTGCATATTATTATAAAAATTTTAACATTTATTGTTGAAGTAATAGTTGAAGATTAAAGTATTGTATAACATTTTCCTATTTAAAATTCAAAATTCAATATTTCAGATCAACGTTTCGATCAACCCACGTTGACTATCTGGAAACCGTATGATGGAACACGACCGACATTGGATATCGATGTGTATGGCTCATCCAGGCGAGAAGAAAAACCGACGATTCATATCCACAAATGGCGACCTGATCACCAAATATTTTCCCGGCCAGATCTATCGATCGAACATCAACGCGACTCATGGAATGATCAAACTCGTGGATCGACGAGTCTTCGTGTAAGTTCGGGCTCTTCCTCTTACGGTTTTTCGGCCGGTCATCCGGTCTCTCAGGGCAACTAAATCTTACGAGTCTTATGTCCTCGTCAATCGGTCAGGAATATACCTCAGGGAACACTCAAAGTTGGGAAAATGCATCTTCCAAACATGTTTCTAGTGGTTCTTTCGGTGAAGACAATTCCAAGGGTACATCGACCTCGGGACGCCAAGGTGGGAATTCCGTGACGCGGGTCAACGTTCAAGCAATCGCGTCGTCTGAAGAAGGATTCTTCCCTAAAGGTGGGAGTGCGCGAAGTCAGATTATACCATTGCAATACGTCGGAAGCAAAGATTCTGAGCGAAGACAACCCGACAGTGATATATTATCCGATCTCGCTGAGACTGTTGGCGAATTGTTCGACGTTTTATGATGGAAGCGAAAAGAAATGTTAAAAAAAAAATTATTATTTATACAAGTTATTTTATATCAGTTTGAATTTTATATTATGATAGATATTTTATTTATAGGTATTCATTGTGTAGCCAATCTTAACAGAGCAATCGATTAAATTTATACCTTGTACGCTTCTCTTCTTCGCAATATTTTTCATCAATAATGAATTATAAAACTTCAGAATTTATGACATCGATATTTTCTTAAAGTTTCAATAAGATTGTAATACATATATTCATTTTTACAAAAATTTATCTTAAATTAATTTATTCCGTTCATCTTCAATTTGTGTTACTATTTATATTTTTCGTAGCAAAAATGATGAAATGTATCCGGAAGTGGTTACAGATGACAGCACCAATTGAGTTACGTTAATAATTACCGTGCGCGCAATTCATGATGTAATTTATTATTCCTCCTCTCACTTTGAAATTCTGTATGCCTCATCGTGCTTCCCGGAAAATGATTCGCGAGAAGATAAGTTGTAATAAGATACGAACTTCACACAATGCAAGATCAAAAGAATCAAAAGGAAATAATTTATTAAACTTTTAGTTTTCTATGAAGAACTTGATAAACTCTTTATTATAACATTTTCTATCTAAGAAAATATTCGGAGAAAGAAAAAAAATATAGAAGTGGAATATTGAGGACTCTAAATATTTTCTATTTGTGTGCACACAAATAATAAAGCTGTTACATTCCTACATCCATAACGTATTTTATAAAATGCCTGTCACATAAACGTTGAAGTTACTATTCATTAAATATTAAATATTAAATTAGTTATTTATTAAATAATAAATAACTTGTTTATCGAAAGAAATGTGAGCTTGATTGGTCTTTTAACTTGTTTTTCACGCGAATACTAATTAGTATAACAATTGTCATAAATATTTATTTGTATGTTTATATCACGTCACTTCAAATTTAAAGGAGGCGAAGGCCAGTAATGCGGAGAATCTTGAAGGTCAGAATATGATTTCGAACTTCACGCGACATCTTTGAAAAAGTTGATGGTTTGAATAACTTATGGAGTAACCGAAGAATCTGTCCTATCCACAACGTCAGAAATCTTCAGCAACAATATCAACAGATGGTACGTGAGTTAGAATACTCGTTGATATAAGGAATATTTTGGTATATTATTAATATTTAAAAAATCTAGCATTATTTAATCCTTTTAACAGAAAAGTAAAATGTAGCTTGTTCAAAAAATCTGTTAAATGACAATAATATACCACTAATGATACGATACAGAAAGATCTTGTCTATACATAATCGACAAAAGCTTGTTTGAAAATCTACAGTATAGTTCAATCTAAAAATGTCAAATGTTTATCTAAAGGTCATTTAATGTATCACCCTTCTAATAATGATAAATACATCTCATTTAATTCTCGAAACATTATTTATCGATTAAAAGAATTCCGGGATTAAGTTAATTTTTGATAAGATTACAGTAGTAAACGTGATAGCATACGCTGTTTCTTTCATTTATATGTCATTAAAACATAAACAACAACTATCTTTCCATGAATTCGATTTCTTAGAAAAATGTTGCGCATATCTTTTCACGATTACGAAATATATAAATAGAAAAATGTAAACTTTTCGAAAAAATCTAAAACAAATAAAATAGCAGTTAAATATTTATCTATAAAACGGGATATCATCTAATATCTCTCTTTAGAAATATTATTATCTGAAAAATTAAGAAATACGAGATCTCAGAGAATCATCGATGAGGAACCTGTAATCGAATCAACGGCGAATCTGTGAGAAGCCTGGAATACATCGTGCGATTCAAGGTCTCGGCTCTGACTCACCGATCATCTCAGTTTGATTCACAAAAACCTATGGCGAAAATAATTATCGCGGAACCGGTCGGGGATTATTCGAGAGATTCGATTATTCGTACACTGCAATTAACGTAGAACGAACCGATGTTTATTCAAGGGGCACAAGGTTGAGGCTATCACATATGAAGCGATTTTTTTTTTATTTGATAATATACGCGCCAAAACTATAATGCTAAATAATCCTATGACACATAGTGATGCGCGTAATAAGATCTAAAGATTAATATAATGATCGATAATCAACATTGCCTATCCTTTTCTTTTTTTTTTTTTAAGAATTGCTGCAAAGTTTTTAAAACCGCGCCGAATGTCTAAGTTGTTGATAGCAACGTAAGAAAATTCCTTCGCTATTTTAGCGTGTGGTTAATTTTCTAAGCTGTAAGATAATTGTACGCTCACATGAGTGAATACACACAACATCGTCTGCCATTTTAATAATTATCTGCTTTTCAAGATTTTTTTATATATTATATGCTCATTTAAATCAGTATACCGGTAATCGTCGATACCAATTCGAATCGTGAGAACAATCTACAAACGAGCATGCTGACATTGCTTATTCATTCATTCGAAACAAATTCGTTTTGGAAAATTTCCGTATTACATATCATAACAATTATATAGATTTATACATAATTAATGCAAAAAATAATTATAATAATATAAAAGTATCTTCACATGAATTGCATTCATAAATTAATTATAAGGCTTTATAATATACTCGTATCTTAATTATAAATATATATCAATATGTGCTAATCTTTATACGCGTAAGAGATATATATAAAATAGTAGAAAATATATATTTAAAAAATAGAATATCTTGCATTTTGCTTACAAAATTTATGATGTATTAATTGATTCAGACATTCTTTTGGTATCTCCTTCCAAAGGGATTTTCGTTACGGTTCTCCGTCGTCAGAGAGCGATTGTAATTTCTGGATCTGATATACCTTGATCAGCCAAGGCTAAACGAACTCCGCATTCTTCTGCAGTCGACAAAAAGGTGATACGTGTTGTCGACGGCTCGTGTGGTTTTAGTTACGCACAATTCAAGTAAACTGATCATACGATACACCAGATATTCTCACAAACTATAGCCGCAAGTAATTATGGATCATCCTAGAAAAATCAAATCTGCATGCTGTAACATTTTCTTAGTAAAATTCTAATCATTTCCATCCGCAAACGCGCGCATCACGTTATCGATGACGTAAATAAAAAAATATTAAAAGAAGTATTTAATTCGTACAAAGCATATATACATTGACGAAATCACCGATAAGAATGACATGCAATCATCAATAATATTTTGCGATTCAAAGCTGTTATTTTGCATGTATATGGAAAAAAGAGAGAGAGAGAGAGAGAGAGAGAGAGAGAGAGAGAGAGAGAGAGAGAGAGAGAAAGAGAAAAAGTATAATGTATATAAATTGTTGAATACAATTATCGATTATCATCACATATGAAATTCATTATCATTATTATACGATTATCATGTAGAAAAACATATATATTAGCGTAATTTTTTATTGTAAATTGCATCTTGAATAGATGTAATGTTAGTTAATATATTATTGCATCATACATTCACTTAAAATACTCGGAAACTTGTATTCTGTTTTTAAGAAGCAGAATGATATATATGATGGATGTGATAGGATATGTAAAAATTTATACTCACATAAACTTGACGCGCAATAATATGATCGGCGGATGCAACACGAATGCTGTTTACGGCGTTGAGAAGCGAGCAGAAATTATTAACTGGATTTGCATATGCAACTTGATCGTTATTTCAAACCGCAGTGCTGATCATTATAGAAATTAACAGCTGCAACGTATACGATTAAAATCGATGTCAAGTTAAAATAAAATATACGATATATATATATATATATATATATATATATATATATATATTTAGAAAAAATATTAGAATTAATATAAATTAATAAAAATGAATTTGTTTCGAAATTAATGTCAATAATTTTTGAATTAAAAGAAATTCACAATAAAGGGAACAGTAGGAAAAAATGTTGTTTCAAAAATTGATTTTAAAATAATATTATAAATAGACAGATATTTGCATTTTACAATAATATTCTTGATATATTCTGTATGCGAATCACAGATTCATTAAACGTGACGTGACAGAATATGAAGATCTCTCAACGCTAATTATCTGAATGTACATATGCTCAAGTTAGGAAATTCTGATGAACCAGCATTGTTCCATGTTTAACGTATGGAAATTATTTAATTCCAGTAATATAACTCATGCCGGGAATTCATTCTACTATTAGTCAAAGTATATAATGCAATAAGTATTTTGAATAATTATATATAGATATTATATCAGAGAGAATGCATACGATAGAAATAACATAATAAGACAGAATCGACAAAAAATATGGATAATAAAAGTTATTATTAAGGTTAATGACGAACTGATGAACAACAACAGTATGCGCGTATACTTTATTATGCATAATAACGCTATTCCGAAACCGGTACATCACCGGTTTATATTTCTCGGAAGTCATTTATTAAAAGATTTTAGTTCTTTAATGAAGACTAAATCATCTTTCTCTCTCTCTCTCTCTCTCTCTCTCTCTCTCTCTCTCTCTCTTCTATTTTTTCATACTGTTTCCATCATTTCCTCATCACTTAGCAACACTTTAGACCTAATAAAGAGTAATTGATTATTTGATTATTAATTTCCTTTGATTTGTTGTCGCGCACACGCGCAATAGTATCAAAATTTATGATTTAGTATTATTATTAATACTAATTATTTCGTTGTCTCATTAATATTTATATTATTTTTAAAATAAAAAAGCAAAAATTTATAATAGATATAAAGAGTTACGGCAAAAGGCTTTTGCACATTTCTTTATCCCAATTACGTATTACAATAAATTTTTCTTTAAATGTATTCTCATTTTTATAAAAAGTTTTCTATAAATATAATGATAGAATTGATAAATATAATGGTAGAATATATATATTATCTTTTAGTGTGTTTTCTAAAGCCTATTCATTTTGAAAATTTATATCAAAGCCAAACCAATACTAAGTAGTATTACAATAAATCTAATTTATAATTATAAAATATTTATATATACATATATCATACGTTTAACAAATTTTTCGAAAAGTATCGCAACATTATTTTTTATACTTTTAGAGTTTGCATGTATTTACGCCTTATGTATTTAAAAAATTTTTATTTTGAAGATATTAAATCAATTTTTAAAACACATAATGTATAGATGTGTAAAACAAATTTTATTTATTTCGATATTTCCTCTAAAACCTCTAATATTAGAAAGAAATTGAATTTTGATGAATTTCTTTAATGTTATTATGACATAACGTTATTATACACAACACTAGATAAATTTGTATATAGGAGTTATACACGTTATATACATATTGAGTTATAAAGAATACAAGATTTTCTTGCTTTCAATCTTATTCAATATTCACTTTGATCTCGTTCTCGCGCACTTTAGCCTCGAGAAGAAGTATTTCAAATCGATCGTGTATGTATTATATATATGACGGGGATTCCCTCGGAAAATTTAAAAAATCAAGCGTTGCTCGGCGCGGCGCAGCGTTAGATGTGCAAAAAGCGATGGAGATGGCTAGTGTTACATAATTACATCAGGATCAACCGCGTATCGTATCGATGACTATAAAAGCGGCAAGATTAAAAGATCGGCATGCAGTGCATCTACCGAACGCCCCTCATGATGGTAGTTCGTGCTCTTGGAATAGTGCTCCTCTTTTCACTCGTCGCGACCCTTTCAGGGTTGCCGATTGCTGAACCAGGTAAGAAAATAGATTATTCCATAAAAATGAAATATACATAATATTGCAGTAATATATTTGATAAATATTAATTTCGTATAACATATATTATACTTTGTCAAAAACATAGTACATAGCCGTATTTTAGTTTTTTTTTTTTTTAACTTTTAAGCAGACTTAACAATTCGACTGCATTGTAAAACTATTTCTATTCATAATATATTATTTAGATATATGACAAATGCATTTCTATTATTAAATATTAAATCTTGAGTGCAATTTAAATAAATAATTTGCAATTTTTCAAAAAAGGGATAAAATTAAAATATATGATTGCAAATATTAATATATAAATTTATTGTATGCATTAATATGTTAGAAGTCAATCCGTATAAATTCGTAAAATTATTATCTTGCATTCCGTAATTTTTTGCAGATAAGTCTTTAGCAAGAAAAGTGATACACATTTTCATGATATATTCTCACAATATTTTGTTGAATCTTACTATTATTTAAAATAAAAAAATATAAGAAATAAATGTTTTTAATACTTTTTTTATTGTTTGAGTAGCTATCTATTTATGCGTCGCAATCTTAAATACTGTTTTGAAAAATCTAAGAGACAGCTGCGCGAACTCTGTAATTTATTTTGCATGCAGCAGACAAGATGATGTCTCTCAAAATAACAATGATGTCAGGATGCATGCGCTGGAAAACAAATCTAATCGCAATCAATTTAAAAGTCTTTATGCTTCGTGCCTATCGACGTAATCTACCTATTTCTGTTCACATAATGATCGATTCATTTTTTATTATGATCGCTAGACCCGGCGAATACACATGAAGAACACACGTTGTCGACCGAATTACGACCGCCACCGTTCGACGAGAAGGAACACCATGCCACGGTTTATATAATTAACTTGTACGCTGTAAAAAATAACAGCGGTAATACGGAAGAGGAAATATTTGAAAATGAAATTATCGAAACTATTCCTGACATATTAGGTAAATGTGATGAATGAACGATATGTATAAAATTATTACATATATCAGAATTTCTTTAATAGTAAAGACAATTTAACGTCAGTCTTGTCTACATATTTTAACACATTTCTTTTTCTGAAATTCTTTACATATTTTAATACATAATAAAAATAATAAATAAATTATAAGCAAGAGTAAATATCATTGAAATAATTCCTAGCAAGATCTTTAATGAAAAGCGTATCTTTGCAGAACCGTTGGCCACTGTTCTCCTAGTAATAGAAGATGATGATGAAGAAAGAGAAAGACACTCACCCGCCGATCTCGACGAATTCGCAGCAGAATTGGAAAATGAAGGTATCAAGGTCGACACGATCAAAATGGGCAATATGTCAAAAGTGCTCAAAATAAAATTGGAAAAGGCAAAGGCACAGAGCATGATAGAATCGGCTTCGAAGCCGATTCACGAGAAAAGAGATCGACAGAAGAGAACTATCTGTTTGAAGTGTGGAGGTGGTGGAGGATACGGAGGAGGATACGGAGGTGGGTATCCGAGTGGAGGTGGTTCCTGTCCCACCTGCGGTGGAGGAGGTTATCCTTCTGGTGGTGGTGGTGGTGAGTTAAATTCTAATCATAGTCGTAGATAATAATTAATGAAAAAATTTATCTACCAAAATTAATAAAATTTATTTATATCAAAGAATATCTAAAATCGCGCCGCGAACTCTTTTCATTGCAAATTCTTTGACGAATGTGGAATTAATCCTTTCTCGATCAAAATGACGTAGCATTTTTAATTTTCTAGTAATTATTGTCTGAAAATATAAGCCTTCTGAAAAAAGAGAAAGAATTAAGCTCCAGAAAAAATAGACAATTATATTTTTCAATCGATCTAAAGTTTATTTCAATAGAATCTTAATTTTCAAAATCAGAGAAATATAACAAATGATGATTTCTTTTGAGTCTCATAAAAAAAAAAAAAAAAAAAATTCCATATATTGATCAAAATAGATGCGATTAAAACGAAATCCGACGGTACCCTGTATGATAAGATTATTCTAACTATAACGCGAATCTTTTGCCTACGTATTACTGTAACTACGTCACATATTAACGATAATAATTATCTAGAATTTGCATCAAAATATTGCATTGGCTATTGCGCAAGCAAACTAT
Organism: Polyergus mexicanus; assembly: GCF_030449975.1. Classification (NCBI taxonomy): domain Eukaryota; kingdom Metazoa; phylum Arthropoda; class Insecta; order Hymenoptera; family Formicidae; genus Polyergus; species Polyergus mexicanus. Next base: position 3,034,527 of record NW_027223323.1, read on the forward strand.
TTACTCTGCATGTTTCTAAGAATTGAAATACATCTTTGATCTCGCTGGTTACTCTCTAGATTTTTCAAATTTCACAGCTAGTTGTATAATCTCTTAATATCTTTGCATGTGATATCTTAAGTACAAAAATAAATTATATAAATTGTGCATGTTTGCATATATTGTGAGGGAACTCATTTAAAGATAACGAGATAATTAAACACAAGTAAAAAAATTCAAAATGTTTGGCGGAATTATTAAAAATAACGGAAATTGTTTGAACAATTATTACCTCTTCCTAATTAAAATAAAATATATTTAAAAAATCATACAAAGAAGAAAAATACTAATAATAATAATAAGATACTAATTAATAATAATACATTTTCTGCTTGCTTGACATTTTTCAGCTGAAATTTGCAAATCAGATATAACATCGACAAAAATATTAAATTTGAAATATCTCATCATCGTATATATATTAACACATTGCTATTGCTAAACTTCATTGTATCACGCATAAGAAGGGGACGCTTTGTTTAGGGTACCGTATAGCAGTTATACCGGTTGTAGTCGTACCTATTACAGGAGGCGCAGGCCATTATCGTAGAGGTGGCCAAGGAAATTATTATCCAAGCGGAGGTGGAGGCGGCTGTAGTACTTGCGGGTATTGATATAATATTGTTTTTTAAATACAGTGATAGATTAATCCAGTTAAGACAATTTTAATAATATATATATATATATATATATATATATATATTTAAAAGTCAGTGTGTATTTTACATTCATTCTCTTTCTCTCGATCCTTTTTTACTAATTTTTATAAAATTTTTTGTATCTTTAGTGGTGGAGGCAGCGGTGGCTCGTATTCCCAATCTTCTGCTTCGGCCCAATCTTCTTCTGGAAGTTGGTAGGTATTATATCTAAGATGATTATTTTATACATTATCGATAGCTCATATTTACATCAGTTAAAACACTATTTTTTTTTTTTTTAGGGGGAAAAAATGAACGGAGCATGCATAATCACATAAACGTATTGCCATTATAATGATTTATGCTGCCTTCATCTTCAATATCCGTCTACAGTATATAAAATTTTTCAAATACTTCGCAAACAAATCTCGAACTAACACTATAACATTCAATAATACTCCCAACATATTTGTAATATAATTCGTTTATACAATTCACACTTGTATTGGCGCGTGTTAGCTGCAAGTGAATAAAACAAGTTTCGCTCTAACAGAGAACGTACGATTTATTCGCCGTTAATCGGATGTAAACGTATTCCTAGAGATAATTATAAGTTGGTGATTAATTATTCATGAATCTTCAAAAGAAGCACTGCGTATTAATATATTGGACCTGTATTTTTCTCATGGTTTTAATGATCCATTAATTCTTATGCCTCTTGATAAAATTCCATTTACGATAACAAGATAATAACCCATCATCTATGCGCACATGTACACTATCATTATTATTATATATATTTTTTTTTTTTTTTTAGTTCGTAAATGCGCAAAGCCGGAAAATTTTCTCACAAAAGAACCTTCATGCCTCATTAATTCATTAACTATTAATTTCTTATCTATATTTACGCTACACAATATTTTAACATTATCACGATTCAGCTTTAAAAAATATCCAAATGGATATTTTTTAAAGCAGAATCAAATTTGCAGTAGATTAAAAGATTCGTAAAAAGTTCGTGAGAAAAAAATTCGCCAATCATGAGCGAGCGATAAAGTATCATTTTCCTAATATTTCGCGAGCCGTAATGCGTGATCGGATTCGTCCCATCTTATCATACAGAACCTGTTCTGGATTATCGGTCCGTTGTAATTCACTGGAACGCCATTGCAACCGACAGCGACGACGGCGTTGTAATCTTATTTGTCTATTTTCCGCTTTTTTTTTTTCGTTTCGCGAGATCGGGGTTATAAGTAACTCACCCGCGTTTCTATCCGGATCTAGGCGCCACAACCTTCTATATAACTGGCCTCTCTATAAATACGACCGGTATACGAGAGCGGTGTCGCAGCATCCGCTCGGAACCATTTCAGCGATGCGTCGGTCGGGCCGACTGTCTGCAACGGCGAGTGGCAACAGTAATTACGGCGCGAGAATGTCTGGTGAACTTGTAACGGTAAAGTTTCGATATTCCTCTCATCACCTTTCCGTGCTGGATAAAGAAAAAAAGAGGGTATATCGGCGCGGAATGGATTGTTGGGAAACGCGAAACCGGTGTTTCGACGGCAGCGGATTCATCGAGCAAGCCAATGCTCCGAAACCCGTATTGATGATTCGGTGATTTTATCGGCGCGACCTTATGATTAATCGTTAAGAGTAAAGATATCGCATTCCGAACGATACGAGGACATATCGCTTTTCACGATTAAAGTGATTTATTCGCTGATTTGTCACGCGCGTCACAACTTGTCATTTTTTCCTGTCGATTTCACGGTCGTAGCTAACAACAATTACGGATCGCGCGCGTCTTATATTCTTTAGAATTTTCTTTATCTTCCCCACGATCAACTATCTCTATCATTCTCCAAAATTCTATATTAGAATGGATTATTATTAAAATTAAGGTCAAGATCTGCCGCAAGAAAAGTTTGATTCAGAAAAAAAGAAACAAGCAATGGAAATAAGCATATAAAAAAAGAATAGTAAGAAAAAATAAACATTTAAAGTAAAATTTTTGTTATTTGCGATATTAAAGAGCCGCACTATTTTTTATGTCATTTTACACGATGTATATTAAATACATAAACACATCCGCTTGAACTAAAAGAAAAATCTATTATTCATAAACTTTCTATATAATTGCAATTTTCATTCAAATATTAAAACTCCATCTAATAACTAAATTGTAAAATAGATGGATTGTGTGTATGTGTGTGTAAAATAATACCGGTCTCCGAAGAAAATGTGGGTCTGCGGGTCATCGAATGCTCATCGAGTCCGATCGATCGTGCCATCGTAGAGGCAAGATACTCAGGTTTCTTCTAATGTAAAATATAAAGTATTGGCACATTTGTGCGTATTTTTTGGTCATTGACCGGCAAACTCGTGGACTTTGTCGCGACGAGCCGTTTTACTGCTGGGAAAAACTGGGCATACCAGCGGCAGATCATAAAAACTCACTCGGACGAGTGAAGTGTCTCTCCATGTCTCGATTCCTCGACGAGCACTCCAGGAGCGCCAGAAATTCGCATATGCATGCCATTCTCAATACACATCTTATTATTAGATACTTCGAGATATTGGAAATGTTGTATTTAGATAATACGAGGGGATCCCATCAAGCGACATGCATTTATATTTCTGATTCTAAATGTCTTATCATATTTGTATGATAATGAAATGGAACAAAAATGTTTGTGCATCATAAGTTTTTACACGCTTTTATACTGCATCAGTGACAATATTGTAATTAAAAAACAAATATAATAGATACACAGCAAAAAATTACTCTATATTTATATGATCAATCACATGTTATTTACTGAAAATCAATAAATAGTTATTCATCAAAAATAATATATTGTATAAACTTATTCATCAGATAATGATGCCAATCAAAACCTATCGATCGATATAATGAAATGAGAATGTAGATTCAATCAATAACTTATTCCGCCTTAAATCATCTGTTATATTAAAACGTCAAAGCATCGTTTTATCATTAAAAATGATCATAACAGGTTAATAACAATCTCTAATTATAATTCAATCTACTAGTTAATTCAGATTGATAAGAAGTCGATTTGTGCGACTACAGAGAGAAAATATAAAGTGAAGATTAAAATATAATTTTTGTAATCTTGAAACATATATATACTAACATATAAAAGAAAAATCCTGATATTTTTATTATATTATAAATAATAAGTTATTAAACGATAAAAAAAAATCATAAAGATCGTTAAAATAATTGATCTGTCGTTTAAAATCTGAAAAAAGATGTATTAATAAAATAATCGCGAATTTATATTGTTGTCAATTAGATGATATCGCATTATCATATATAAATTTAAGACTCTTTGCTTTGCATACAAATATTTCATGAAGATATCGTGAGAGATATTTACCGACAGAATTTATCTAGTTTTTATTGCTCTTAATGAACGGTGTTGTAAAGCAAATATATCCGACCATTTCAAACATTAATCACTGTCTATTATAATGCGTAACCTAATCTACTATTTCGTTCTCTTATTTTTTGTAACGATAAAATATGTTAACGCTATCGATTAAATAGTGTTACCGTAAATTTTTTTTACGTCGTCAATGGACAAAGTAAATTTCATTCGAAATACAAAATAAAAGATAATGCGCTCGTGCGTTGAATCACGTTCGAGCCGCTTCGTCAGTATTGATTCGAAAATAATACCATCTAACATTTAGAAACTCATCTTATCATCATACATGTAAACATGAAACAAAAATATCAACAGCCAAGATTTCCTTTATACATTAGCATGGAATAAAATCTGTACGAAATATATTTTTTCCAAAAATGCAGATATTTTATTAATTATCAAAAATATTTTTAATTGGAATCCCTATGTATTTATATCAAATCAATATATATATATATATATATTTAATTATCTATTATATATATTATCTTTATATACACATATAAAATATGTATTTAATTATTATTTGAACCGAGCAATATCAAGTATCTTATATTTTATATACAATTATTTCTTATATTTAGGAACAAATAATAAAAGATAAAGTTGATGTTTGCTGTGATATTTGAATTTAATTAAAGTTTTTTTTTTTTAAACCTATACTCTCTAAATAAATTATAGTCTAATTTATTTACTGAGATCAAATATTGGAATTTCGCGTAATAATAGTTATACTGTCTAAATTTATAATAATTGCCGTAGTTAAGTATTAATGGCGTAGTAGTGTTGGACATGGTTCTATTTTAGCACAGTAGGATGCATGTTTACATAAAATATGGGATACGTCAAGTGACACATGTGCTTCATTAAGAGAGCAGGTCTAGTCCCTTAAACGAAATCACCTGTTAGTGTCCGTCCAGCATCGGCAATAATCGTAATAACGATGGCAATTGGACGGAATGAAATATCGCCGCGTTTTCTACGACTCGATACCGTGTGACTCAAGATTGCCGGCGATTAGAGAGCACACGACCAGGCTTTAATTTAATCCCCCGGGAGTCTCGGGGGATCGTAAAAGGAACCGGTTGCATCGCGTACGACTGGAATCTGCATAGAAAAGCCCGTTGGTGCGACGCAATGTACGAGCGACGAAGTCGATGAGCTTTCTCCTTTTCGCTCGTTCGCGTCGCTTGATACTTGGTGGAAAAACATTTCCACCGCAGGTGAAACATTTGCATACGCACAAGCGACGATTCCGACGACTCTAAACGGGAATTCCGTGCCGATCTGCATGCAATAACTGTCTATTCGACCGTCTTGCGCGGTGCTACTTTATGAACGTTACGAGAAAGATCGAGGTCATCGTTGCACGGCTTTCAAAGATGAACGTGACATGAAAAACGACGTTTACGATGTTAAGCAAAAAAAAAAAAAAGAAGTATCGAATGGAAAATATTAGATCGGCAGATCTAGGCAGATATAGGATCGGTGACCTTCGTCGATAATCCCATTCGGCCTATATTACAATAGAGCCATCCTGCTTGGCAGAATTGCAATTGATCTGGTCGCGCCGTAACACACATGAGCTGCATGAGAATCGGTGAACGCGAGCGCGGATTAACAAACATTCGCTTCGATGTTAACCATGTCGAATCAATCGTGCGACTGCGATTCTATTTTAATCCTAAGTATCAATAGTTTCGAAACAGATCACTTATTACATGCTTGTGATGCTAAAATTATATCTTTTTCTTTATTATTATAGTTATGCGTTTTTTGTGATATATTTATTCGATATCTTGCAGTTTTATTTTATCATTTATAAAATAATACATATTTAATACATTTATTCTATATTTTATATAACGTAAAAAAATTGTTTCATCAATCATTTTATGCATACTTATGTGACGATATAAAAATATTATTTTTTGTACAATGTAGTATATATATGAATCTTTTCATCTTTTCCCTTAAATTTTTTTTTTTTTCGTGTAATAATATTCTATATTTTGTCATTAAAAATGTGATTGCGTAATAAAATCCTAAAATCTATTATTGACATGCATTAGCGCGAGCTAGTAAATCAGAGAATATATTTAATAGACAAATTTAATACACGAGATCACACACCATATGTATATCTGACAATATATGCACACATCTACATGGTTATACGCATTATCTTCCCTATCTTGACTCGATCAAGCGGAAAAGGGACGGCGATCAACTATGATATATTATGATTAAGCGACTATTACAACGCAAAATAGAAAATGATATAGTTTCTAATTTTTTTCTATCTAGAAGCATTATAGAAGCTATATCTTGTTTTGAAAATTTTGACTGTAAATTAAAATTATCATAAAATGTTAGACTCTCATATATTATAATAGATTATTCAATGATATAAAATGTATTTTTTCCTTATCAAATTTCGTTAACAAACAATATCTTATCGTTCTTTATATTCATTTTCTTTCCATTGTTCGATCATTATAATATTAAATTAATATATATATATATATATATATATATATATATATATATATAAAATTATATACATACAATAATTTTATTTTATAAAATATTTGAATATATGTATAATAAGAGAAAAAATTGAATGATACGTAAACAATTGTTTTAATGAGTTAAAAACTCCTATTTGCGAATCAATCTATACCGATATAATCGACTGATTCTTACATCGAAAAAGTGGATAAAGTATTACTGATTACTGAAGAAACAACTCGTTTTGCAGCTCATCAAGGTAGGCTAATAGAAATGGTGTAAAATGGAAAGTGACGTAATTTTAAGTCTCCCTCGAATGCTATCACGCGAGGAAGCGAAGAAAATAGCCGATTCTCGCACCTGTCTCATCATCTATACGAAGAAGCGCTTCCCTGAATACGCGAGACTGAGGGTCGAATAGTGATCCTGACCTTTCCTCCAGGATACATCAATACTTTCAAAGCTTACGCGCGCCGCGATATGATAATATTAAGAAGAAAGGAGAAAGAAAAAGAAAAAAGTAGAGATTCCACTATTTCAGTTTGCGATAGTAGTTATAGAAAATTGCTTAATTATGACTACAATTTTCTTAAATACGAAATATTATTTAAATTACTAATAGTAATATGCTTGTTGCAAGCGTCTCATAAAAAAAATCTTTAGAGGTAGAGAATTTTTTCCATCGTGAGGTTATTTATTATTAAGTTAGTTATTTTATTTAAATGTAATTGTTAGCTCATTGATCAAATGATGAAACATTTTTGCTTAGCAATAAGTAGTCATACCGTTCAATATCCTCACTTCGAGATGTAAAAAAATATGCAGCTGATTCTTGTGTGACTTATAGTGTATTATATACATATAAATAGCGGGTAGTTCATATTAATTTCTACGCGTACCTCCACGGTATTTATCTATAAATTATATTTTTCTCGATAACATTTACACAGAAATGATTACATTCATCTTCGATCCCGCTAGCGGGCACGAACAAATCTCGGATCTACGGCTATAAAATCAGAAATTACCATCCTTTACCTAGCCTAATCATCTATTAAACGAGGTATTAACATTTTTTTTTCATCATAGGGAATGCCTCGTCAAGGCGTAGTTTACATAAAAATATTGTGCGATCCACGCGCCCGCTAATGACAGCTCGCTTACGCCACGTGGTTTAATTAAATTACCTTGCAATGCAAGATAGATAACCAATGTATATATCGATACGAAGGAACAAACAGACGTCTGTCGCGAAACGGCGTAATCTTTCGTCTCGTGGGAAACGAAGCGAGAGAAAATATCTCAGTAATAAAAGAATACAGAAATGTAAATGCATCTCATCATCCGAGACGAGGGTGCCTTGTAAAAAGAAAACCTATAGACATTCTCGTCGCATTATGAAACGCAGCCAATCGGCTGAACGGCCATAATGACACGGATATAAGAGATTTCGAAAGATGAAGCTTAACGAAGGGAGAAGAAGCGATACGATTAACGGTAGCTCGCTCCTAAAAAAAAAAAGATCTTTAGCAGCCTGAATCTCCTACCGAAGTGAATAAAAAATACGCGATGTTTTTATGCCAATCTCGATTAACATCGTTTATCGTCTGTCGTCGTTACGTTGTCATATTTCAGAGAATGCTTCATTACTGCAAGACGATTACTGACAAAATCTCGCTTGCTTCATCATCGCGGAAAGGAAAGGAGGCCTGTCATCTGTCTGTCGTGTGGCGTCGTCTTTTACGAATCAAAAGTTCGTTGTCACTAACGGAGGTTTGAAAACCTTCCTATATTTAACAAATATATAAGACGATGGACGGTTCTGAAGTAAATTGTCAAATCATGTAATATATATATATATATATATACTTTAATTAAACATGCAGAATATAAAAGCATTGAATGCATGCAAAAAATACTTGTACCGACGAGTTCATCGTGTAGATAACTATCAATGATTGATCGGATCTTATTATATATTCATCGATCATGACCTTCAATTTTTAAAATGCGTTCTTAAATCGGTTGCCAAATAAAAAGAAACAATGCAAGATATTAAACCACGAGTAACTTACAAGTTGCGTACTTAAGCAGTATACGTAAGCAATTACATTCCACGATTTATATCATTATATCTATGTAGAAAATGATGCACGAAAAATTATCCGTCTACGCTGCCAGACTTCAAAGCGTCACTTTATTAACAGGTCAATATTTAAAATATCAAAATATGGCAAGAACGGAACATCTATCCTAAAAAAAGAAGATAGGGAAATACGCTCGCGCGTATTATGTTTAAGACAACTTTATACGGCGCTTGTAAAACGCGACGATCGATCGCGCGAAGCCTATCATCATTATAAAAGGCAGGAATCGTGACAAATTGCTCTCGTTCGGCTCGATTGCCGAAAGTAAAGAAGAGCTCGATTTTTTTGTCCCGACATTAACGGAACAGCGTTCCTGAATCCGCTGCTAACCCCGAGGGGCCTCTCCGCGGTATCAGCCAGAGGGTAGGGGACCGTACATATAAAGGAGAGAGCCCCGTGTTCCGGGGGCCCAGTACCGTTCAAAGATGCAGGTTGGCGGGACGCTGTGTGGTACCAGGGCCATCTCCCTTCTGATTTTCCTGGTACCTCTCATTGATTATGCCTGTGAGTAAAAGAGAAAAACGACGTTCAAAATTCCCCCCCGGACGAGCATCGATGTATGACACGATAATATAGAGGATCAGTGATGTTGTGCAGTGATTATATGTAATTCGGGATTATTCGGGGTGTGCTTTAAAAATTTTCGCCGCTAAAAGACACCGTAAATAATAAATTTCAAGGCCATAATAAATTATACATAAAACGTCTCGCGAAATTCACGCAGATTTTTTCATTTATAGATACAGGCCAAATTAAGAAAAATGTTCGAAAAAAACAAAATATCTATAACTATACAAGTAAAAATTGAAGAATTTGAATCAAGCTTTGGATTAAACTTCTAGCAAGCAAATCTTACTTTTTATTAACTTCAAGTGTGGAATTTATTTTAATCGAAAGTGAATTCGAATTTAGTTATCAAGATTTTTAAAACTAAAAATAAATGTTAGGAAAAAAAGAAAAGTCTTAAATCAAATTTTCGTTGAGTTTTCCTCAACGTCTATTTCATCAAAGAATTTATAATCAAAGAAATGAATAAATTCCAAAATATATATAGTTGTATTAGAATTTGTAATCACGTGTTAGAAATTGTGTAAAAATAAATTTTTGAGAATATATAAAAAAGAATAAATTTTTATGGATCAAACTCGAATTATTTCATATTATAATGATACGAAGAGATAACGCGCAGATTTACGATTATAAAAATAAATTTATGTACGTGATTTATTCTTTCTTTTCTTAAAACGGAAGTAATTTTTTTTAAAGCAGTAAAAAAGTGATTCGGTTAAATTACCAGTTATCACTTGTGATCTATGCAAATGGGACCTAATTGAACACTTGGTCTAGTTAATCTCTATGCATACGATTAAATATCCGCATTGCTATCATAGCTAGTAAGCTCGCCTAGCCAAGTATGTATTTCTAGTGCGACCATCCGTATTAAGCATACACGCCGTTTTTCTTTTCATCGTTTATTCTCGACTAGCAGTATTCGATATTTCTTCTAGATTCGAGTCCTCTTCAATATTTACCCAATATTCCGGGTTATGTCCCTGTTTATGTAAGATATGGAGATGAACCGTTGGATGAAATAAATCCTGATTTGGCCGAGGCTTTTGGAGAAACGTCAAATTCCGTCAAGGTATTTATAATCTAATAATTATGCCTTTGTAAATACGGAAAGTACGGAGCTGTTGCTCATAGCAATAAGAGAAGAGTGTCGATTTATTTAGAATATAAATACCACGTGAATTAAGAAACATTTCACACGAATGTTAATTTCATGTCGTACGCTATAGAATTTACAGAAGATAGACCACACATTCGCTCACGAGTCTGATAGTCTCAAAGATGAAGATATAAACGATTTTTTGGAAGATTCAGAAACGAAGCATGCTTATCCACTACATGTTAGAGAAGCGAAAAGTCTTTCATTTGCCGCTGCTAACGACGATGAACCGGGAAACCCTAACAAACCAAAACTTTTAACTATCTATGAATTACCTGATGATAATGAGAGCAGACCACGTAGACGTTATCGAGGGAGAAATAGGATGAAAAGTTGGAAACCGCCTGCTTTTAAAGTACGTTTATGAAAATATTCAATAATTATTATAATTGAACGAAAATGTATTTTCAATTGTATTTGAAAAAAAATTTTTGGGAAAGAGTAAATAATTTTTATCATTTTTGAAAAGTTTTGATAAAATATACGAATAATGTTTGTTACAATGTGCGGATAAAATCTCATCGATGATTCAATAAACATTCATCACCTCACTTTTATAATTAAAAATAAAGATTACTTCATGTAAATTGTATCCGCGACAAACAGCATGGTAATTCTAAGAAAAGGAATAGCTAATTTGAATATATTGCATTTTTGATTTCTGTACATTTATCTCTTTTGACATCCGTATATAATCTAAAAGAGAAATCTCTGTGAGTCACTTAACGTCGTTTGTCTCTTTATCGATAGCTAGTGACGTATTCGAAGATTTTACCTATGCATGATTCAATTTTACAAATCTATTTATGATGTGCAAACGAACAAACAGTTTCAACTTCTTTTCAATGTTATATTGTAAAATACGAACTCTTGAATAGATCGATCTTCATTTAATCACAAAAAAACTGTCTCTCTCAAAAAACTTCAAATAAAATCAGATAAATCATAAAAAACATAAAATCAGTTTAAAAGATATATATGCTACATTACTTGTTATCATTTAACAAATCATATAAATTTTGTATGCACGTTTAATAAATTCCTAACAAAATAACAAAAATTTAATATTTTGTTTTTATCAATATACGAAAGAGACCGATTCTTTTTTCTCTTTCTGTATTCAACATTCACAACATTTCTTCTAGATTACATTGTATCTACTTTTTCTAATTTAAAACAATAATTGATATATAAAAACATAGACAAAATACTATCAAAAAATTATATACGTTATTATTTTTATATGAAATAAATAAAGTTTACGTCAAACATTTTTTATCTTTAGGTCAGCCCACTCTCCGATGAGGAAAAAGAAGAGCTAGAAAAATTAGCGATCGAAGTTGAAAAAGAAGAGACCAAACCGAATGAATTCTACGTCCCAAATCCTAAATATCCCGAAGTATCACCTGATAGGACACATAATTTTGTCGCGCCGATAAAAGTGCAGGATATGCTCAACGAATCTTTGACAGATCTATCGGAAATTGTTGAAGTCACAGATCTTTCGAAACTCTCGGATCATCACGACAATGATGTATCTAAAAATGATAAAAAAGAACCGCCTATTAAGGAGCAACGTCCAGCCACGGTCTTGGCGAATGTAGATAAATTTTCGCCTATCGATTTGCCAGATAAAAGCGAAATCAATAAAGATACAACACCGGAAGCTGAAAAAGAGAAACTGCTTATTAAGGAGACAGATCTGCCAAAAACTCCTCAAGTCACAGAGCTTTCGAAATCTTCGAATGATAATATTGCTGCATCTAGAGTTGATAAAAAAGAACTACCTATTAAGAAGCAACGTCCAGCCACAATTTTGTCGAATGTAGATAAAGTTTCACCTATCGATTTGCCAGACGAAAGCGAAACTAGTGAAGATAAAACGAAAGACTCTATAAAACCAACCGATGAAATCGCGACGGATCCATAATTTATATATACATTTGTTATAATAATACCAGATATACCAGACCATATCTGCATTCTTTCCCCGGATTCTTTAAACAATTCAAATTTCTCTCGACACATTCATAAGGAGAGACACTTGTCGCAATATCTTAATTTTTAGTATTAAATTAAAACTAAATCTTAGAATTTACTTTCGATATAATTACACTATAATTAAACTTCCCATAAAATTTGTCATAAAAAATCTATATTTGTCAAAGAAATTTATAGTCAGAGAAAAGTATGATTGATTATATACATCGCAAAGCAAGTCACGAGAAGAAGTCATACTTAAAAAAAAAAGCATTTTTATGATTTTAGTTTAAATTATGTATGACGAGATGACTTGTTTATGCTATCGTAAAGAATATTTCATCGCGTAATGAATACTACAATTTTATTGATGGCTCTAATTGCTTTTGAGCTTGTAAAGTTTTTTTGTATATTGTATTATAAATTACGTTAGTTATACAACCGTCGCGTGTAAAGTTATTTTAAAAATGTTTCTAATAAAATCGTTGTTGCAGTTATTCACAATAGTGAATAAAAATTCATATATATCATCTTTTTGCATCAGAGTTATCTATAAAATATATAATCAAATTGTATGCACACAAGAATATGTAAATAATATCGTAAGTATAATAAAAAAAAAACTAATATAAATGTCGTCGCGGAAAGATGACGCAAAATAAATTTTATTAGATGATACAAAATTTTTATTCAATTGTAACGATGGATTACAATTTTATTTTTAAATATTTTATATATCTTAGCTAGTCTACTTCGCTAATTGATTAATTCTTGATTATTTCATTAATTTTGTTATCAAAATAATTACACTGCTATATTATAAGATAAACGAGATTACGATCACTCGCCTAATGTTCTTATTATCTATACTAAATCCTGAAAGTTTTACGAATTACGTATATCATAGTTTTCCTACCACGGTTTTAAAACTAAAACAGCCGGAATAATATGGAACTGGCTATTTGTGGGAGTTGTAATAGAACTGTTTAATTTACGAAGTGTATCATTATCGACGTTAATGTGCAAGCTACTCCTACGATCTTGAAAAAATCTCTTACTCGAAAGAATAAACGTATTGTCTCCGAATGTGCACGCATACGAAGGAATCTTCTCTTTTATCTCCGGTATGTAAATGTCTTGTATGGCACGACAGTGGAAGTTTCCTTGGAAGTTCCCTCCACCGTTCGGTGTATTGTTGAAAATCTCCTCGGAAACTAGTTTCGAAGATGATTTCGTATCGAGAGATATCGGTCCTCCAGTATTTTTTGCAAAAATTCTGTTTTGCAAATACGTAGAATTCTTTTGCGCGTCATTATAAACATTTTCCATTGAACATCCTCCAGTGACAACAGGATTTTCCTTAGAAGATTTAATTTTAGCGATCTTGGACAAAGCAGTGATTAAGTCCTGGTAATTCTTCTCAGCAGACATTTCTTCATTTCCATTACGCCGATGACCCTTCGTTTCCTGATGATTCAAACAAGTTGGAATTCTTTGTGAGTCTGTTGATACTCCAGAATCATTGGCATCAGATAATGAAGTAGAGCCTTCGTTTGGATAATTAATATTATCCGCGTTATCACCCTGTGCCCTCTGTCCGTTTTCTGTATAATTCGCCGGTAATCCATCGCTATCTATCAGAATAAAAACCGCCAGGGCAAAGAAAATCATTAACGAGCGTATCGGCATTGTTGTACAAAGCCAAACGGGATTTTCGAACGCGATACTCGTGTAAATTAGTCTTTGTTAGAGAAACCGGTACGCAGTCAAACTGTACGCACTTGTTTGCGGTTGCGATTGCGTCCCAGGAGACACTGACTGCGATGAAAAAAGTAAAGCTCGCATGAAGACGTGTGTGGAGACGTGTCGGGAAATGACAAATTGGACTGTTATGTTTCGTGTGCCTTAGTTCCCTGTGCACTGACCTTATCTCCTCTTCGGACGTTATTTCCGTACCCATGAAATTTGATCTTATGTTTCTTCACTAAACAACAGGGAATATATATCCAAGGAATCGATTTTAAATATTCTATATATCAAAGCCAAATAATATAAACATTCAATTCAAAAAAGTACATTTCCTGATTATACTGCAATACTTGTCCTTTTATTGGGAAGAGAAAATTAGATAAAAATTATTTGGCAATCTTATAAAAATAAAAAATTAAAGAAATAGTATTAAAAATAGTTTAGTAAACAAATATTAATATATATTTTATATTAATTAAATATTTATACATACGTACAGAGAAAATTAAATTTCTGTAAGTCCATTTAGTAATTTGCAAAATTTAATTTTAATTCTATTTCTGTACTGAATATGAATATAATAATAATTTTATATGATGCAATAACTTCGCGATATATATTGTATATCAATCAAATGGGAAGTATTCCGCTAATGGTAATATTAAATTTGAGAAATTTTTTTTATTGATATATAATATAAAAAAAAACATCACATTTTATAAATTAATATTTAATAAAAATATATTTTTTTAAATAGAAATAAAACAGAAATTAAAATGAGAGCAGATTCTCTGATACATACTCATCGATGACAAATGCAACATTACCAGTAGCAGGTAGTTTTATACGATATATCATGTCGATGAAATGTCATTTATATATAAATATAGTATATGTTATATATCCCATCGTATGTTCCTAATATAATACATCATAAAAAAGAAAGGAAAAGTATACAAATGCAAAAAGTTCAATGATATAATAATTGCATTACTGGCACTACAAATGCGCTGAACGATGCACTTGACAATTTCTACGCGTGACACGCGAGAAAGCACATGTTTGTTTCGTGGCTTGACCACGCATACCAAAGAATAGATTTTTACGTGACTTATTCGTGTAAAAAATGTGACATCGCTTGTATTGTTTTAACAACAAATTTAATCAGATAATATTACAATTTCAACAATACGAGAAAATTATGTACGTTAATGATTATTTAGATAATGAAAAAAATTATCTTTTTCATGCAAAATATAGTTTGTGTGCTTAGAATTGTGAAAAATTAATTTTTCTTAGCAAAAAAAAAAAAAAAAGTCATTTGCAAGTAAAAACTATATTATAAACATACAGAGTGATATATAACCTCAAAGTTAACCTATAATTTATATATTAAAATAGACTTATATGTAACAGATCGTTTCTGTTTTAGTGGATATATATTAATTCGACGAGATTACTATTCTAAAATAAAATCGACATGGCTGGGCAACAACATCCTTTCCTATCTGGGTTTCCCAATGTACAGCAATCAGCTATGCGTACACAATTTGGTGGTGGACAAATGGTATCTGGTTTAATAGGACCACAGCAAGGAAGTAAGTATTGAAAGATTTCTAAATATAATCTTTCTATTTGTTTTCATTACTTATGCCTGTGTATTAATACTTAACCTTATCCTATATACAACAATAATAATATTTTGTAATGTTTTTTTCTGCAAAAAAATTTAATAGCCCCAAATATACAGCAAATTAAACTCTTCAGTCGAATATTAGCAGTCACATTGAATAATAAGCAATTCGTGATAACTATACTTATCTGTAAAAGTATTGATAGCGGTGGAATAATTTTACATTACAAATTAAAAAATGTTTAATAATCAAAGTTATGAATTTTTATCATTGTAAAAACTAAAGGATTCTATAAGTTTTTGCAATCTATTTTTGCATTACTATCATCTTTAAGTAAGCTAAATTCTCTGAACGACCCAAAATTGTTAAGATAAATATATATATATATACAGTTTGATATTACAATGAATGATTCTAGCGATAATTCAAAAGATTCAAAAGATTTAGAGGGCAAGTTTAGAATTTAAAAATAAAAAATTTGTTATATGAAAAAAACTAGAATCTGTGAATCGATCAACAACTTTTATTTCAGATATGGTAAATTCTCAGCCATTTGGTATGGGAGTAGGAGTTGGAGTAGGTGTTGGTAATGTTGGATCTAATGCCATGGGAATGCCAAACTCTCAACAAGTTTTGGCACAGCAGCAGCAACAACAACAATCCATCGCGATGCAACAACAAATGCAACAGATGCAGCAGCAACAATTGCAACTGCAGCAACAACAGCAGGCTGCTATGGTTCAACAGAATAATCAAACTAGCAATCAAGCTACAACACCGCAAACTCCTGTCCCACCTACTCAGCCACCATTGCAACAACAGCAAACTAAGGAAGTCAATACTGCCAGCCTATGTAGATGTGGACAAGAAACAGTGCAAGAAATCGTCAGCCGTACTTCAGAACTCTTCCAATTTCTTAAAATGCTCCAACCACCTAATGGTATAATTTCTATAACACGATAGCAATGTTTCCTAATTATCTTCTTAATTAGATAGTTAAAATGTCAAAATAAATATCTTTTTGTAAATGGATTCTTTTTTAATAATGCAGGTACAGCACAAGGGGCAAATATGGCAAACGAGAAAAAGATTAAGATTTTTGAGCAATTGAGAATAATAAAAATGATGTTTAAACGTTTGAGATTAATATATGAAAAATGTAACGAAAATTGTCAACTGCAAGGCATGGAATATACGCATATAGAAAGTTTAATTCCATTGAAAGAGGAATGGGATATGAAATCTGATGAGAAGAAGACTTCGGAAGCTTACAGACTTATTTGCGAAGAGAGCAAGGAAGTTATAGAGGTGAGAAAAATATCGATATATAGTAAACTATTGTATATATTGTATATTATACATCATTGTTGTATTAAATCCTAATAAAAATTGAAATCGATTTTGTTACAGCAAGTGATATTAAAAAATAGACACATTAAAGAAATAATTGATCACTTAAGACGCATTATTTCAGAAATAAATACAATGTTAAATATGCGTCGCTCTTAGATATTGAAAAATTTTTAACCTCCATTAATATGTAAGACAATTATTTGGCAAATGATTGTAAAAACGCACTTAACAATAAAATATATAAAGTTTTCTTACAATATATTTCACAATGATATTATTGTAACCTTTATCTGCTCTTTGTACATACCTTATTAATCAATATCAATGTCACCTACATCCAAATAGATAATGTCACCGTTTCGCAGAATAGCTTCCGGAATCGTGCCCATTGGTGTTTTCAAATCCCTTGCGAAAATCTCAGAACATTCCACATCGCAACCCCTGAATTCACCCAGCACACGAGTGTTTTCGTGTAAATAAAATTCCGTTTGTTTACCTATAATATTTGAACATCAAATCAAGATGCTATACCGTAATCTAAAAAATCGTTTATACCGACAGGCTAATAATATATTAGACATTCCTTTTTCTTTAATAACATTTAAAATACTATTAGTATTTATTAAATCTATAAAGGATCAATAAATCACGCATTAATTTTAAATTAAAATCAAATATCTCGAAATTGAATCCAAATATCAGTGCAGAATTAAATATTCTTACGTGCACTTTTTCGGCAAACATCTTCTGATTAATAATTTTAATTTCTTAACGTGAAATATACATTGCACTAAACGAATGGACTTGATATGGCGCCATATTCAAATAATTTCAAGAAAAAACACATTTAAGTTTCATACTCCAATATATCGTTTATATTTTCAACGTATTAAAAAATATTATGGAAATCGACTCGAATGTTTTATAAATTTTATTAAAATAAAGAGCATGTTCGCGCGAATTTTCTTACCAACAATGCCGTTTATAACGCGCAGGAAGCGTTCGCGCAGAAATGCACGGGCTTTCTGTTTCTCCGGAGTTGCAAATTCCAAATCGGCTGTATTCGCGCTCGAAGTTATGTCAGTTTCCATTTGTTCGATCATTTTCCAGGGAACGATTCTGATTGATACCACGAGGCCACGAGGTACCGGAGTCAACACGACGTCTGCTCTTTACACAGCTACACTATATTACCCTTTATATATTCGAAATAGAACAGATGATCGATATCAGAGAGAAACCTAGAAAGACCACGTCACCGTTTCTCGAAAGTCGTCTTTTCTAACTCGTACAGTAGCGTCACCTAGATCCATGCTAAATATATGTAATTGTGGATCAAAAATGCGGAGAAATATTAAGGATTTATTAATCTTCTATTACCTAATATTAGCCGCGCGTGATATTTTATCAGTCTATGTATATACTACAGTAATAATAAATTATAATTGAAGTATTTTTATGTATATGCGGATGTAAAATAAAATAAATTTTCTTAATAATTCTTTTCCTGATTTTTAAATATAACGTGTAGAAGATATTTATAATAAATTGTTTTTCATTTTTTTCTTATTTGTAAAAAGTATTAAGCATTTTAACCATTATCAAAACATGCTTTTAATTTATATAACTCTTTATTAATAATTTTTTTTTTTATAATTATATTATACAATTAATTTTTTAATTTACGAATTCAATTTGATGCGTTATATAGTGCGCACCAATGCACATTAAAAACTATTATAGACAAATTTATATAAGCATTAATTAATTATATTTTCCTATAATTTTAACCGTGTTCTATTGTTTTTAAGTAATTTTAATTGTTGATAGCGCTAATTAATTTTTCATGTTTATATGATCGCCGGTGATGCTATCAGCTGTCAGATTTTTGCCAAATGTCATAAAATGTCAAAAAATCGCGATATCTTTTATGCAATATTGTTTTTTTAACGCATAAAATGTTAAAAGTGTTTTTTCTATCCCTTTTTCTTAAGTTCATTAGAGTATGCAAACCTCTTCACCCGGCAAATGCCTTCGTTAAGATGGAGATACCATCGTGGAAGAAAAATGTGTGAGGATAGGCTTTTTCTTCTTTTTCATTTCTCAGGTGAGAATGGGCTTTTTCCTCTTTCTCATTTCTCAAAGGTGAGGTATTATTTTTATTTTTAATACAAAATTTAATACAAAATAATTTATTACATAGAATTACACGAAAATGTCCAAAATATGCGTATAATAAAAAATATACTAGAAATCGTTAAACTAGACAAGACTTTTTAGAGCCGATTAATTACGTAATATTTATTATTAATAATCGACGTATAATTATAAAGCTTAATAAGTTTTATATAATTTAAAGAGTCGCGACCAAAAGAGTCATTAATAAAGTTATTAATCGTCTTTGATTATAGAAAAAAGTATTTGTGCACTATAGGTGCATTTTGCGCAAACTTTCAAAGAAAAAATTCAAGACACAAAAAATAGACAAAATTTCGATGCACATCAACGATTAAATTATAAAACAAATCGCGATTTAAAATTTGCGAGAAAATAATTGCGACAAATAAATAAACCGACGACATTTAAAATATTCGATTGCGATACGCGTAATTTTATAATAATCGAAACCCACACACATGTACGCGTGCGATATAATCACTATCATTTTATAAAAAGATATTTCGACAGACAACACATTCGAGATTTGTTATATAGCATCTACCGCGAGATTTATTTTACAATACGTGGTTTTATACGAACGTTTCGATTAACAATAAGATATATATTCTATCTCGTGGATGACTGTTAATAGCATAAAATGGGTCTTATAAGCCTTTAAATATCGTTATAAAGAATCGCGTCATTGCTACGTTTTATAAAGAATAACAGACCCAACGATTTTGACAAGGCCCTCCCTCCGCCGGGTGATATGCTGATTAATATCCAACAAAGAGAAGAACGATCCTAAAGGCGAAGAACGACCAACTTGTCTTGTTTCTAAATCAGTTTCTGCAAGATCGATCCGCAAAAAAAAGTTAAGTGATTCGTTGAACGTTAGAACCGCTGCAGGAGGGAACGAATCTCGAATCTTCCGGCCTACTCCAGATAGCAATGATTTCGGTAATGAATCAACGACAGTTACCATTTATCTTCATTTTACGAGATTGAAAATTGCGCGAGAAAACATGTTCCTCCATTATTAAGAAATATATCAGAAATGCATTGTTATTATAGCTAGTGTTCAATGTGCGATTAATGAAACCATTACTTTCAGAAATCGCAAGAAAAACCTAGGATTAATTCCAATCACCGAACTAGACGTCGCGGATGAATCTTACAAAAACCAACAAGAAATAATTATTAATATTCACCTGATAAGAGGGACAGCATTCGCGTTCAAGAACAGAAAAAACAGAAAAAAACGCGGAAAAATATGGTGTTTTTGCAGCGTAATTTATTAATCTATTTTACGAATATTTGATTGCGATACGGAAAATTCAGTAATTAACATAACGATAAGTTCCGTGACGCATGTATTATTTAATAAATAATTAATCTATAATTTAAAACACTTTTATAATTTAATATTCTATGTATATAGGTATACATGTATGTCATAGTAGTTAAAATATTTTGGCAACGACTTATCAATAAGTGTTTGGCCTTGGAGGTATATAGCCCTCTATTATTTACATATTACGGATTACGGCCTTGTTATCATTCGTACAGTGGTAAAGATACAAAACGCTTCATTATATTATTGAATTCTATTTCGGTCACGACTAATATCGGAACATAATTCGCTATAATTTTTATAATTAACTATTAATTAATCTTTGATAAACGATACGAAATTGTATTGTGACCATATATCTTTATCATAACGCTATCATTTATTATTGCAAGTAAAAAACGAAACGGCAAAATTATAAATTTTGATATGATCATTCTAGTATCGATTCTTATGGATAATAATTATTTATTAATGCTTAGAGTCAAATATATTCAAAACTTTAAATTTTCCTAAAATTTTCCTTAAATTAATTATTAATTTAACAAATTAATTTAAATTAATTATTAATTGATATATATCACAATTTTTGTTTCATTATTTTAATCTTTCGATTTTACGATTAATATTATTGTACGTATACATATACGTATACAACAATAAAAAATAGCATTATTGTAACGAGTAGCATATAATTTTGACTACGTGTAAATATCGGGGGAATCGTACTTTTCGGGATGTTGCTTTCTCTTATGATATAAGAAAGTGCATATCTCATGTCATTATTCCGCAATCGGAGGTGCTGTGCGAAGATATGAATTATTATTTTGCCGCTTCATTTTCTAACAAAGCATATGCATACGCGTTTCCAGACACATAAAATATAATATGAAAGTTTTAAAAAGATTCTAATACAATGAAAAATAATCTCGCGCGTCCTGCATTGATAATTCATATTTCCACGCAATGTAATTGTCACGATCAGGAAGAAAGCTTAGAGATCAATGTAATTATCAAATAGCGATATCTACGAAACACACTTTCTCGAGACCAAACATGCGGGGCGACCCGCATCTTTTTAATTTCGTTAAAGAGTCTACGCGATGTCACCTCATTCTTGTTCCGATCACGACACGGTAACAATGGGTTCCCTCATCATCGTTTTACTAGCCGTCGCCGTATATTGCAGTGGTAAACAACCTTAGATTTTTTTAAACTTTGACCAAATAATATTTCAATATCGATCTTTATAATCTTCTGATTTATTTCTTCCATTTTAATGACTCTTTTTCTTCTTACAGAGATACAGGGTAACACAACTCCAATCATTGTCGCCAAATCTGAAGATACTAAGCTCATCGACAAAAACGATATTCATACGATCGAGAAGGGGATTTTCTGGAAAAATCTCGATATGTCTAAGCGCAAGTCGATGCATAATGACGAGTCAAAGGTTATGGACAACGAAACGAATAGAAGAAAATCGCGACTTTTGAATAGTTTAGCCTTTCTAGCTGGTCTCAGCTTCGGGGGATTAGCCACCGCAGCATCCTCCACTGCCAAGACCATCGCCAAATTGCCACAGACATCTTTTGGCTTAAACCTAGGTTCCTCCAAAGGTTCACCTTATCTCGCCGCCTATTACAATCCTTATCCCCTGCTATCTTATCCGTTCCTCCTTCCCGGTTCCATCGGATTCGCGCCGATGATCAATTTGGCGAAACCTCAAACGACGTCGCATAACGATCTATCGCCGCAAGTGATCAGTCTGTTTGAAAACAGACCGCCGATCGATCTGTCGGAGGATAATGAAGAATATTTAGACGAGGAGAAGAAGTCCAAAAACAACAAGAGAACGGGCGATGACGGTGCTGACGATCGCACAGAATCGCGAGCCAAAGTCGATCGGAACGCGGAAGAGAAGGTAAGTAATTTAATAGATTGCGCCGCGATATACAAATAGAAATTAGAGCAGAAAGCCACGCAATGTTTTATCTCGATCTCGCATCTCTTAGTGATGAGTATCGTACTTTCTCAGAAGTCAAAAGTGCCGGCATACAATTATTCGTACGAAGCGGAATTAATTGTACGGAAATACCTATTTATGCTAATACAATATGATATTTCTTTCTTCTATAAATATAGTTATTTATTCCTGATATTTAAGTAAAATCATATAAAGCGAGCTTTAAAAGTTTCCAATTATTTGTGAGATGATTCATAAAATACATTGAGTCTATGACTAGCAATCTACGAATGCAAAAACAGAACGCCTTACTAAATGTTCGTATAATGACATATAGTTGTACGGCAGATGGTTCATATGGTTAAGGTTTCCTTATGTCTATCATTATTTTTCCATAGCTTTTACATATGAATCGTTAAACGTAATGTAACTTAATTTGAGTTCACAATGATATAATTAACTACATGTATACATTAAAGTATCAACTCTCATATATGGAACTTATTATATGACATACTACGCAATCGTTAATTCCATCGTTATTTTATTTCTGTCATATTTCTCATTATGCTATTATTAACAAAAATATTCCTTTACGTGTTTTTAACTCCGTTTTAAAGTATATAATGTAGTTTCATCTCAAAAAAATTCTTTTTGATCAATTGAATATTTTAATACTTTTATTAAACTAAAATTAATCACATTATATTTATAAAAATATACAATATCTTGTTTAATGCATGCTCAAACGAGACATTTATTTATTTATGACTGCATTTATTCGATGTAGCATATTACACGTTGCATATTATTGATGAAACTCGTTAGATACGCGGGTGCAAAGAGGGCCAGCGAAAACATGGTAATTTCTTGAAAGGATCGATCGGAGAGCGTGAAGATCTCCAAGCAAATGCCGATGATTCGCGAGCAACCTTGAATTTTCGAGATGCAAACATGACCGTCGATAACGGGAATCAGACCGTGACAGAAGATACAAATATGGCTATGACAACAAACCCATCTAAGATCATCTTCGGACCACCGAAAAACGAAACGCATTATTATCCTCATCACACGGAATATCCTCCCTACGTAGGATATTACGGTGGGTATCCGCAGAACGTAAACCGCGTGGATCTCACAACAGGTTTGAATACGCATCATGATCATAATCAGATTAATTACAATTTACCGTATGAACAACGACCTAACTTTTATCAAAATGACAAGTATAATGTTTACTCGAGCTCTCACTTCAATCCACCCTTCTCTGGGCCATATCCGTCCGATCAAGTAAACGAATATGCCGGCACGGATGTTAACCGATTTTATCATTCACCGGAATATCAGCCATCATACAACGATGGTTTTAGACCTGTGACATAAGTTGTCTATATATGCTCATTAAATTCCAATTCAAATTGTGTAAAGTATGTCGTACTTGATAAATTTGTGAAGAATTAAAATTTTTGTTGTACGTTTATTATTCTCAGATCTATTATTTAGATATTTTAAATCTATAAGATAAATAAGATCTACAAGAAATCTTAAGTTATAATTTAAAGATATAAAGATTCGCGTAAAATGTTTGAAACATATTGCAATTTATTATGCATTTTTTGTAACATGTTAAAATTAATTTTTGGGTCTAATTTGTACAAGTTTCAAGAAACACACACGTGACATTTTTTCTATAATTTATATATAGTTCCTATGTAAGTTTTTACTCTTTTGATATAAACATATTCTTTTTTATTATAAAAAAATGTATTAATAAAGATTATATAAATTTTTAAATATATTTTGCATAATATTTCATGACATCCATCTCATTGTACGAACTAAAAAAAGTAATTATTTACCAAATATTAGCATTAGTGCACTAATACATTATACTATTATTCTGTCAATTATTAAAATATATTGTACTTTTAGTTTTATCTGACTATATGTTGATTTATTACTTTCTTACCAATTTAAATATAATTATTATCCTAATGATTTCCATATATAATATATTTATTTAGATTTTTTATACAAATATATAGTTCTTTTTAAACTGATAATTATATTATGTATGAAAATATATTATCTAATTATTTTATTATATGAAAAAATCCTGTAAAATTAATGAAAAATATTTAGAAAATAAACATATATGTATATATATATATATATATATATATACATTAAAAAAAAATATATACATGACAACTAAGTGAAATTAAAAAATTGTATTAATCTATAAATTTTAAATTACACTACGCACAGTACATGTATTAAATTCTGCGATTAAATTTTCTGATATTATTATAGAAAACAACTCTCGCGAAACAATATAACGATATTACTTCATTACGGAAATGACTATTATGAGAAACTCACGCCCTTGATACTACAGGTTTCAAACGTACGTACGTACGTAATATGTTTGGACAATTGCTCGCAGGATTACACAGTTGTTCGGGATTGATTTCCCGCAAGCCGATCAATAAAATGATAATCTGTTAATGATATTCGAAACTTGTTGAGCGATGTGAATAGCAATGACGATAAACAGAATCGAAAATGAATGTCGGATAATAAATAAATGACTGTTCCGTCAAAATCCACCAATTGGACGTCATCGCTCGCAAGGAAGAAACCTGTTTTATTTTCGGACGAGTTTGGAGGGCTGGGCTCCTCCGTCTATTTCGAGAAGGCCGCCACTGCTGGTATTGTATCTCTAAAGACGTCGGTACCTTGCAGCTTTCGCGCGTAATTTTTCAGCTGACAGATTCTCGTAATCTAAATTATGCATCCGACATTTAATTCGCGGCAACAAGTTGAGGAATCGTCGAAAAAAAACACGCAATAATACGGTTTTACCATTCCGTTTTCTCTCTCTATAAAAGTTAAATGAATACTATTTATATATAAAAATAATATATTCGTGTTTCATGTAAAATAATCACATAGTAATTAGAAAGAAATTTGCGAAATAGATTAATACAATATATCTAAATATGTATATCTAAATATAGGTAAAAAGCATTTGCAAAAAAATGCGGGAAATGTATAAAAAATGTTCTGATATTATACGTAATTCAGTGATTATGTAATTCAGCGTCCCTTCCACCTGAAAAGCGCGCGAAAGACGGTGGCTTTAACGGGCGGATAAACCAATCACGAAACTCTGACACATCGCGATTACAGTAATTTCCCTCGATCGTTACACTCTCGGCGTGACGTGTATACGATACAGGGAGAGTGGAATATGATACAATGGTATATATCACATATATACATTTGTCTGCAATTCCGTGGAGTTTCGCGCGTGCATACACGCAGATATGTGGGTGAGCCGATGCGAGGTATTGCGTGCGCGATTGTGCAATAAACACGAAAGATAGGAAATGATCGATTTCCTTCGCAGAAGTGACAAGCTTTCTTTAAAAACGATGACGCTATCGAACGCCACGTGGCCGACCAATTTGATGTCCATTTCTCACAAATACGTCATAAATAAATCCGCTTCGGAGCATATGAATATCCCGTGCATATATTTTCCGTTTAGGAATATATCTGAAATATGTCTCCCAAGCAGTTATCGTACGAGTGATTGAAGGAGTTTGGTTGGCCGATTGATATCCTTTCAATGTGTCATCGTGTGAACTTTGCAGCGCGGTTTTATTCGTAGTATCTAATATATTGCTGTGTATCTTAAATCTGATACGTCTCCGATAACTTTGGCGACGTGATTTGGAAAATGTTTTCGACTATTATCTTGCAATAATAAAAATGTAAACATTGTGTCAAAGTACACTAATTTTTAGTTTTAAAATTATAAAAATACTTTTTTAAGATATAGAATATATATAATTGAAAAATCAAAAATTTCGTGTATTTTTTCAATAATTATTATCTCTTTTGTTATATTTTTTACAATTTTTTTACAGTTCTTATATACCAGCTTGTTAAGGAATATACTAGAAATATTATTCTGTGCGCATTCTTTCTAGACTTTAATATATATATCTTCCAAACAGCAATGGGGATGATTCTGGAATAAAAGCTGATTACTGTATAAGATTTGTTATTTCAAAGGCTCGAACTGTCAATTAATCGCGTCGTGTACATATCTACAAAATCGGGTCTCTTTAAATCTAAATATATACCAGGTGTCAGAGTTGAATGCCCTGGGATTTCCGGCCCCTTGGCGTGTGCACTTCGCTTTTCCCCCTTCTCGATCTTTTTTATTTTTCGTCCGAGCACTTACATCTCCTCGTATATCCCTTTCTCCTGCCCACTTTCTGTCACCGGCAACCTCGTTTTTTTTCCACGCGAAACCCAATAGCCTTATATCCTCTAGGATACTCTCCAGGACTATTTCCTGCGAGGCTGCGCCGGTCGAGCCGGATGGGAAACCGCAAATGTAAAGCCCCATGCGTATAGCCTCGTCTTCCAGTAATATCGTATATGCAATTCAACATACGTATTTCGCGCGGGAAAGAGCAACTCTACTGAATCCTTAAAAATAATATATATATAATATAATTCTTTACCCCTCTTCTCCCGTGTAGTATATTTCAAATTCATATATATATATATTTAAAATTCATATATATATATTCATATATATATGAAATGAATTTTTCTGAATAGTATAAGAACTTTTTATAATATGGGAAAAATTAAAAAGATCTTCAGTAATTAAAATTTACATTTGAATATTGTGTGTCGAGAATAAATATAATTATGTTTATAACAACATAATTAATTTAGAAATAAGAAAAATTGCACATGAACAAAATTACTTAATAAATAATTAATAATAGCCGTTGACAATAGCGTCGTTAACAATAGTCGCAATTTTGTGCGATTAAAATATTGATTTGTCGCAATTGTTGGGAGCATTTTTTATAGTTTTTTTGTACCAGATATTTTTCGATATTCGCGTTCTTACATATGTGGATTCGAAAGGGCATGTTGCAACGCTCATGCCAACAAAATATCGTCGAGTCGCGCGTACGCACGTGCGTCGTGCACACAGAAGCGAAACGGTTCGTTCGGTGTGGTAAATGCACTACGGTCGGGTAAGAACCCTGGTCTCGTGTATAGGGGACGACAGAGGAGAGACAGCTGTGTGGCAGCTGGCAGCGCGTGCCACGAACCTATGGGGTCTCCTTCGAACGCGGACGATGCGGACGGACGATGATATCCTATATTCCGTCGCACATAACTAACGGCAGGTTTCCAGAACAATACGACGTTCCCGAATGCGTCGTCGTGTATCTTCAAAGGTATCAAAGCGAAATTAACTGGGCAGCTACAAATTATCGCTATCTGGTTACTTATCCTCGAGAGTTCGCGTAATAAAATTGTTTATGATTATTTCTATGACCGTTTGTATAATGTGCATAAGAAACACGGAGAGACTATATCTCACATTGATTTCCGTAAGAAGATGATTGTAACTTGTATAAGCCTTTACTGGTGCAGCGTAATCCTGTCTAAGATAGAGAACAACGTAATAAAACATTCTGTTGGATTTTTTATTGATCAAAATATTATGATCGTGTTGAAATAAATTTAATTGGAATTAATTTGACATAAATTAATGATCGAACAAAACTATCTCCTAACATTTCTAATAAAATTATAATGATAAATTAATATGTTTCCACCTATGTTGCCACGAATTCTCAAGAAAAGTTTTTAAAATTATTATACTTATAATTACTTTAACATTTTATTATTTCAAAGTATAAATATATGATATATTTAAAACGCGTACAAAAAAGATATATGATGACGTTAAGATTTTCGTTGATACAATTTTGTGAAAAAATGAAAACGATGCGTAGGGATATTTTTTATTCTACAATTCAATGTATTATGCATTCGTTTCCCGTCTGTGTTACGTGAGGTTAATGTTCAAGCCGCGTGCGAGGCGTAGGAAAGGTGTGCTTTTCTTGCGAGTTTTTCACCGGCTTGAAAGAAAAAAAGATCAGCGAGTTCAAAGCTTTCGGGGGAGAGCATTTCAGGCTTAGTGAACATCTGCCGTCGTCTGCAACGATAATAATTCGAACAGCTGATGCTCCTTCGCGGACCATCGCCTCGCTTCGTAGGTCCTACGGGATCGTTTCGCTTTGTTGTCCATTCGCAAGAAAAATTCTTGCAGGACAAAAGAAAGAGAAACTTATTTCTCCGATTCTATAATAAAATTCTTTTAATAGCTGTTTCTACGGTAAATTTTTTTAGATAAATATATTTTTATATTTATTTTTAGTTTTATTAATAATATATAGTTTCTGGGAGAGAAATTGTTAATACAATATTATATATTTTAAGTACTTCGAAGAAAAAATTATGACAAAACTAAAATTTAATTATAGTTCGCTAAATAATAAATTGGATAAATATTATAGATGTTTTTTAGCTATATGTTGTATGTTCTTTCGCATTATATAAGTATAATCTTTTTGTATATTTTAATAATTCTAATTTCTTATAAATTGATTAACATGATTACCTTGGCAAACTTCGCAATTATGATTCATATTCAATACATGGAATTATAATCGTCTGTAAAAATTTTGAATCACGTTTTCAATTAGTATAAGAAATAGAAAGAATGTCAGCATACACTATTATATCAGTCATTACTTTTCTATTGAGATCCGCGATAGAATTCTATAAAAAACATAAATACTCTTGAAGGAAATATAGCAATCGAAACAATTCGGTCGCGAGAATACAGAGTACTCGTCGTGTGAATCTATCTACGTGGTGGTCGAGACAATCGATCATCCGACAAATCATTACCCTGTTGTGAGAAGCATCTCGCGAAACAAGCGTCGTCGAGTATCAGTCGTCAAAACAGTCGATCGATTCCGCTTTTTGAATTTCAGCGCTCGTTTCCCAGGTATACGATCGCCTGCGCACGCACGTGGCGGAGGCGAGCCGCCAATCGGAACGCTCGAAGACGCGCCAGCTGGCAAACTGAAGCGCCGCGCAGTAGCCGCGACAACTCAAACTCGACCTGAAGGCACTCGCACGTGGGCCTTCGTCGGTGTCGGTTGCGTTTTTTTTTCGCGCGCGCTCGCGGTCGTAAGAAGAGCGCCGTTTCAGCGTGTGGTGATTCGCTAAAACGTACTCGTACGAATAAAAAGAGGTGCCCGCAGCGCGTATCTTTTCCAACCGAAGTAGAGCGATCGTCTCTCTCGAAGTGCGTGGGTCAGATCATCACGTGGGTCCATTCTAATTTTGCTGTGTAATACTGATTGTGTATCATCATTGGGATTATCACAGCGACGGATTGTAGTGCGACGTACGGACACACACATACATACGTATACGTAGCGCGACGGGGGTAAACATAGGTGAGTAAACTTTTTTTAACGCGATGATTCCTCCATAAATTTCTCGCGGAAAAATAGAATATTTTTAGAAACTATTATATTTTATTATGACGAGATAACGGAAATATTTCGACGCAGTATTTATCAATAACTGTACCAATCTTCTTCCTAGATCGATCCTCTAATTGTCTCTACAGAAGTAATTAAGTCGCGGTACGTTCCCTTCTCTTCGATCGATCTATTTTCGATCGGCGCTCCGTTCACCGTTATTTCTTTCGAAAATAGCACACGGTTAGCTGCAAGATAACTTGTAAAAAAATCATCGCTCTTGCGCGTTAGTACGCGTCATATTTAATGCATACCGTGTATAAAGCTGATATCGTTTCGCTCGCTGTATGAATTTTGGAGTCGCGCGGCTCATTAACGTTGATAGCATCGTTCCTTAATTGCTATCATTACAGCGTATCGCTTAACGCGTTTTCACATCGCGCGATATTATAATTATAAAAACATGCGCGACGACGAGATCGATTCTGGATTAATTTATAATTCTTGAGCGTGTATAAATGAGAAATATTTTTTTTTTTTTTTTATTCAGAGAATAACTAATGTCATATTTTTATGATCGAGATAAATATTTATCATTTCTGATTTGAATTTCATATTTATGACTTAATTTTTCTACTGAAAAGAAATAAATCGATAAGATAAAAGAGAATAGACGTATAAATAAAAAAATAAAATGATATAATATGCATTAAAAATTATGATACGGACAGAACACTCGCGCATAGTTTAGTTATATAAGAATGTAAAAAATTGCAATTCACTATTATACCTCACCTTGCCTTTTAATTATTGTTACAACAAATTACAAATATCACACATTTGGAATCGTAATACCGATCCTAATCCATTCAATTGATCGACGAGATAATAATAATCGTCCATTCTTTGCTTCATTCTTAAAAAATAATTTTTTAATTATAAAGAGAAAATATATACTGTCGCCGGAGCGGGGAAAAGAGGATCATTTAACCCTCCCTCCTCTTCCTCGACATAATCGCGACAAAAAATTAGATGTCTTGCGAATGATATTAGCGTGTGCTTCCTTGGATCCCTGCTCCCCGATATGCGATCTATACGATCAATCGGCACGAAACGGCGCAGCGTGACGTCTCGATTGAATCCGATTTGCTCAACAGATTATATATATATATATATGTGTGTGTGTGTGTGTGTGTGTGTATGTGTGAAATCGTGGCGCGCAAATTTGTACGCGCAGGAAATTCTGTTTATCCTCATCGGCGGAACTTTGCGTGGCCATCTTGCGCGCGTTCGTAAAACCGTCTGCATCTTCTCTTTCTCTCTCTTCCTCAGCTGTCCCCTCTCAACCCCCGTTCAACGGCCCGGTGGCCGCGACAAAGGGCTGCCACGATGACCGGGCACGTGTTCCCCGATGTTTATTAATAAAACCCGACGGTTGTGCCCGGCGATTTCGTCCGAGCTAGTACGTCTGGAAACGGACGCAGGTGATAGCACTTCTCGCCCGAAAATTGCTCAGAATAATATCCGTGATTATAACAGGATATATCTATCAGATTCATTGCATATATCCGTGAATATATCTCACCTAAGCGGATTAATGTTGCGGCAAAAAGCCGGGTCTCAGGCATGGAAACCTTATCAAAAAATTATGAAGTTTAAAAACTTCAGGTTTCTTTGACTAGCTTAAAGTTGAAATTTACCAGCCATATGGTGATGTATTCCTGAAAGCATTTCGAGCAGAATTTCCAGCGGTGTAGGAGCTTACCCGATCGCTTCTCTTCTTCGCGAGAATCGCGTAAAAGAAACTTCGTAGCTTTGCACAGGAATGTGGAAGTTATTTGCTCGCGAAAGTTTGCTACGATTTTTATGTTTGCCTTATCTTGAGAGGTAACGGGACTAGTCTAGACCGAGTTATGCTAATGTACGATGTTCTTTCGGAAGTTCGCCGAGCTCTGAGAATTTTATAAAACGTAAGCGATACAATGTAGTATAGGATCTATTTTGCATCGTGTTTATATAAGCTTTTTGTATATTTCTCATATCAAACTGATCACTGATTGTTGGAGATTTCTTTTTTATAATTTTGTATTGTTGATAATATTAATTGATTAATTAATAATTTTTTACAAAAAAAATTTATTATTTGTCGTATTCTTCTTTGATATTATTTTTTTAAGAGATCTCACATTACATAATGTGTACCATATATGTTGTAATGTCAGCAATTTTTTTTTACGTAACTAATATGTTAATAAAATCCATGAGAATAAAATTTTATTATATTTATATTTAGAAAGAAAGTTAGTTAAGAGGTGATTTCGAAACTTTCCAAGTTTTTTAAATTTCTCTAATAATACGGAACGAAGTGTTTCCTTCTTTCCTTAGAGACTAACGTGCGATTCGCGATATGCCATTTTCTTACATTCTTGGTATCATCGACGCAGAAAAAAAGCAAGCCGTGCAATTTTTACGCTATCAACGCGCAAGTAGCGCGTAACGCTCTTCGGACAACCCGTCCATGCCGGCAATATAAACTTTCAACAGACATACACGCGTATTGTCAATCGTGCTTCAACAAGTGTTCCTGCACGAGATGCAAACAATTTAATAATGACGTTATCGGTTGCGTGGCGAGGCTGTGTCGCATAATCATAACTTGCCGTGGCAAGTTTTGCGGAAAGACGCGAATAATATTAACGTGCCAATTAGCTTCTAAAGGAAACAGTTGTTTCGAAATTTAATTAACAATTACGCGTTGCATATGTAAATGTTACGAAAAAAATTAAGATCAGGTGAATCGAGCCCGCCTAAAAATCAATTAGCGTTAATTAAATACACGTTCGAAATAATTAAAAATAAGAATATATATATTTTTTTTTAATTAAAAATGTATTAAAATCTAAGCGATTAAAAAAATTGGAGCATGTATCGAATATTCTATTCTAAGCTTATAAGTTTAAAATATAGTAGAAGAGCATTGTCTTATTTATTTTGTGCTTTTCTTCTATGATAAAAAGAAACAACGCGTGTGAGAGAATTTTCGCTTAATGATGCTTAAAAAGCCGCAGGTATATCCTCGGGTCGATGCCTCTTTTGCGCCTGCAATTAACTCTCGCGTATAGCTGACATTTTTTTTCTCGAAACACGACGAGAGCCACGCGTCGCGTGTGTTTTTCGAAAGTCTCGCCTGTCTGCGACTTTGGCCGAGAGGATATTTTCGTGGCTTTCGCGAAGCGCATGGCAATCGGCCAGTGCCGAATGCACGCCACACGCTTCGTGTGATCGGAAGACGACGATGATGATGACAACGACGACGACGAACCGACGTTACGCGTAGCGCTGAGAATTTGTCGCCTAAGTGCGGCTCGTCTCCGAGAAGTACATTCTTCTCGTGCACCACAGGGTGTCTGCACAGTCCACGTGTGGGCTATTAAAAACCAGTGCTTCTCAACGGGAGTTCCATAGAACAGGAGGCTGTTTCACGAGCGTTCTCCCATTCTTTCTCTCTCTCTCTCTCTCTCTCTCTCTCTCTCTCTCTCTCTCTCTCTTGAGATATATATATATATATATATATATATATATTCATCTGCACAACTTCCGTATTGCGCAACAACATTTTTCTGTATGATTTTATTTATTTTTCGATGCGATTAAATTTTATTGAGCGCGAACAAAATCGCGAAAGGACACTTTGTTCCATGCAATACGGTCGGCGAATACAGCTGAGAATCGGTCGAAATTTTCCTGTTTTGCGATCGTGAAGGAACTCGGTTGCCGTATGCTTCCGCCGGCTTACGAACCAGCCGGCGTACGGCCATTGTTTCTACCCTCTGCGAGCGGGTACCTCTTACTACCTGAAGGGTTGAAACTACTTCTGCCAATGTCAGAATTGGTCGATACTGCACAGCCAAAGAATTCGAGATAAAAATATATTATAAAGTTAAAAGTTTTTTTTTTTTTATTTTTTATAGGAAGGAGAGACAGAGACAGAAATATAAATCGTGATCTGTCAAAGAATAAGAGCTTTTAAATAGATGATCAAGATGAATCTTATTATATTTTAGAAATTTAATATTGATAACGAGGCTTTCATTTCGATTTATTGAATTTAATGATATATTATATCACTTTAACAAAAAAATTAATTTCCTAGTTTAAAATTATTGTTCTCAGTACTTTTTTTAGCTTTACGAACTGTCGATATCATTTTATTAAAATATATATCTACATTTCAAAATTAAATAATATATAGAATTACACTTAACGATCTCAAATTATTTTTAAACTATTTGTTGAGAAAATGTTCCGGCAAGCTTTAGCGTGAACTAGAACGTCTAGGACGAAAGATGGTGAAGGAGGAGAGGGCGGTGATGGCAATACAACAATATGATTATACGGCGTGCTGCACCGGTTTTCTGCAGCAGCTGCCGCCGTCGTTTTGGGGGATCTCGACCGGGAACGGACGGACGATCGTTCTGTCGAAGTACCGGTAGAAAAAGGCAGGAGGAGGGGTGAGCAAGGAGAGTAGGCGGGGGTTGCAGCAGAGGGGCCCCTCTGTCCTCGCCGTAGGGCCCGACGCCCATAATACGCACCGACAAGGAGAAGCGAGAGCGCGTATGGGAACGCGTTGCGATGAAACGAGAGAGGAAAAAGAAAAAGAAATGACAAAAAGGGCTGTCTCTCTCTCTCTCTCTCTCTCTCTCTCTCTCTCTCTCTCTCTCTTCCTTCTACCATCGGCACCATAGAACGCATTGCAGAAACTCGAAAGACGAGCTGTACGAAAAATGCCCTACTACCTGGTTCCCTCGAATCGTTCTCTAAGCGAGGAGCAAAACTGGCTCCCTTTTCAAGCTTCTTTAGAGAAGAGAAGAGAAGGAGAAAGCCTTGGATGGAGGTCAGGGTCCCTTTTCCCCCCTCCTGTTCTTTCTTCTTGTCCCTCGTATATAGCTTTCTTCGTCACTCTTGGGGTAAAGCCCTCTCTCGCTCCTCCGTCGTTGTTCCATCGGATTTTCCCCGATACAGGGGTTCAACTTCTACGCGGAAGGAGAATGGGGAGATTTATTTGTTCTCTTTGTGCCTGGAGGAGTCATCGATTCGAGTGAATCGGACAGAGAAGATAGACGAAAATAATGCGCGCGTCAGACGAAACTAGAGGACGATTCGCTTTCGTCGTCCATCAGTTCTCGTGCTGCGTGAACTGCAGGAAGTAGCGAGCGCAGATGTATACGTGTATACATATGTGTGTATGCGGGCGCACATATATGCTGTGTTGCATCATCATATTGCTGATAATATCTTGAAAAGATTACTTTTTTATACCTTGTATACTTTCTTCGTTAGATTGATTTTTATATGAATATTTTGTTATATATGTGAGAATAAATACTATACAAATAAAATTTTAAAAATTTATCATTTTTCTCAAACGTTGTCGATATATTTCTCTGCGTGTGTTTTCTAAGAAACGCTATGATATTTTAATACTTATGATATTTTAATGATATTTAATGTTTATTTAATGAGAGATGTTTGAACTGATTATTCGAATTTTCAGAGATAGAAATTTTGAAAAAGTATATTAATTATATTGTATACATTAAACATATATATGTATATATACGCATACTGTATTTAATGTTTCATAAAAATCTACCATTTTAATAATTTTAACATTTTTAAACGTCGTTCTCGTTATGTTATGGTTAAGCTCACGTTATGACATGATTTATTACGTAGGCAATGTTATTTTAGATAGCACATCACTCATGCGCACTTGGTTCTATTTTTGTAAATTTTGTTTATAAGTAAAACTTTGCTATTTATGAATTTAAGATATAAAATAAATTTCTCTCGCAAAATGGAAAATTTGTTTCTTTTATACATCGGAAACGATAATATTATTTTCGCGCTGTTTTGTATTTATAGAGAATGTATGCTAAAGAAAGTAATTTTATATTTAAAAGCATTTTTTTAAAGAAATATGTAAAGAATATATATATTTTTTTTTTTTTACTTGTTTGTTTTATCGCTTTTAGATTGTATATATATATATTTGAAAGTCATGTTATAAATTCGACTTCTCGATTACACGTTAAGCGTTAATTGATATAATTCCACATATTATTTATTATAATTGTTTTATGAATTTCTGCTTGGCGCCTAAGTAATGGCGATATCTCTTTTTGCGTAAGAATTTCACTCAATTATGATTCTCCTTTCACTGAAGTTAACGTGAGTGAAGATGCGTGTACTCTTACAAATCAGCAAAATAAAATTCTTTGGCAGAAAAGTGATAGCACTTCGTTTATCGCTGTCAGATCACAATTGTAGCGTAGCACCGCTAATAACATACGCATTAAAACGCACGCATCGTTATAGTGCACGCGTGTCAATTTGGTTGCAATGCAATTGCACGAAACTCGCACATACACGCATGCATACATACATTATGTATCGATCCTGCATAACCAAGTGCAGCAGTTCTTTCACCCTCGTAGGGATGAGAAGTGAACCTTTTCATCAAAGCTTTCTAAACCGCACGCATGCGGCCTCCTTAATTGGACGCAGTTGAATTAAATAGCAACGCGCGCGATACACAAATTAATCCTTCCGTAACAAATATGCTACTTTGAGGGCACAGTGTAGATCAAGCATCATTAAATGAATAAGAATGTTTGATTATTTATATCGATTTCAGTGAAGCTTCTTTAATATATTATGTGACGTACAATTATTCAGTCCAGAACATCTAGTGTTAGAAATAGAAATATATTTCGACAAATAATTGAGATCTTGTTCGATTATAAACTAAATTTCTTGTTATTTCTGTGAAGAGACGAAATAAAGAGATAAAGATTTTAATATTATTATTCTTATTAAAATAAAAAAAGAATGAGATATATATATACTATGCTGCTGTCTATTTTACACAGAATATTAAAGGAAAGTAGGTGTGTTGTGTGCAGATTTCACTCATCGTATGTTCTCGCGTAGGATGCAACAGATATTTAAATCTGGAGTATTTACGATAGATGAAAATACAATACATACGTATCGATTTCATCGAGAATATTTTGTTCATTGTAAAACAAGTTTTTGCTGCTGCATATTTTATGGAATAAGGAACTCTATATTCTTAAAACTGGAAAGATAGAACTCGATTTGTTTTTAACAAGAATTACAGATTAATTATAGATTTAATTAATTTAAATTCAAATTAAGTTTTTTTAACAAATAAGTCATAAATAAAATGTTGTGTTATTTTTATTTTAGAAATTGAATTTTATTATTTCTTTTTATCCTCGATGAAAAATATATCCATAATTAATCTTCTCTTTCTTTATATTAATTTTTTCTAAAGAAAAAAAAAATACGATTCCAACTGTATATTATTATTAAAAAAAAAAAAAAAAAAAAAAAAAAAAAAAAAATATATATATATATATATATTGTATATATATTTAAATTATGATTTTGCTAATTATTCTGAAATGAATTAACAACAGAAATCTCACTCAGGCTTTTTCGTTCCATTTTATACGCTTATTTATATATATATTTTTTTCTTCTTATATTAATACAGATTTTTTTCTGTTTGCAGAGCAAAGAGCATTCCTTGTTTAAATGCTGCACGGCCTGTGGCGTTATTAACATTGACCGAGGTACCAAAGAAAGTGTCAAGATTGAGCAAGTCGTTGTTCCGTCCGGCGGCGATCTCGCCAAAATTTGGAGGATGCTGATGCCGGGTGCCGCTGGTCTCGGTGTGGGCGCGGTGGGCGCCGTCGGTGCCCCAGCGCCCGACGAGCTGGTGCAAGGGCTGGGTGCCCTGGCGGGTACTACGCCGCAGCAAAAGGACACAACGTGGACGAAACTGTTCGTCGGTGGCCTGCCCTATCATACCACCGACAAGAGTCTCAGGGAACATTTTAACGTTTACGGAGATATCGAAGAAGCGGTCGTCATCACGGACAGACAGACCGGCAAAAGCAGAGGCTATGGCTTCGTAAGTAATTAGTGAATAGATGTAGCTCTTTCATTCGATTTAACGCGATATCAAATACATATTATATTCATATATAAAAAGTTGTTTCTATTGTAAATATCTATTTCGTTATTACATTTTTTTTTTTTTTATCGAACTGTTGAAATGGGAAAAAGTAATCGATATAATTAATTAATTAAACGGATTAACTCTATAGTAATTTTATAGTTCGGGACCATAAATTCAATTTCTTTTTACATGCACATAATAAGCTTAGTCTTTCCGCTCGTAACAATGCCTTTTCTTTCGCATTGTGTATAAGTCGTATTTCTCACGAGTACTCATCCATTTTTTTTGTATTGCATACATGTACACTTACGTTAACTATATCGTCACGTATGCTGGTTATATGGAAATAAGTGTCATTTGTCGTATTGTTTCTTGATACATTAATATTGCGAAGTGTTCTCTCTTCTTTTTATGATTATTTAACTTTTCGATGTTGGAAAACATTTGCAAAAATATTAATTAAATATTGATGATAAAATATTAGATTATTCGAATATAAATGAGAGATTGATTTTTCTTATTTCTAAAAAATTAATTTATTTTACACAATTTTTAATTTACAAAAGTTGTGACAAAACATCCTGTTGATCCTTGTTGAGATTTCTATTTACTGCATCTCTTAGTTCGCGAGAAACTTGACGATAATGCTCAAATATTATCTGCTGCTTTCTTATATTCGTAACAAATGCGTACCATAAAATTTGACCTATTGTTTTATATTTAAGACTATAATTTACAATTGGTTTTTCTTTCCACAATGCGTTGAGCAGAAAATATAAAAGTTTACTTTCTATAGTATTTAAATGACATAGTAATTTGTACAAAATACATAAAAAATACGTATCCGTAAGAGTATTTATTTTTAATTAATCAGAGGATAAATTCAATCTGTATGCAGGTAATTATGGGGGATAGACCGGCGGCAGAGAGGGCATGCAAAGACCCTAATCCCATCATCGATGGTCGTAAGGCAAACGTCAACTTGGCCATTCTTGGAGCTAAGCCCAGGGGTAATTTGCAAACGAGTAAGTTTTATCATTTTATCATTTTTATAATTGTGTGATAATGTGTATGCTAGTTATTGATTCGATCTAATATTGCAATATATCCAATTATTTCGAAGATCGTTTTACAAACTCTACATGGAAACGTAGTAAGTTTCAATTATATGAGTGAATTATTTTGGTCCATAAAAAACATATTATTTTGTTCTCTTTTCCTAGTACTAATAACGGATAATTCCTAAAATATATCGAGGTTTTTAGATCAATCGTGCAATTTTTTTAATCACGTTTTGCAATT
Organism: Polyergus mexicanus; assembly: GCF_030449975.1. Lineage (NCBI taxonomy): Eukaryota > Metazoa > Arthropoda > Insecta > Hymenoptera > Formicidae > Polyergus > Polyergus mexicanus. The sequence goes on from NW_027223323.1 coordinate 3,073,985, forward strand.
AGTCGAATTGAATTTTATATGTAATTGGTATCGACACGACAATGTTTTGTAATTGCGTTTGATTGTTATAATTAATCATATTTGTGCAGAAATTTCAAACGTTCAAGTTATGCGGATTAACTCGCGATTAGAATTAATATATACTCGCACGCTTCTAATATTAAAATCGCGATCATCATTTTTGTTTAGGGCTACCTCGTACTTTGCATTTGGTTCTCGTTGTTTTTGATATTTACGCGTCACAGTCACAAGTTCTCAGTTTGATACATTGCCAGAATCACTAAAAACTTTACACACATTCGTCACCATAATATGTTGTCATGCGACGCATCTTGGGACACGTAGGATAATTCCGTCGCATTATTTATTATTAATCGTGTACGTTTAAATTTACTGAAAGACTAAAACATTTTACCAAAACATTAATTTTTTACTTTAATTACTAGAAAAAAAAATATTGTACTGTTCAAAATATGAAAGTAATAATTTGATATATTGTCGAAAAAAGTTTCATCTAATAAATAAATAACAATGAGATTTTTTTTATATAATCATATCGTGATATACATTGTGAAGGCGAAAGGTCAATAAGGCCGAAAGGCGATCGGTTAAATGATGAAGTCTTCCTTGAGTCACTCTCTCGAATTCTTCTAATGGCTGTGAGCCAACATAATTTGGCGCTTCGAGACCTAAGTCTAAAATTGCCTTAACCCGTGTACCGAATTGTCTAGTTATTCTTTCTCTCCGACATAAAAATTTGCTTCTAGTTTCTATATTCGCACTAACGTAGATCGCTTTTTGCGCTTACATCCATCTTATCTCTATATTTCTAAATCTTTTTCACCGCATTATTTGATATTCTTTTGGAAGTTCTAAATATATATAATATTTTAATTCTATTGAAAAGTGTCATGATTTGATTTTGATTAAGATAAAGAAATTGCACAAATATTTATATCATTATTATTTTTTTTAATTTAATCGAGAACTTTAAATTTTGTTGAAGAAGATAGATAGTGTTTTATCGATTATAATTCTAAAAAGCGTATTTCCAATTTCATTTATATTGCTCTACGATATGTCGGAAAGAGCGAAGCATTCTTTATTGGATAACAATCGTTATATATATTCGGTTGCCATTCAAGTTTATTGCACGCCGTAATGCATTCTCCGATAGCGAGCATGCCATCGGTGCATCAGTATCTCAGTTTGTGTGCACGCATCACGTACGTACCTACATGTCAGCTTTTACGTATGTCTCCGTTCCTATCTGGCGGTGCCGTAATCGCGCACAGGATTATTAAACAATCGTTAACAGGCAGAAAGTTTCGATAACACCAAAAAAAAAAAAAAGTAAAGAATAATGACAAAATGCACACAAATGTATTTAGAAAGCGGCTGCAAGTCTTTTTTTTTATCGGATGATTTGTTCAATCATCGATACGACACAAGCACGAATTCTCAATGTTCACGATGAGTTGTGCAAATTTTTAGTCATTTATCTCTTCGAGAAATATCGCGTTCGCTGTTTTCGTAATACGATAATTTCGTATATCGATTCGGCAAGATTCCTTTAACGGAACACTGGTTCTATATTGATCATGCTAATGAATAAAACATGCCATGGAAGGTGGCACATGACACAGATTTTCAGCTAAGAATATGAATTATTTTTATTGGGAATTTTTTATTAACTTTGAACCGATGTAATGTTACATGATTGGATGTGCAATGAATTACTGTGCGGTTATAAATTGTTCACATTCGTCCCTATTTCTATCTTAATTTGTAATCAATTTTTTTTTTTTTTTTTTTAAATAAAAGATGCGCTCTTAAATTATCATACATTTGTTTATTTATGCACAATCTCTTTAACTGATTTTCATTCTTCTCTTTAAAGAAAAGTGTCGAAATGTCAATAATCAGACTAAGAATTGTCAATTTTAAACTTGTTTCCATATCGTAGAAATAGAGCGAAATTGCATTATCCCCAGCAAAATTTTTCTAGACGGATATTTTACATAAAATATAAAAGCAGGATCCTATTAATAATCTCATATTAACATTTTTTGTTAAAAAAAAAAAAAAAAAAAAAATGTTTTAAAAAAGCTCAATTATAATAACAAAGAAATGAAAATTTGAGAATCAGTTATTAAAAACTGAGATTCACCGATTACGTCTATGATTTTCAGCATTTCCGTTCGCTACAGGCATCCGGGCCGGTTATCCAGCAGTACTTCCTGGCCAATACGGGTGAGTACATATTTATGTGCTTTGTCGAGGGATATTAAGAACGCATATGTCGTAACTGTAGTTAGAGATCAGAATAATCTAAGTCAAGAAGAATAATTCGTAGCGCGATCGTGTAGTCACTGACTACCAAATTCTTTCGCTGCGATCAATGAAGTCGTTATTCCGCGCAATTTTTCGCTCTTTCAAAGTTTTTTTTTTTTTTTTTTTTTTTTTTTTTTTTTTTTTTTTTTTTAATCGGGTATAGATGAGTTATTTACGCAGCGTTTGTAAATTTGCCGATCGATATTTGCCGCGGAAAACGGGATCGAGAATCTTTTTCGTATTTTGCGAACATCGTCGATGGATAAAGTTTTTGAACCACTCTTACAGCGAGCACATTACGATTCGTTCGCTTTCGCGGTAGAATTTTCCAGAAATATTGGATTGGGATGTGATGGAAATTAATAATCGTTGATGCAACGTTTGAAAACTAAAAAGGTACTCCGCTTAACGGATTCACACGGTCAAATAATTTTACGAACTTTTTTGTAAAGACATCATATATATGACGTTTCAGCATCCTGACGCGCGCGCGTAAGGGGACAGGCAGAGAATCCTCTTTCCGAGATCTTTGAGAGGGCCAAGGGCCGTTCTAAGGACCCTATATTAATGCAAAAGAGAGACAAAGAAAAAAAGGAGAAATATATTAGCGATCGATGAAAGAAAGAGAAAAAGGCATATGAGAGAGAAAGCGGCACACGCACACGTATCAGAAACCTACACGTATGAGTACCTACAAGTTTCTTTCCATGAAGTACATAGCAAAGATCTTTCGAGGATCGGCCTGTTGTTCTTTCCCTAACGTACTTTTTTTTGTTTGTGTTTTTTTCTTTCTTGGTGAAACTGACGTGAAGTGATGATAATGATTGTGCGGTTGCTGAGAGATTTGCGATTGTTTGTTACTGGTTTTTAATATTTTTTTATTTTACTTTATATCTTTACTCTTTTACACTCTTTTTTCTTAATTAGAATAATATTAATGGTGATAATAATGAGAGTGATATAATAAATCGCAATATCGATAGCTGTTATACCTCTTCGATTCGACACTACCGTTCATACAAAGCAAAGTCGAGATATTCTAGTATCATATTCAAAAAAGTCTACATCTTTTATTATCATAGAATACATAGAAAAAAAAAGATATGAGAGATAAAGTATTATCGTCAATCTACAAAAAAGATTTATTTTAAATATTAAATAATTTGTATATAAAATCACATTCTCTTAACTTTAAAGTTTTTTTCAAAATTACATTAAAAAAAAAAAGAGCTTTTTAAAATAAATTTTTCTTTTTTACTTATTGTGATGCGCGCATTGGGAAAAATTAAACCTGGAATAAAAAAATATGATATATCTTCAATGAAGCAATATTTTAATTGCTTTTTATAATTAATTAAATGATACCACGTAATTTTTTTATCGATTTACAATATCCAATTATTAGAATTAGTAGTTTAGAATTATAAATTAACGAGTAAATCCATACTTGTTTGTTCTCAGATGAGTGATTTCTCTTAAGCAATTTTATTATATTATATTATATTATATAAAAATTTCTTTTCTATTTTAGCATCTTTTAGAGATTTTTTTATTTTCGATCATCATGTATGTATATCATACTTTGTTTATTATAATCGCTATCTTGTTTTGCCTTTGGTGGCGGGAATGCTAAAACGGAACGAGAATAACATCTTCCAATTTTAGATGCAAATTTTCGATTCGCAGTGCTTTCTCTCGCGTCGGATTATTTATCTTGTAGTCGAAACGAACGAGGTACTTTATTAGACACTTTAACGAGAAATTCGTAGAAAAAGCTGATTTCTTCAAACGTAGCTCATCCGATCGCATTTTTATTTTATTTTATTTTATTTTTTTTAATTATAAGAATTATGAACGAGAATGGCATAAAGAGCCACATAAATTTCGGAATAGGTTTCTTCGTTAAATTAACGCAAGCCAAGGAAGAGGCGTATCTGATCCATTCCGATCCGCCAGAGAACCGTTCGGCCATTGCTTATAAATATTTAGTCTTTCGAGGTACATAGATCACGCAGGCTTCGCGCTTGCTCGTTTCGAGCGCCTTTCGCGATTCCGCGAGAACGAGAAAACGAGTACACGCGGCGTATGGAGGAGAATCGCGAGATGAAAAGACGCGCGTTGGAATTCGGGTGAATAAAGAGGAACACGGCCGCGATTCTTTCCGCGAGTCGCGCATGAGTCTCTTCTCTTGGGCTTTTGCCGGAAATCGACCGGCGCCGAGAGGACACGAACGGTGCGTATTAATTTTTGATCGCGCGACGATCGATCCTATCGCGGTTCACCTCGTTTGGCCCGACGAATCCTTCAATGCCGCACGAAAATCTCATCGAACGCATAAAATAGCGCCCGTATCAATAATTGAAGTGTGCTCTACTCAATAAACCCCGCTACTCCTTTGCAAGTTATTAATCTTACTGAATTATTGAGATTTTTATCTGCGATATCTCAATCAAGCGGAAAATTCGCGCGAGCTCCAACTGTAAAAAAAAAAAAAAAATTAATCTTTTACGAAAAATCAATATACAGTTCATCGGTCGGAATGGAAGAAACGCCAGATATAATCCTTCCTGAGAATGCGATAAGGTCGATCGAAGTGTCTTCTTTCATGAAAATTCGGATGCCCCGAGACTTGTATAGGGGAGATCCGCTAACCATTATATATAATATATAATATATTAATAACCTTGTGTGTGTGGTGAAGGCTTACACTACACTTGGTGTCGCTATTGGTGTTGTATTTTTTGGTGTTGTACGTGGGTGATTTTTGGACTTTCAAATAACACGGTATAGCTCTCTGTCGTGTAATAACGAAATAGGATGCCGTTGATGTTTCTTTTTTTTTTATTTCTTTAATTTTTCTCGAATGTTTATCGCGTAATTATTAGTTTGCAGCACGACCAACTCTAAGTTGGCGTTATTATCGCGAACAATTGCGTGACGTCTTTTCAAGATTATCCACGGTTATTTCCGCGACTGTGGGAAGAAATACAATCCTAACGAAACGCTTCTTACAGTTTGATTTTTTATCGCTCTTCGAATAGTGGCGTCCCTCCTTTTTTTACAAAGTAATCCGAGAGACCCGTTTTTTTCTCTCGCTCATTAATGAAGGACCACGGGAGACATCTTAACTTTTTTCTCGTCTCGCGGACAAATGTGTCGTAATCGTGTGAAAGAAGCGTGAATATGTAAGTGCGTCATGCGTGAGGGGGGGGGAGGGGGATTTCTTCTGCGATCCAGCGGGGCCCCATGCAAAGGGGACCAATCGATTCTCTCGCACGGTCGACGTTGCGGATCCGAATTTTTCATAAATTCCATGATCAGATTAATTAATCTTAGCTCTATTAATTAATTCTATATTGTTGCCACATTTATAACATAAGAAAATTGTGATAAATAGAAAAAATCATCGCGAGAGAAGATTTTGAGCCTATTTATCGCCTAAAAAAAAAAAAAAAAAAAAAAAAAAAAATCTTGTGGATTAAATTTTTAGACGGTTCTATAATGTTTGCTCAAATGACATTGATGCGATCTAATTTAATCGAATTTATCGACGTCACATCTGCAGAACGCAATACGGAGCAGTTCGCTAATGCATGTGGAACAATAGCGGAAATTTTTCTCTTTCGAGTAAACAAACCGTCAATTAATTAGTTAAAGGCGAATCAAAAATTCACCTTTAACGAATGCATTATTGACGAAAGTCATGTCGGTGTGGTCGGCGTGGCGTCACGCATAGGCGTAGATGCGTAAAGCGCGGCGGGCATTTCGGAATTAGCTAAACGTAGGTGGAGAAGTGAAATCCAACACCGGTACCGCGGACGTCGCGGTAGACGTCAGAAAATGGTTCTGATAAATCCGTGTCGTAAGCGAACGACGACGACGACGACGACGACGACGACGACGACGACGACGTCTCGGCCGGCCATCTTGGAGCCGCGCTGGCGACGGTCCAGTCTTTATTTAGCACCACCTGTCCCTCGTGTCAGCTTCTCGCTATCCGCCACCGCTCGCTCGAGGGCTCTATCGAGAGGATTCTAACGCGAATTTACGCGTTAGGATTATACCGCGTCGGACCGTGTTGAAGATCCACGCTTATTTATGCTCTCACTCGGCACTTCCGCTCCCGCTGTTACTTGCTCGTTGTACACGTACCGTAGATCGAGAGTGAGTTAATGAGAGTCCAGTCTACTCTAGCGGTATAAAAATGATTTCTAGGAATTTTTTTTTTTTTGAAGAATATTAGAAAAATTGATCTTTTTGGCCTTTTATATATGTTTAAAGAATACATCAGTATTTTTAAATCTAGGATATTTATCTTTTTTCAGTTTCTTTTTTATCAAGTTTCTCTGCTAATTGATTTATACACATTCAGCGATGTATGTATCATAGGAAACATAAGACACTGCTAAAGTATAAATCGCCACGTGTTGCAAGCTACATATCTTTTATGCGGTACTAAATGCTATCTTAGGAAAAAAATTTACTGTTTCTGACTCATTCGTAAAAACGTTGACTCACGGCTTTTGTGAAACAATCGATTCAAACGATCGAGTACTACTTCGGTAAAGAGGACGATTTCCGTCTCGCGCGTCGTTGGCGGGAATAAGGTACACGATCATTTCTTTTCGGAGAGATGAAACGCGTGGGCGCAGAGCGCGCGCGTTAAAGGTCCATTTCTATTTTCATTGCCCCCGCGGCTTCTATCCACCTGTCGTTGTCGCTCTTCTGACGCAAGCCGTAACATCGCTTTGCGAGAGACACGAGGTGCGTTTTGTATCGCATTTACATAAATACATTGAGGCCGCATTTAAGCTTGCATTTCGAGTTTTAGAATGATGAACGAGCGCAATTCCGGGATGTAATTTCCTGAAATTTTAGAACTATTATCCTAGATACATTTTGACAGACACGCGCATAAATTTAACTTTATCTAATTCGAGTTATCGAGTATATTATTCCTCTAATTTAAAAACAAGTGAGCTAATTTATACGCAGATGATATATCATAATTAAATAATACGCGCTGTACATCGCTTTATCGACCGGGCATCTATGATTCTTAATTAGAATGCATTTCCGGTGTCTTAATCAAGTTGTAGAACAAAGAAATTTCCTTTTGTCTCTTTCCTCTTACGGTCGCGTATCTCGATTTTAAATTCGTCTGCCGAATCGTATTTTTAGCGCATTTGAGAGAAACGACGTGCGTACCGAGAACAATTAAGTCGTCGCGTGTTTTGTACGTGTGTGTGTGACACCACCCTACAAAGTTATCATTGGTCCGGTCTGCTTTTCAAGGATTGGCAGATCATCCCATTGGATTATCTACGGCGCCGGCGCCGGCGCCCGCACAATCCGTGCACTGCGCATAGTTCCGTCGTACAATATATATGTATATATATCCGCGCTCGCGCACACATGCGCGTGCAAAATGTCTCGCGCAAGTGACACATATGACGTGCATCGGCACACGCACACATACATATTATATACACGCATGTAAGAAAGAGTCCAGTCCATCATGCGGAAACGCACAACCGTGCGATCGCAGACGATCGCCGGGCATCACGTGCCGCCGCCTCACACGTGTGAAAACTGACCGCGTCGCATTCCGTGACATACTTACGCGAGTATACGGAAGAAGATGATGGCAAGATTACGCCAGGTTAACCGACACGCGTATGTGAATATCAAAATGAAAATGTCGATTCGCGAAGAATATTCTCAACGACACGTGTCTTCTTATGTTGAACTCTTGTTTCAATCATATATTATAATATGGGGGAAGAAAGGAAGAAAGAAATCATTTCATAGAAACTTTCCTCGAATTGTTTGGAATGATCCAATATGAGTTATTGTATTATTTTAAAAGATGATAGATAGAGATAATTACATAACAATTTACGGAGACAATAATATTACATTTACGTGCTGCTTATCATTTTATCAACAGCGCTGCCATATTTATTATACTAAATTTCCGATTTCTATTCTTTTTTTTTTTCTGAAACAAAACCTCGTATATATATATAGAGAGAGAGAAATTTGACTTTATATCTTCGGATTATCTTTTTTACCGATTTTGTCTCGATATTTCTAATGCATTCATATTTTTTGCAATTATATTAAAGTTATATTAAAGTTAACAAAATTTACATTCGCGTTCACGCAGATTCACATATTTTCACATACGCTCGATTTTGTAGACTACAAGCCGATAATCAGCATTCCTGTAAAAAAAGGGAATATAAATATCGGTTACCAGATCCGGGATCTTTCGTGTCGCGTTCGTTGTAACAACGTGTCGCGCGAGGTGTTTTGGTGGCTTCCGCTCCGCTAACACGCGCTTCCGCTTCGTCGTCCTCATCGTTAACGATCACCCCCGTAGTCGTAGGGGTCGTAGCGACTCGCGCGCACGAATTAATGGGGTTGATTGAACAATCCCCGTCGGTGCGATTCACCCCCGGGATATACTACGTCATTACGTATGTCGTGGCACAACGTAGGGAAAAGTCGGGAGATCCTAATCGCGGCGCTTGGCCACTTTGAGTCGGAAATCGAGGGTGGTCACTTAGATCCGTCACGAAGGAACGACACAGGGCCTTTTCGTGACTGCGGGACGGTTTTAATGTCCCTTACCTGGCCGGTCTTTCTCGTTAGCCTTCTACCATGCGATACTTTTTTTACCGCGAAAAAAGTCGCTAACAATAAAGTCGGGATTACGATGAACTTTACGTAACGGGACGCGATGGGACGTGAAGTAACGTAAAACCTAAACACAATGTTTTCTATGTTGTCAATTACGACTGACTTCAACGTAACGTAAAATAAATATTAGAGCTTAACGTGACATGAAAGCTTGCCAATGTCAAGCTTTGACGTCGCGTTCTGTCAAGTCGGGGTGTCGATTAACGACGTTTTATTAGAGTGTGTGAGGGCGCATCCCGAAATATATGATAAAGAAAATGCAGGATTCAAAAATGCCAAAAGAAATGGATGCTTCAAAAGAAATGTATCATGAAAACGGAGTTCCTATAATAGATTAGATTAAATCAATCACCAAACTGGATTCTTCTCCGAAAAATCTCCTTCGCACCAATGGTTCGTATTCGTTTTTTCTTACGCAGTTTCAGATACAAATATCCGGCCAAAATTAAACTAAAAAATTGATAATACTGCCTCACGATAAAATTCATTTTTCAATTTATATAGCTTTTCACGATACATTACGGCGATCGTAATTTGAAAGACGTATTCAATCGTTTACGTTAACGTCACGTTACATTACGTCCCGTTGCGTCCCGTTACGTAAAGTTCATCGTAATCTCGACTTAAAAAGTAACTATACGTCAATATAATTTTGTGGCAATAATTTGGAAAACGATTGATATTGGCTTTAAACATAATTAATTCCATTTTTATATTACTGAATATTGAAAATGTAAATTATTCTGGTATGTTCCGTATTATGTCCATTCTATTGTAATATGTGAAGCTTAGTTGTTTCGCTCTATTCACATTTTTTAGCAGAGATAAAACTTTTCACAAAATCGCCATTATATTTATTGATCCGGACGTTCTCCAAAATGTTTCCTTTTTTTTGTTTTTTAAAAAATTTCCTATGACGCGATATTAGTACGCGCATTTATTCTCACGGGAATCACCGTAATGCGGTGTACACATCTTTTTCTTCCGTTCGTATGTTACATCGATCGTATAAAAGGTTGTGCGTCGCGTCCCGACATGTCGTCAACGCGGTTCTTCATTGCGAAAATTATGCGTCTATTAAAACCGCCTCGTATCCGCACGAAGGTCAAGGACGAAAGGTACAGGCCGAAAGATGACATTCCACGGATATTATTTCGCATACATTATATGTGAATAGATCTAGAATCTCATAAATTCCTTAGCAAAATCAAGATCAAATTTTTTCGAACGTACCATGATTTTCTTAACATGTATGTTGGTTACACAAAACATAATCCTTAGGATAAATTCTGACTTCATTTTTGCAATCAGCATAAAAAAATACATAAGAATAAGCAAAAATTATGAATTTAATAAAATTATTGATCAATGTAATTTTTCCATAAAGCAACGAGTTTAAAACTTATTGTTACTCTTGCACCGTATGGATTATCATATCAACACGTAAAGATAGATATATTTATATCAAAATATTGCCGCATGATCGTGAAAGATATTTCTGGGCGTCACTATAAGATACCGCATATCTCTTTCCGCGTAATTCATAATTTTCGATGAAAATCGGAAATATTATATATGGTTTCTGTCAATTATACCGATTCTCGGGAGACACGTGCGATATACGAGACCGTACAGAGGACATTTTTTCGCCCACACATAGGCATCAACAATTCATAAACATTCTCTTGACACCGTATATTTAAAGATATTACTGTCATTAGCGTCATTAATACGCAATACCGTCGCACGGCACGAAAAAAGTTCTTGCAATTAAAAAAAAAAAAAAAGTTTAATTCCTTTTTCTATTTTTCACTGTGTCTTTTTGCGATTATTTCTCCGCGATGCCGATTTCAGCGTTGAATGAGATTTTCTCGTGCACATTTGTCTGTCACTCGGTACGAAAGGAAACAACGAAGGGGGGCAATTGGGATTGGAAATCACCAGCTGGTCGGGGACGGACGCGCCGGTCTCTGGAAACACACGTGAAACGAGGAGAACAGAATGGAAAGTGGGGTTGAGGACACGCGAGCCATCCATAATGCACGTACCTCGGCCGAGATGCGACCGACAGATAAATTCGATGGAAAATAGAGGAACAAAAAAAGGCGATGGAAAAGCTAAAGACTATACGAAGGGACTGTATACGTCATGTGCTCGCGCGCTACTTTCGTTCCAGGGTCTTTGTGTTTCCAGACTATAAAATACCGAGCATTGTTACAATTTGATATTGCTTCTGGAAAAAATAGTAAAATTTTTTTTTAAAAACGTCATAAAATATAGATGTTTGCTGTCTTAAGAAATCGCCATCTTCAAAATTGAAACATAATATCATTCAAGATTTATTGATTTTATTATTTTGCCTAAGAATACTCTCAGACATTCGATATTTTCATTTGGAACGAATTGTTATACCTAGTGACGTAAATAACGATCCGCTGTTCGTTACTATCATTTCTTAACAGACTTTCGAACAATCGAGTTAGTGTCTTTATGAAATGGAGAGAAATATATGTCGTTTCGCAAACATCTCGAACTCGAATTCGATCAACCGACATGCGTATAAGTTTAATGCTTTTGAAGCTATTGAAACAACAAGAAAACGTTAGTTTCCGCTTTAAAGAAAGAGGCGACAATTCGCGTAAAGGCCGAAATAAAGTCGATTGTTCTCGGACAAGTGAAAAGTTTATTCGAATTATATACAATTCGCACACGTTTCTCTATTCTTCCCCTTAAATAAATCTTATCGGAGAAAATAGCTAGCTTAGTATTTACTTTTTCTCAGACATGTTTCTGCCAACATTTATCGAGCAGAAAGATTGATTCTCTATTTTCGCTCGTGAATTTAAATCAAGTTAATAGAAATTAAGCTTAAAATTAACTCTCAATTATTTCAGAAAATCTGGAATAAACAAGTGCACAAGCGAGGTATTTTTACAACGCTCGTATATTAAAACTGATCTTTCTTTAAGCGCTTCTGGCATTGAAAACTCCAGCAGGTGGCTGATAATCTTCGATGTCAATAGAATGACAATTTTTCTATTAATTTTCGCACGTTTGTTTGTACAGATGGATCGGTTGTCATACAACGTGTCGCATTTTATTTATCATGGCGCGCTTCTATTTATTTTTATTTTTATTCCCCCTCGCGAATCTCTTTGTCTCGGTTAAAAATAACGTCGAGACATTCCGATGATGCTGCAAATAATCCGCGAAAATTTAAACTTGACTGAGCCGAAATAATTTGCAACAGAAAAAATAAAAAGCTACGTAGAGCATCGTTGTATAAATTTTTTTTTCTTTACGCTTCTCGATTCTATCGCTGCGTTTGGTCGCGCCAAGATCGTCGATTTTATCTTCCTTTCGCAAACACGTTTCTAATAAGTTGCTCGCTTAAGTTTTCCTTAAAAATCTTATACAAATAAAAATATTTAACTGTAAGAAAATTATAATTAATGTTATATTTTTTCTTCCTAACAATCTTGACACGTCTAAAATAACCGTCTTTGTTACACGATATAATATTTTCAAACGCGGAGATAATTCATATCTTTTCTCTCGCGTCGCGAGTAAGAGAACCGGATTCTCGCTCGTTTGAAATGACACGGATGAAAGTACCGTCCATCCGCAATGCGACGTCGCGTTATAACACGATGTGGGGACATACATACATATGTACATATCGCTCTTTTCTATCTTTATCAATTTCGCTCTTCCCGCCTCATGTAATGTTCATCGATCGCGCGCTCATCCATCCTGGATGACAGCTCCAATTCAAGGTCGTCGATTCTACGTGTTCACTGTGACACCTTTCCCTTCCCCCGTTGCAGCGTGAGACTTTACTCGTTTGCGAATTAAGCGCAACGTGCGACACACGTGTCAAAGCGCTCTCGATTGTTTGCGATTGTGCGATAATGATCAGCGGGCACCAATCCGATATAGGTGGAGGAGGCCTGTGTTGTTCGAAGCCACAGGACGACATATTGATTTCCTTCGTAGACTGGACACTGGCTATTATCGATCCGTTAAAAAAGTTCAGGGCTGTCTCCGGGAAAGAGGCCGGGTTCCTTCTCTCGAAATGCTTCGGAATCGCCCGTTGATGTTTAATCGGTCATTGAATATCCGTTAGCTCTCAATTCATAATTTACTACGCACGCTACGCGTTCCATAAGTACAGTTTATTAGGATCACATGTCGAGAGTAGGTTTGCTTAAATATACCGATACCATTAAATTAGAATGTAGATCGGATAAAATTACGATTAAGACGTGGTGTGTATGTATGTGTGTGTGTGTGTGTGTGTGACCTCAAAATATAATTTGTCAAAATTTGGTCGGATATTTATTTTTATAATATATAAATATTTTAATTTTACATTTGATTTTCTGCGAAAATTTGCTTAATCTACTTGATTAAACTGAATCTTCAAAACTTTGAAATATTATAAATTAAACATTCTTAGCGATAAAGAACATCAATATATTGTAATTGTTTATTTATATACATCTGAATGATTGAAAATAATAATAATAATATCACGTATAATAAATAATCGATTTTGGAATACGATGAATTTGAACGACAAATTTACTTGTATTTTTATGTATTCGCAGAGTATACATCGATCGAAAGAATTCGAATCGGCAAACAAATTTCGCGGGTGATCGAAGAACGCTCGCCAGGTCGGGATCTTACGCGTGTTATTATTTAAGAAGAAATAAAGAAAAGCAAAGAGAGTAAAAGAGAAAAAGTGTAAGAGAGACAGAGGCATTGCCGTGAGAGAAATGTACTATCTTTTTTCTTCCTTTCTTGCAAGGATGCGTTTAGAGGCGTCTCGCGTCGATTTTCCTGAAACCTTGACATATCTTGGAGTAGTTTGAAATAAATGATATTGTGTATTTTTTACGTTTTGTTGCAGATTTAGGGAATGCAATAATTTCTCGACATAATTTTGACATATTTAAAATCGAATATTATCGATTGATTAAAGCAATATTATATAACGCGAATGATGCATACATGCATGAATGCGCGCACGCAGTCAACAATGCTTGTCTTCATCGTGCAAACAAATTTATCGAACAATATGATGCGCGCAAACGCACATATATTTGATAGTAAAAAAGCGTGTGACGCGCGATAGTGACTTCTCTTATATTTTTCTATTTAAATAAAATTCGAAACATTACTTCAATTTTTACTCTTCATATGCTTATTACATTTGTATTAAATATTATAAGTGCGATGATAAATGTTTGTTTTTTATTTTTTATATTTTTATATATTTTATAATTAATACAATTTATTTTATTAAGTTTATATTTTTAGTATCGACTTTTTTCCCCCCTAAATCTGCAATGAAGTACTTATAAAAATAGATACGTGTCCTTTGCTTTAAGCTACTCTATGATATATTCGAAGATTGTAAAAGTCAGAGAGAACGAACTCGAGACGTTTCTTCAGATCTGTGAATTTTAGGTACTAACGTTGATGTTAGATAATCGTGTGCCGTGTGCCGAGAAGTATTTATATTTCGTGCAGTTACCTATATACACGTTTGTCGTTGGTTTGTTGTTGTTTTGCCAACACGTGAAAGATTTCTTTTTTTCTTGGATTGTTGCGTACGTTTTTCGCCTTATCATCGATACCACAATGAGAGCAACGTTTACCGTTTCCACTACAACTTACATCCCCCCTTTCACCCCCCTTCTCCCGTCTTCTCTTCCTTCTTCAACAAAATATCCGGCAAACCCACGCACGCACACATACATATACTTACATATTCATCGTACACACTGATATTAGTCGAAGAGAAATATCTTTTCTTATACTTTACGCGCAAGATTCATGAATTTTTGTTGCAAAATAAAAAATATAGTCTCTGTAGTAAAAAATTTATTAAAGTGATACCTTTTATGATATACTTTTGAAGTATTCTTTGGATACTTTTTAAATTTTATTCGAATACACTTTGGTAATGAAAAGCAAAATGGAATATTAGTGGCACGATGTAACTGCAACTTTTTTTTTATTACCGGTTTTAATTGCCTGTATAATCGTCGTGATACATAATCAGAATGCACATTTACTGTATACACACATATTAAAAGTCGTACGATTCTCTTAGTGATTAGATCCGCCGGTGAATACGAAGTCGATTTTTTTAAAATGAAAATTTGATGAAAGAAACTTAATTATATAATTGAAGAATTTTGTATTGTCGACAATTTTAATGGATTTTGATACATTTTTGAGATTATAGAGAAAAAATATAATGTTTGAACAAAATAATGAAAAATCCGAATTCATAATTAATTTAAGGTGAAATTTGTGTGCAGCGAAATTTTAATTTATGATTTAATTATGTCGAAAATTAGAAAACTCTTTCCAATCAAATTCGCGTTGAGGAAAAATCGATTTAATTTGGCAAAAATTTACAGCTAAAGCTTACCGAGAAAGAACGCGATACACTCGATATACAGAACGATTCGTCATATGAGTTTCGAGGTCGCGCATCTTGGTAAAAAAAAAAAAATATATATATATATGTAAAAAAGAATAACTATGATATATTATACAAGAAAATGTGTATATCTTATTTTTAAGAATATACGATTGAATGAAGATTTTGAAAGATATGCTACTTCGGAACTCGAAATATAAACATGTAATACTTATTACTTATTTTCCCTAGTACACCGATCGATACATATCGAGACACAGAGAAGCATCTTCCGGTATGATCGTCCGTATGTTACGTATACGCGAAGATCGATCGAAGTGAACTCGGTCCCTCGCTCAACTCTGCCGTTTGGTGTTGCGTGCTTTTGGTGTTGGTAGAGAGCTGTTCGAGGGCGAAAGACCGTCGAGACGGGAATTTTCTTGTAACGCGATATGCATTAAAGAAAGTTTGTTTTTCGTCACGCGTTTCCGACAGACTTCTGGCATGCTCCGCGAGCCGTGGAATCAGCGATGTAAGAACGACGCATGCACGGGGAATAGGAGATCGTCTTCCCGCGATATACTCGGGACATTTAATAATCATCATCTTTATCTACGCGCGATCGAAAGACACGAGTTTTCAAATATTAATTCCGAATAATAATACCCATAATCGATGTTATACGAAGAAAATTTTCACGCATACATGTACACGTACAATCGCGATACGAATAACATTGCTACATCACCATTCTTCCTTCCCGATTCCATTATGCTCCATAAAAAGAGAGAAGTATATTGGATCGAACGAGACCCGTCAGATTTATTTCGCTGCGCCTTCTTCGAAAGCGACATCGAACGAACATTGTCCGATGGCTCTCGATCGGTCCAAGTTAGGTGTATCTGTTTGTAAATTATTGCTTCGCGGACTAGACGGCGTTTTGTTTATTTACGTTTCAACATTTTGTATGACAAAATTTGCTAAAATATTTACAACTGATAATACTTGACGTGCGAAATAAATATTTATATCATTTATACAGATCAAATTGTGAAAATGTTAAAAAACGCTTTGCGTTCAAGTGATGAGCACATTTCAAATGCAGACTATCGAAAGTAATCATTTAATAATTATTTTACTCGATTACGAGAATACACATATATCTGAAATATCTATTTCTAAATATTCTAAAATTGATTCTAATTATTTCTACAATTGGCAAAATATTTCAAATACGATCTTAATTAACATATGAACGAATTATTATCTCATCTTAATAATTTATGATACAATAATAGAAGTGATACGTAAATATTTTTATTTCCTCTATTTCGATTTATTTATTATCACGCTCATCTCTGGATATAACCATCTATCATTGTTCCGCTCCTCGCGTTCAGAGAACAAGAATATCTTGCCGTTATCGTCGGAGAGTACGCGCGTTGCAATAAATTCACAAACACATCCGCCGCAATTGGATGTACGAATGTCGCTGGATCCGCACCGCATCAGCATCTATAACCGACCGTCGTTCTCGTTTTGCAGGGTACCACCAGGCTACGTGTATCAGTCACCCTATCTGGCAGCCGCGGCGCCAGGTGGTCTGGTACCGCTTCCGGCGACGCAGTTGAGCCACGCAGCCGCCGTCGCCGCGGCGTCGCAGTTCTACGAGTACCAGAACGCGGCGGCGGCCGCCGCGACCTACCCGGGCACATCGTACAACTTCGCCGAGGCGTATCCGTACACGACCGCAGCCGCGGCTGGTACGTGTTTGAATAGTGTCCAGAGTAAGGGTAGCAACTACCCGTTACACCATCACCACCAACACCACCAACAGCAGCAACAGCAGCAGCAAAACGGTCCCGCGACGTTGGCGCATCAGCAACGGCTGGAGAAAGCTCTCCTACCGCAATTTCTGCCGTCCGTGCTGCGTGATTACGGTAGAAAATCTCCAGAGATAGGAGAGGAGAGGAGAGAGGAAAGAGAGAAAGAGAGAGAAAGGGGTGGGAAAGGGGAGGATTGCGCTGCATCTATCTCGGGGCTGTTCCTGTAGTGCTTAATAAATATTTCGCGGGGTTCTCACAGGATCTGGTTTTTTCCGTCTTTCACAGGGAGGGGGGGGGCGAGGGGCGAGGGGAGAGGATACGCGCGAATAATGCGAAGGGGGATTGGAATCGGGGAAACGTGCAACTTCCGACGTACATCTTCTCCGCTACACATCGTCGGATTACACGCGCGGTTAGGGGGAATAATAATTTCGACGTCGGATATGTGTATACCGGCACTTAAAGACGGGGGATGCAATGAAGCGTTGTTTATCCTGTCCAAGAGCCTCGGACATTTCCTGACGGATCCTTCGTGGGAACCCTGTTACACATATCTCTTGCGTTGACACACATCTCGCTTTCTCTCAACTTTAGTCATTGAATATTTTGCCTCTCGTGTCAGTATCAATATTTTTCTCGTAAAAAAATATTCTCAGCCTTCTCTGTGAAATATTATGGAATATCCCACTTCTTATTAATAACTTTGTATATTTTTTTATTCTTTTTTTTATTCATATTTTTTGCTTTAATAACTGCGTACATTATCGTATGTTACGTTGTAGTTGTATCGTTCGCGCACTTCACTGTTCGATAGTGGATGAACGATGAATAGGACAAAGTCTTGCATGCGCTTCATGAACTAGACATTGATGCATTATATACATATTGTCAGTCTGTCTGCGCTGTCTGTGGTCATGGTGGCGGTGTTCTCGCGATGAGCGATGATGGTCAACGATCGCCATTCGCTTTACTTATTGCGAGTAAACAGCACTCCAAAAAAAAAAAGCTAAGGCACAAGATAAGAAGGTTTACAATGCGCACAAATCGCTTGCATACGCTTCTTTTGTGATTCATTATTTCTCAATATTTTCATGTAAAGTTAGGCTCTTTTAATGATAGATTTTTTGATAAATTTTAGTTCGATTTTTTCGCGGAGAAAATGTCATCGATGAGTTTCGAATTATAAGCGATTGAAAAAAAGGGCATCTCGCGAATTAAACTTTGGAGAGTTAAAAACGTAAATAAAGCTATATTTCTCAATTAATTTTAGATAAAGTTTAGTTAATTTGGGACTTAATTATATACAAAGATGCATGATGTAAAAAATTAAAAAGTTAATAAATAATAAATTTTTTCAATATTTTTACTAATAATAAGAAAAAATGCGCCCTAAATCTCGGTCAAGGAATCTATCATTTAAAAGTAATTTTGAGACATTTCTTATATATATATATATTGTAGTTTTAACTTGCATTTATTTAAACTCTACAAATTCTTTAACGATTTTTTCAGATTCACATTTTTTTTATAAATGTTTATCTTAAGTATTGTAAGTATACATATATATTATCTGTGAAAAAAGAAATTTGTCTTTTTTTCCAGCTAATGCAGCGGCGGCAGGTTACGTAGCACCGTATACCTACGCCACATTGCCAGGTGCTGCGGGTCTACCGGCAGCGGCGGCGGCGGCGGCAACAGCAGCTGGAGCGGCTTTTCCAGGCCTACCGTATCAGACAACACCTCAGGAGGCCAGATTGCAATAAAGCGCTTTCGACATTAGACCATCACGAGACAGTTGTAGCCGAGCCTTCTTACGTGACAGTGATGAAGCGAGGGAGGGGAGGATGAGGGCTGTAAAACTCGATATCGCCATCTTTGGGGAATCGGTTCGCCAGCTTCCTCGTTTCAGCTATTTCCATGAGACTTTTATGTTCCCGATCGTGTCTTGCAAATCAATCGAAATACCTCCGAGAACCACGAAAAAGATGAGATCTGACGAAGTGGCAGCTTCCTTGAGATTGACGAATCGCGACTTCTTTCGCCAAGTCTGTATAATCTGTATTCTTCCTTTCTCGCTTCCCTCACCTTTAATTTTCCTCCTCTCAATTTCTCTCGTGAAGCCGAGATATCGGCCGGCTCTCGATCAATATCAATATTTCGATGAAATTTTAGAGAAAAGACTCTACACGATTTTTAAAGAGCTACGATTACGATTATTTATAGCAAACTCGAATAAGCTCGTTCGAGAAAATGACCCTCGATCAAATCGGAACTTGAGAGCCGAAAAGGGGGTTTAATTGAAAGCGCATTCAAGAGTTAAAAGCGCGAAAACGCCCGCTATAGATTCTTGGACACAATGCTATTCTGTAAGATTTCTATTACGAAATATTACAACGAGATGAGAGGCGGTGTATCGAAATGTAATCGCGTGTTATGATTCTTGAAATTTAACTTTCTTAAGAATCAAGTTCATCGAGATCATAATCATACTAGTTCCTTGCTCCTATCCATTTCTCTCGGTGGTTCCTAAATCGGATTTCTTTGACAGTCAATTTTAACAGTGTTAGTCAAACAATATATACGTGAATCTTCTCTCTCATAGCTGCGACACGATCCGTCTTCGACAATGTTAAACGAATGCGGTAAACTAAAAATATCGATAAAATTAGTGCGAAAGTTCTAGTAGTATAAATTTCGGAATCATTTATACATTCAGGTTTAGAGATGCACGAAGAAAGCAACGTGTTTTAATTTTTAAGTAAATTTTCAGTAGATCTTAAAAACTTAAAGCGGTAAACAAGATTTCTAGTATCATAAGCTGTTAGGTTACATTTTCAGGCGTTTTCAGATAAAGGAAGAAATTATGATTGCGATTAATCTGTAATAAATCGATTTTTAGAATAATGCTTAGGACGGTATTCACAGTCGTTCAGCGCACAATTGCTTATATCAGCTTGTAGCATGGGAATAATAGATAGTAGAAGTCTCACAGTGAAATATATCCTGACTCGAGAGACGGAATCAACATTCGGTTTCTTTGTCTTTATTATCGTCGTTTTTCATGATGTTTGATTTACGTAGAAAACTATCAGGAAGAATAACTGAGAAAGAATAACCAGAGAACTAACCATTCTCAAATGCCTGCAATTTCTCTATCGAAACGATCTCGGGAGAAGATTTTTATTTATTTTCATCCTTTTATTCTCATCTCGTTCATCAATCCAAAATTCCTCGAGACACGTTTATCCGAATTCATTCGTTCTGTTTATCGGTTGTTGTTAGAGCAATAAAAAACGCATCAACATTCGCACAATTCGGCTATTTATGTTTGCTTCTTATCGTGCCAGTTCTTTGCCTATTCATTGCGAAATCGCGACTATTTTTCTTTTTTTTAATTCTTTTCGTCAGATCGAAACTAGCTAGTGATTTTTTCAATTTCTGCCTTGATCTTATCGTCGAATAATATGGCGCTTTAAATAGAGAATTCACAATCTATTAGAGAATCTCACTCGCGCCGATCTTATTGAATAAAAATTTCTTATCGATACAAGCATGCATATATATATATATATATACGTGTATGTGTGTGTGTGTGTTATATATGCTAATTATATAATTATTGTTCTTATAATTATTGTAATTATAATTCTTTATTCTCGAGGAACACGATTATGTGAATATCGTCTGTAGATATATCTATACATAGAGAGAATGCGTTATAGTAACAAAGTATACGTATCTTCCAAAGTACTTGTTTACCGATATCTTATTTCTTATTGCGCACTGCTTGTTACGGCTCTCTGTTTATACGTATATATTATATATATATATATATATATATATATATATATATATATATATAATACAATATGTCAATATTTATTACAAGCTATAAAATATTACGCATATTACTAGTTAAGACGTTAACTGATTTATCGGGAGATAGAATCACACAAAAATGTGAATTTAGAAAGAGAAAGGCCGAGACATACACGGTTATCGAAGGCGTCTAATCTAGCCGCAGTGGCCTTAAAATCGCACATTAGAGCGAAACGATCAAGTGTCTTATTTTGAGGCCTTGTCATGTTAATTAATCAACTAAATGTATTAGACAAAATATAACATCGACTAACTTTATGGCAAGGCGAACACGCCGAGGAGCGAATGAATCGATCTGATTTGTAAATCGTTTTAATTGTGAGAACCTGATACTTCTTATATATACTTATTTTCGAAAAAATTAAATTTTTTTTTAACGTTTAATTATTTCAATGAAGGCGCGCGTCGTTTTGTGTACGTTTTAAGCATTGCATTGTCTCTGATTATACCGTATTGAACTGCGATAATTCCCTAACACCTGATCGACTTTTCTCAAACTCGTACGTTCGTCTACTCTTAATGATCCAGTGCCTTAATTAGCACAGTCGAGAGTAGCCGTAATGATTAGAAACTAGTCAGCGATTTGTTAGTGCAACGCTCGACGCGCTAACTCGTACAGGAGTGAGGCTCAATGAAAGGGTGAGGAGCTAAAGGAATATCAAAACATAATCAACTAGAATCGGGTTGAGGAACGTGGTTGTCTAGTCCCAAACCCTTTCAAACCTTAAATGAGGTTAACTCGGTTTGTTAGATTTGTAAGTAGAAGTTAATGCGCAGGGTGGAAACCAAAAGCGAAATTCTTTGTAAAAAGTTAGGAAGAGAAGACGTTAGGGACGGATTAGTTTAAGTATTATTACATAACGTAATAGGAAAATAAATTATTATTATTCTATTATTATTATTATTATTATTATTATTATTATTATTATTATTATTATTACATTATTACATTATTATTGACATTATCACGTTTTATTATAATTATAATTATTATTATTATTATTATTATTATTATTATTATTATTATTGTCGCTATTAATTATATGATATTATTGTTCATGTACTTAACGAAGAGACAGAATGTACGCGTAACGTGATTGAGGAATTTGTTATAAAATACGCTAAAGCTTCCGTTGCAAATGAAGAGAGGATGATAATAGAGAAAATCTTGGCTGAAGGCGCAAGGATACGTACTCTCATCACGGGTAGGATCGTCTTTTTGAATATCCTATATTCCTAGGATTAATTGTATATAGGCTTAATTATAAATAGGTTGTAATATATATATTGCCTGTTATATCCTCAATAATATTAAAATATTACCGCTCTATTAATAGATTCACGAGAACCGAAAACAAATATATTATCATTAAGAGAAAGACGCCAGTATCTTTGCCAATTAATTATGCATATCCCTTCGTGTATTAATTTGATACACATGGCGACAGGATCGAATACAAAAATTGTTAATATAAGAAACAAACAGCTTTTACACAAACATATTACACATTTAATACCATCTACATCAGATACATCATTTATTTATTTTTTTTATTTTATTTTATTTTTTTTTTTAATTTTTTGATGCGAACCTAAAGGTTTGCGATATTTTTGCATTTCGCGATAATTACAATATCTATTAATCATATTAAATAGCGGGATCTATATATACGCTCCCAAGTTGTTCTACACTTGCTTCGTCATCTGACAGAAGAGATTTCGGCATCGTCGTGTTTGGTGGCTAAAGATAAATCTAACGGCCTTGCGAGAGATCGGACGCGAGAAAGAGCGTCGCGACGATTCGCAAAAACAAGCAAAAGGGAGAGCCGCCCTCGTCGCGGGACCATAACAACTATGCAAAAATAACTGAGCTAACGCCACCAATGACACGACACGATGATTTGGCACTCCTTTATACAGAGTATCCAGCAACCGTCGTACAAAACTTTAACAATGTATTCTAAAGATTAATTATAGCATCAAAAGTCTTAATGTACGATAGTGTGGAGATTAGTTTCAATTATTCGAAGATTATTGTGATTTTTCAACATTTTTAAATTAGAATTTTGATTAATTAATTTTTAGAAAATACGTTATTACAATATTACGATTTCTACATTCTTTGTGTATATAAGACTGTTAAATTTTAACGTACAGAATGGTTAGAATTTATAACAAAACAATACTTTAAGTAGCAATATCCTTTATATAAAGAGTGCTCATTTATCATTGATCTACGATACGGATATCACAATGCGACATATGACGAGATAAATAAAGTAAAATAATAATTATGCAATATAGAATAATATAATAAATAAATTATACTAAAGAAAATTGAGAAAAAGATTTATGAAATTATAAAAATAGAAAAAATGACAATTGACGCAGTTATAAATACGTAAATATAAATAAATTGATTAAAAATTCTTATTTTCTAGAATCTATCTGTCAGATATATCTGGAAATTGCACTGAGATAGTAAATAATAAAAATAGATAAATTGAACTGATAGTAATTCAGAAAACTTTATCTCATAATTTTTTTTTTTTAGATTTCTGCTTAACGCGCGACCTACATCTTTACAATAACAGATTTTAATAATAAATTCTTAACATTTATTTACGGATATATATTTTAATTGAGTTGATATGAATACATGATTCAGAGAAGCTTAATTATTAATAAAGTAATAAACTATTAGATATATAAAAAAAAAACTGTCAATAATTATACATATAAATTACGAATTTTTAATAAGGTTTAGAAATTATAAATTTTTTTAAAAACGCTATATTAAATAACGCTATATTAAAATCTGATGATTAAAGATGTCTTCATTAGCAAAGTTATATTCTACTTATAATTCGACATAGGCCGGTATTCATAGTCAGTTCTTATATTTAAGACGATCTTAAGCACAATCTTAAGATGTCCTAAACCAATCACAGAGCCGTATTAGCATCTTAAGACATTACTTAAGACGGTCTTGAAATAAGAATTGACTATGAATATTGTCCATGGATCTTTAGATATATGTCGATTCCAGTTGATGGTAACACTAGTTATATTTTTTTCATATATAGTGATGTAATTTTCTACTAGATTTTTATTGCTAATGCTGTCCCGTCAAAACAGACAATACATCAGCCGCGTTATGGACTTTATTTAGCACAGATTCCAACCGCTCGAAATGCGCTCGCTACCTTACGGTTGCAGCCGCGTAAGATCACTTGGGATGCAGGTAATAAGATGTCAGCACTGGTGTCTGATCGGCGGTGTCCTTTGAATGACGTTCCGCTTATCATTCGATTTGATAAAGAAATAGTAGGGGAGCATTGCCATTGACATACACCGAATAGGCTCAGTTATCCGGCGTTTATCCGTGCAAACTGGAGCGGCCGCGGCGCGTGGTGGTGATTTCCAAGCTACCCGGTAGACAGGGGCCGTCTTGGCGAGCGAGGAAAGACTCGAGGATCGCGATCCAGTGGAAATCGCGGCCCGGAAGTCCCTCCTGTGTCCACGAATCCAAGATCAAGGTGAGAGTGTATCCTTGACGCACTTCCTTTCCTTTCAATATCAAACAGGTATTTTTGCATATCATATTATAAATACTTCTTTATGACGTTTCATGCGGAACTTAAAAGAAGCACTTTTGAAAGAGATATTTTTAAAATATAAAATTTAACGTTATTGCATTTTTGTCTTCAGGAATAACGAATAATAGAAATGTATAAACAATTTCTATTTAAATTTTCAGAATGAGAGCAACGATTATTTATCCACCGTAAACGATGATAATGCGTATTCATATAAATAATTAAGAGAGAGAAATAAGATAAACTTAAATCTTAAATATATTTAATAATTTTATAAAAATTTCAACGATTCTATGCACCATAATTATTTTCGATATTAAAATATCAATCGTTATCTTTTATAAATAAATAGATAATTTCATTGTGCGATATGAATAAAATTGCACAATTTTTTTTTTTTCTTCTCTTTATAGTTGTTACTATATAATTGCATGATGTCAACTCGCATTCATAATATCATATGTATAATTGTATATAGGAAACAGATGAAAAAAGAGAAAAAAGAGTTGCAATGAAAACATTCTTGTGTACAATATGTTTTAAACAATTATTTTTCTTACGAAATTAAATAATCATAGAATTTTATATTGTATGAATTTTTTTACCAGGAATCTTTACGAGACGGAAATAGTAATTGGCAAACTTTACATTAGCATCCGTGTCTGAGCCTATGAGACTCGTGCTTGAGATAACTCACAATTACATAAGTAATTGCATCTAGAATCTAGATACATAGAGAATGAAGACAATTGCGCGAAAAAATGAATAGCGTTTCCATTAATACATAAAACAGAATACAAGATTATTAAAATTGCACTCATAACTAACTTTTTATTATATAATAATATAATTGTTGTCATTATTATCTAATTAATTGCATTATTATATATAATAGCGTATTTTTAAAAATGTTTGGCCAAATATTAAGAATGTATTCTATAATTATCATGACATTTATAAGATTCATAATGTTTTATAATTTTATTTTTTTTTATAAAAAAAGCATAGAATTGATTATATTGAATAAATAAATTATTAAATAAATAAAATTATGATTATTCTTTCTGTTTAAAAACAAGTAGAAATGTATAATGTTATCGATGTTGTTATATTAGGAATGCGAAGTATTTCATTTTGCTTGACAAGACTAAGACAAGTATAAGATTTATTTGAATTATTTATTGGTTTAACAAGATTTATACATTATAATCTCTTTCTTTCCAGAAAATATTATTATATATTATTATTCTTTGTGTACATTATTATTCTTTTTATTCTTCTATATTATTATTCTTTATGTATTATTAATATTATTATATAAATATCTCTAAGTTAATTTATATTAAAACAGATTGATTAAAATTTGCATATATTTTTTATAGATTCATAATAGTGTGTAAGTAATCAGATAGAGATTAATACTGTATAATTATACAGAATAGAAAGAAAGATATTCGTGACCTTAACAGATTCGTTCGCGTTAATATACAAAATTGTAATCGAAAGATTAATTAAATGAAATTGATAAATTAAATGAAATTGAAAGGTGCAATAAATTAAAAAAAAAAATTTTGCTATATGTATTTCATGATTTATCGTTTTGTTCGCATTCTGTTTGTGGATGCTCATATTGTAAACATCAATGAGATTAGGTCGATGTCTTCTGGTTAAAAAAAAAAAAAAAAAATGAGTTATGTAACATTAGGCGTGCATTTGAAAGACATCATTGCTACTATCGTCGCTACTAAGTACTGATGTATTTGTAAAGCAACGAGATTTATATCACATCTTCATATTAACGTATTAATAATTACGCGGTTTACACGATGAAAGATAACGGGCCTTATCGCACGTGTTCCGTGTTTTTCAAACCTTCACGAATGCGCACGAAATTGTATGCACACTGGCAACTGAATGCCTGCGAGCGGCAGTCGATCACAAACAATTTGAAAACAATCGCGAACAACTGCGGTCTTTCAACCTTTTTCTTCTTCTTACGCTATCCGATATCCGATACTTGTTCAGACAAGCTGTGATCAACGATGCAAGTCATCATCGACTTCCGTTATCGCTTATAGTTTGTATAGCGCATTGACTTAATTAATGATATCGCCGATGCTTTTATCACAAAAATTAATTTCTCAGAACTCCCTTGTCGAAGCCGCTGATTCATACAAAATATGATTGATCTGGCAAAAATCATTTGAAATAAAAACCAGATTCTAATAATATTTGACTAACATGATTAGATATATCTAAAGATTAGAAATATATATATATATATATATATATATATATATATATATATATATATATATATATATTTATTATGTATGCTTGATGAAAATAGTTAATAGTATGTTAGATATAGATCATCTCTTTGATGTATAGACAAACGCAAATTAATTAATTACAAAAAAAAATTAAAAAAAATAAAAATTCCGACAATCAATCTTCTTTAAGGCTACTGGCGGTATGACTAAAGACTGCGGGGTATGCGGGATTTATCCCAAATGGTTGCGAAATCGGGCCACTCCAAGGCACTTCATCGCGGTCTATGGTCTGCTAGGCACCGTCCAGGCGATGGCCTTCATTTACATCGTTGTCACCTTGACGACTCTGGAGAAGAGATTCAAGATACCCAGTCGTACGACTGGTGAGTCTCATTCCCATATAATCGACGTATAGTAAAACGTCACGAGAGACGCGGAGCGCGCCCGATTTGCTTCATTTGACAGTTAAATTATGGAGATACACACATCACACATTTATGGGTTACGCGATTAAAACTCTAATCGGAGATTAATTCGTCTTAGGCATCGTGCTAGACAACTGTCTAAAGAAAGAAAGCTCGGATGCGGAGTCTCGATTATTCATGCTCAAAGGATCGCGTTTTATCTCGACACAGCAGAACTTTGAACGTCATCTCTCGTCTTATAATCGCCTTCAGCCTCGGATTCCATTGCCGGCGAAGCCGAGTAGCCGAGCATCCGCGGGTTATACTTGTATTCGCGCATACACGCAAATGGCGTTTCCGTGTGCGTTTATCTAGTAGGTAAGTAGTGTGTCGCAATCATAGAAGTGACAAATCTGTCGTACAACGAGCGATGTACATTCACTGAACGAGCGAAGACGGATATTATACATACGAATTCGGAACGCTCGAGATGTCAACGCGTTTGTGTGGAAAAATGTCTCGATAATTCTCCGAGATAAAATATACATAAACAAATATTTATTATCACTAATTAGTTTATTAAATAAAATAGAACAGAGTAAATCAGTCTTCTTCTCCTTAAAATACGCAAGATAATATTTTTTACGTGTAAATAGTATATACAGTATTAAAAGACGATGTAATATAATATTAATGGCGAATACATATACACACATGTTTTTAATACACTCATATAAAGAATTCAATGGATTAAAATTAAGATCGGAAGATGACTGTCTACCAATAACTGACGTTTACGCATTGCAGCGAAATGATAAGGTAATCCTTTGTTTAAAATACAGCATGTGACGAACAGAAAAGAGCAAATCATTTGCATTAGTGAAATTAAATATTATTTTCACCTTCGAGAGATTTTCAACTCATATTAATGAGATATTTTGTACTGCCTTTAATTAGATGCTTTCTGAAATTTTACTACAAAACGACATAATTTGATAATTCGAATTTACTTTATACATAAACTTTATATATCAATTATTTACTTATACATCTATTGATATTCATGCTTTCATGAGACAGCTCAAATTGCAATTGTATCTCAACGCTGCAATGTTGCACTCTTTAATATACAAATCAAATAAATTTTATTATCTAAAAGCATCTAATATATATTATATCTGATATAAAAATTGCGCTATATTATGAACATTTTGAATTTGTATGCATAGAAAATTAATGAGAGTTTTATCATTTTATAAAAAACAAGAGTTTCTGCGTTACTAATATCTCTATAGGACTAATATATATTTAACGATTTCTTGAATTATTATACGCACCTTATTTTATTATAAAATTATAATAATAATTAAGATTATATCAAGCTTCTCCGTCTCGACAATCACAAAAAGCGATAGAATAGAAAGAAGGCTAAATCGCTAAAGAAATTTTTATAAAAATTTCACACTTATTTATATAAAAATATAATAATATAGCAGAATTGTCCTCATTTAGGGCTGATTCTTTCGGGTAACGAGATCTCGCAGATCTTGTCTCTGATCTTGACCTACTACGGAGGATCTAGTCATCGGCCGAGATGGATCGCGGTTGGAGTCGGCTTGAGCGCATTGTCCTGTCTCGTGTTGGCCCTACCGCATTTCATATACGGCCCCGGGAAGGACGCCTTGGCATTGACGAAAGAGTATCTGGATCAGACCCTACTAAATATAACGACCGTCCCGAATGATCTCACAATTTGTTCACAAACGGACCAGCCGGAACAATGCGACGCCGAAACTATGTTGAGCATCAGCCTTCTCCCGCGACTGTTGGTTTTCATCTCCCAGTTTATTCTCGGTATCGGGACTACCCTTTATTACGGTCTGGGACAGACGTATCTAGACGATAACACGAAGAAGAAAAATACACCTATGCTCTTAGGTGAGTATCAACGATTGATAAACTTATTATGTTATTGATAATCTTTAAATTAGCAAAGAAATATATCATTCTTGAGATCTAAATTTATTTTTATCTGTAGATATAAAAAAAAAAGCGTCTTTTCGATAACACGTTGTAATGATTTTATTATCGAAACAGATAAGAAATAGATATTCTGAGAACGTGAATTTAAAATAGTCTCGTCACACGTGTAGTTTTATCTGGAATATTTCAGCTGAATTTTACAAATTGTTTCTTTTATAAATATCTATTATTATTATATTTGTAAATTAAGCATTTTTTTTTCAATATAAGCTATAAATCTTCTGTAATACGATAATTATTGATAGAAATTTAGAGAAATAAAATCTAACATTAGGTTCTTAACTTTATATTTGTAAGGCTTTACGTTTGCTTTACGCACCGTGGGTCCGGCGATCGGATTTCTGTTGGGCTATGGTTGCTTGAGTTTATACATAGACCCAAAGCTCCATCCCGTTATTACGCAAAAGGATCCGCGATGGTTAGGCGCATGGTGGCTCGGATGGATCATTCTCGGCGTTACAATGGGTATGTTCGCCGTTTTCATCGCTATGTTTCCACGTGATCTTCTCAAATCGGAGGATATTCCTAAGGAGGTAATTATTCAGACATTACAATATTGTTGAATTTAAGATTTTGTTATCAATGACGTAAAGAGCTATTTAGGAGCTATTTCTCGTTGAGACACTCTAAATTAATAAATATAATATCACATAACATATATATAATATTGATTAATATTATTTTTAGTACCCCGTAATCTTAAACTGCGAACTTATATATATATATATATATATGATATTTTTATCTATCATAAAAATATATTCTTCATTTATTGTGTAAACATGCAATAAATAAATATTTATCTATCTATATGAGAGAAATAAAGAAAGCAGTTCTTTAAAAAAAAAAAAAAAAAAAATTATTAATTTTTCGTGATTTTTAAAAATATTAAAGATTTATTTATAAACTAGAAATATATAAATAGATAATTCATGTGCAGAGAATTTTGAGAATTAAGTAGCAACAAATCAAATTAACGAAGACAATTTGCTTCAGGATGGCGAAATACCTTTGAGGCAGGATTTAATGCTGCAACAGAAGCCACCGATACCGATGGAACCTACAAAGCCGATTCCTCTGCCGGCTGAATATATACCGACCATTCGTGAATTTCCAAAGGCCATGAAACGAGTGCTAACTAACTGGCTGCTAACTTGCAATAATTTAAGCACCGTATTTTATATACTCGGCGCTTCGGCCCAAATTACATTTTTGGCGAAATATCTTGAAGTTCAATTCAGTACGTCCGCAGCTACTGGTACTGTGATAACAGGTACGTATAATTAATCTATATGCATTCGTATTAATTTGTTTTACTTTATTAGCTATCTCTTACAAAGTTCTTTTTGCGCGATAACGTTTAATAAGAATCGTTATCAAAAAAAAAAATATATATTTCGATATATGTTATGAAACAAATCAAATTTTAATGTGAAATAATTTTTTCGTATAATGTTTCCGTTAGAAAATAATTGATTCCAAGTTTTGCAACGGAAAAATACGATTAAAAAACACTTGCCATAATTATGTTTTTTCGTTATTTCTCAGGTCCCATATCACTAGTCGGTATGGTATTGGGATTTTTGTTATCGGGATTAGTAATCAGCAAGTTCAAACCGGGTCCCAGACCGCTCCTTGCGTGGAACGTATT
Source organism: Polyergus mexicanus (assembly GCF_030449975.1). Lineage (NCBI taxonomy): Eukaryota > Metazoa > Arthropoda > Insecta > Hymenoptera > Formicidae > Polyergus > Polyergus mexicanus. The sequence continues at coordinate 3,105,138 of NW_027223323.1, forward strand.
TGTCGGCATTTGCTTCGTCGCAGGACAAGTGTCCTTTACGTTTTTCGGTTGCTCGGATGTCGGAATTCGCGGTGTGGATTTAGAGACCATGCAGTGAGTATATCAGTATATCTTTACAATTCGATTTTCTAAATAAAAAAGTCGCAAACTAATATATCCCATCCCTACTACATACTCGCTAACATCACATATTGTTATGCGATTTTTTTCTTTCTGTTTGTAGAATGAATTTGACGGCTGGTTGTAACGCTGATTGCAATTGCGCGAGTGTAAAATATTCGCCAGTTTGTCACGAACCGTCAAAGACGACTTTCTTCTCCGCTTGCCACGCGGGCTGTCGAACGATCCTGGATGACAAACAGTTCGGGAATTGCAGTTGCCTGACGTTAAGCGAACCGGAGCAAATCGATAGTCGTTTCGAGTATCTTAGTTCCAGTAGATCATCCTTTATTCCGGAGCAGCAGATGCATCTTGAGTCGCAAGTGTTCCCCGCGGTTTTCGACAAGGTCAAAGCCGGACCGTGCATCAGCGACTGCAAAGGGCAGTATCTGATCTTCATGGTGCTCACTTGCGTGATCCACACGCTGGCCTGCTCCGGCAAGATCAGTAATGTCCTGGTGAACTACAGGAGCGTTGAAAAGAGGGACAAGAGTTTCGCCCAGGGCGTCACACTAATGATCGTTTCGTTGTTGGCTCTGATTCCGGGACCGATTATCTATGGAGCCATCATCGATTCGACTTGTCTAGTATGGGAGGAATCCTGCGGAACCAGGGGAAACTGTTGGTTCCATCACCGAGAAAATTTTCGATACTTGGTGAACATCTCATCGGCCGGTGAGTATCAAAACCGGGTGAACGACCTAACATTTTGTTGACTAATTATATTTGTCTGACAGTCGATTAGATAAAAAGAAAATGCAGTAGATATAAAAAATAGCGGTTATTAATCGCTTATTATCAAAGTTATCTTATCGGATCAAATACGTCCGAATATTGTCTCTTGTTTCATTTGCTTTCAATCATAAAGAATGCTTTCATGTTGTAGGATTTTCCATGATAGGAGTATTATTCGATGCTGTAGTTTGTTATCTCGGCAAGGATTTGGATCTATATGGCGCCGCGGAAAATGACAAGAGGCGCGAGTTGGTGAAGGAAGATGTCGCGATTAATAACGCGATTGATAAGAAAAAAGAAGCCAATGGAAATTTAAACCAGAGGATAGAGCATAGTCATCTATAACACTTGCTGTGGTTAAGTAGGATTTTGTGTATTTTTCTAGGTACCTGAAATTTACATATTCCGGGTTTTTCGACTCTGACTGACGCTGAACATTGCGACGATTTATAAATAATAAAATAATGATTCCATTAGATGACAGCTAATCGTGTAAATACTGACATAATGCATTTTAATTGTTGCATTTTTAAGATTCTAGAGAATCGAAATTGAAGGCTGGAAGCTATGTTACAGTTGTTATAATTCCATTGTTGAACTTTTATTTCAAAATCGTGCTTATTCCTACTTCTTTGTAAATAAACTATGAATATTTTTGTTAAGACATCATATTCTTTCTTTTCGCGTTTCATCAAATTCTGTCATTCTTTTTTCACGCAAGCATTTAATTCTGGTTTTCATCATAAAAAGCAAGTTTGGCAAAGAAGAAAAAGATCGATTCAAAAATTCTATATAAAAGAATTCTCTCTATATATATCAAAAGTTTTTATATTAATCATTAATTCTATTTCCGTAATTTTATTTTTATCCAACTTGGCCAAACGAGCTCGATCAGATCCGTTGCTTCGATAAAGTATTCACCCTTTATTGCTTTATCATTCGCCAAATCTCCCGCAAGCAGAACGTAATGATAGTCGCGAGAAGGAAGGGTTTGTTCGAAAAAGTACATCGGCAAATCGACCGTGCTCGCTCCTCGGCTTTAGAACGAGAAAGAATGAGCTACCGAGACGAGATGGGAGATAGAGGTAAAGTCTTGGAGGCTTGTTTTCAAGCCACCGTCGAAATTCGAGGGGGTCGGCGGGGCATCACCGGGCGAAGGGATTACATCCCACGAGGTTGGAAGTAAAAAGAGAGTTTTTGTTTGAGAGCCTTTTAATTTTTAAGCCCACCCAGCTAAAGCAGGCGACTCGGCCCGTGTAATGAATTCCGCGACGTTTCCGTGACGTCAGGTCGTCTCTATCGATCGCATCCTTCGGAACACCATTAGAGGATGCGCTTCGGCATTACGATTAAGCGTTCTACTTTATTCTGTCGCAAATAAAGAAAAATCAGGTCTACGAGGTGGCTTGCAATTCTGACGAGGATGAAGAATTCGTTGCTACGTTGCTGATGACGCTGAGAAGCAGGACGCTGCGATATTCTCAGGATTCAACAAGAATCCTCTATCGATCATACTTTACATAACTGAAATAATTTAATGTGAAGAAATACGCGTAGACAAATTTTAGGAAAAGAATGGTTGTATTTTTTGGTGTAGCAATCATAATTTTATATTTTTGACTGCGATATTATAATACTAATTTATTGTAATATTTTAATCTTAAAAATCGGATTTATATTTGTATAAATTGTTATTTTTTATCATAGGTTTTATCCTTAACGTAATAATATTTTTAAAATATTTAATGAGATATGAAAAAGAAATATATAATAAGGATAATTTGTTATTAGTAGTAAGAAAATAAAAGAGAAATGAAAGCTGTTGCTTGTTTGCGTCTCGATCTTGTATTATAGGAAGTTTTGCTGTTGTGTGTACACGGCTGCATTGTGCATGACCCTGACCCATCTTTCATATACCTAGATCTCATCAACGTCTTCTAAGTCGAGGTACAGTCCGATCTGTACTAGCAGCGAGACTGCCCGATAAAGAAGGACAGAAGCATGTGATATAGGCGACCGGAAGCAATCGGTTTACTCACCTTCCACCACTTCTAAGCTTGAGAATCGCGCCGTTTTTGCGATCGATCGTGCTGTCTTGGATCGCATCGAGATTTTCACTTTCTCCAAATTGTGCACATGGGAAGTCATGATATGGAAATGTATTATATTTTATATATATATATAGCGTGTTTCTTTTTCAAATTAATGTTTCTTTTGCCGTATGATAAAATATAACAACGCAAACTTGGATAAGTAAGCATAGAGAACTAATTACATTTAAAGATACTAAAATCGAGAAAAATACTGTTTGATTATTAGCTCTAGTGTAATAATAACGATTCTAATGTAGCTCGTCCGGCATTCTTGCTACGAATACTGCGTAATTTACAAATGCAAGTGGGTTGTACCGCTTGAAGCGCCTAACGAAATTTGTCAATGTGCTAGCGCAGTAACCTTGTATTTTACAAGTTAACTTGTCAGATAATTCAGACCGGACATCGCGCAACTGGAGAGAAATTGCGACAGAATTAATTCATGGTATCGTGTGAAACACACGTGTCTCGCACGTGCGCGGTGTAGAAATATATTATTCAAATTAAAAAGGCAAATGTTAAAAGCAAAAGCAAATCTACTTATATACATGTCTCGTGAGATGACATCTTAATTAGATAGCATCTTAATGAATAAAAATTGTTTCACTATCTTATCTAATTTTACATCGATTAATTTTTATTCTATTTGACACAATATATGTACATTAAAAATATATTCTGATTACACAAAATCTTAGAAGCAATGATTTTTAAATTTATGATATTAATTATGTATATATTTAAAAAGCAACTTACACTTTAACGTGATTTAAATTTACCTATATGTTTGATGTAAATTGTTAGTAATCTATAAAACGATTACACAGTATGCAATTTCGAAATAATATATATAAATGATGATTATATATTACTAGTTTATTTGTCGTTAAAAGTTATATGTGAAGAAGAGTTCAATTTTAAAACGCGGCCAAAAATATGGTAGCCTTCGAGTGATATATATACGTTTTAGATTCCGTAAACATCTCGTCGCGCGAATCGTGTAAAAATACGATGTTTATAAATCATAGCGGATTTTGGATTTTTTTTTTCAGTAATAAGAGACGTCTCGCGAACATTAAATTTGGTCAACGTCATTCGCGTCGAGGTATCGTAAATCTGACGGCTATGACGCATTGCAAGGAAAGTGAATATAGATTCTTTGCATTAGTTTCTACTCACTTAAACAATACTTGACAGTTGCATTAACAAGAATATCCTTCGAACAATATCGATAATCGTTGAATATTAAGATGATGTACGTTTGATACAGTTTATAGCAAATCCAATTTGCGCACGAATATCTACGAGTTACTTAAAAAGAGAAGAGTAGAATATAAAATTGATCTTCCTCAGCGATGGCTTTTAAAGTGGCAGGAGATTGATATCAGGTATTTCTGCAAAATTTTATTTGCATGCATCAAACAGCAGAAATCGAAGATTCCAAGAATTTTGTGTACACGCGGTGCATTTATGATATTCTTATCGTAGATGTAAATTTTTCATTTGTCTCGGCAGTTTTGCAAGCAAGTAAATACTGTCACAGAAAAATGTCTTTTGCAAATCACGATGCGAATGCCGATTTGTGGTGTCGCAAGATCACCAACGAATCAGTATCATTTGATCAACTGACAAGTTGATTTTGCGCGTACGGGATGTTTATGGCTTTTTTTTCTTCTTCGAAGATTCTTCGATTTATAAATATTTAAGAAATTTATTCGTTTTTGCGCGTCATATTTGATGATTTAAATAAGGCATGCATACAATAGAAGTTTGGTTAGTTATTTATGAATACAGCGTCGTGATAAGAAAATTTATATCGAACGTTTTTTCGTACTATCGCTGCTCTTTTTCAAGATGAGATAACTAGCTCTATTTATTTAAGATTATTTTGAATAACAAGTGTGATTGTAGATTCTTTACCTCTTTTTTTCTGTTTTCTCTTTTTTAATTTATCATATGATAACGATATCTCTTACTTATAACAAAAGAATATCATTGAGTATAGGAAACGTGAGAAAGACAACGTTCGCGGTTTTCGTACCTGAGATTCAAATTTATTCGCCCACAATGATCGATCGTTTTCCGAAAAATGCTCGGAATAGCCGATACGATCGTGAATCTAACGATCGTGGTCCTAACGGAGCACTCGGCTGGGATCCATTCCGCCGTAGTAGTAAAAATTAAGCTCGAGCAATTACCCGTCAGCTATTAGCGACATAGCTGTTTGATGTGTGCCATTAGCAATGCGCGGGAATAGACGGAAGAGTTTAGACCGCGAGTGCCTGTATGTGCGCGCGCGCGTGTGTACATCACGTCGGCTCTATTAAATCATAATGGGTCCACAATGTGAGCCTCTGCTCCCGGAGGTTGACTAGAAACGAGCTTAGGCAACGCCGTACCGAAACCTCGCCGCGGTCTTCGTACGTCGCGAATAGTCCCGAATAGGGATGTCCCGTTTCTTTAAACGGACGCCGGGCGTCCGCTCGAAGGTGGAACGGCGCTCTTGGAAAGTTGTGCTTTCGTGTTAACGTCGCGTCCTCTCATTTCCACGAGAGCCGGGCGTTGTTGTAAGAACAGCACGATAGTGTTGATCGAAAGTCGCAGCAGCGAGAAAAGAAAGATAACGATGAAACACGTGTTCGATAACTAATGTTCGATAATTATCACCGGAAAATAAACGATCGCTCTTTTCTTGCCGAGGAGAAAAATTTCTTTCGCAAGTACATTGGTTTGGCAACAATTAATCTATCAGTTTGTATCACAGAGTGCCAAATGTATAAATATCGTGACTTGACAGTGTAATCCTTCGAACGCAAAGTTTGCTCCAAGCCGTAAATTAAGCTGTCACGTCACGGTTAGCGATCATTTACGCCATAGATCATAAAAGTTAGCGTTTTCGTTCCACTGCTTCGCTCTGATATTCAAGCATCCGATTTCGCAATAGGGGCGCCGAGCGCTTACCCCATTAATTGCTCTTTTTCTTCGTCAACCGCGATATCATCCCTACTCTTGTCATTTCTACAGGTGCAGGTAGAGACGAGCCGAGCGGGTGACGTTCGCGGACGGTTGGAGTTCCTAGTCGTAGAAGGAGGAACGAAAGAATCGCGATCGGTCCATGCGAGAAAAGAAGAGCAGGCCAGCCAGAGAAAGAAAAAGAGAGAGAGAGAGAGAGAGAGAGAGAGAGAGAGAGAGAGAGAGAGAGAGCGAAGGGGGTGGGGGAATAGGTTGATTGTGAGAGACAGAATTTACCCGCTTGATAACGACACGGTGGATCATGTAGGTGAGGCGACCGTAGTCGTATGTGTGTAAGAAGATCTTTTACCATCGTGGATCTCTCTCTCTCTCTCTTTCTTATACGATCGGTTTCTCGGGGGCGCAAAGTGGGGATCCTCCAACGGGCACAGAACATGGCTTGCTCTCTGTTGCGCTTAAGCATGTCAGTTGCGGAAGAATATCGCTCGTTTTCGGACGCGAATCTATATTACGGGAGGAATCACATCGACTTGCGGCCGCGAAGCGATCGGTAATCGGTGGTCCAATTTGTTTTTCTTTTTTTTAAAGACCTTTGCCGCCATTTATTTCGACTTGATCGACGTGTCTGCTTCGGATTAGTAGATGACTTTGTGAATTTTTCACACGATTTATGTCTAACATTGTGTGATGATAAAATTTTAATATATATATATATATATAAAAATATACATATATATATACGATATACAGATATGCAGATATATAGAAAATATATATATGATTATTATAATCATTGAGGAAAATATGGTTCAAATTAAAAATACAGTTGTATTTTCAAAGTTTCTTTATATTTATAATAAAGCCACAGTTACACAAATATTATTCCGATAACGTTGTTTCAATATCTATAATCCGATAATATCGTCTAGCATTCAGTTTGAAATTGTTGTGCAAACATATTACCTATATATATAACGTATTGTCTTCAGTCCGATTCAAGGTTTAATTTCTTCCATCGCCATCGTCGTTCATTGAGCATTCTCGTAGGATAAATTAACGAGCCGCACGCGCCACACAGCCGCAGTCATTCCCGGATCTCACGGCGTAGGTGTTGCCCGGATGCGTCCGAAACATGGAGAACACGTGATCGCGATAGAGTGACGGGAACGGTGCAAGAGAAAGAGTAGATTCCGTGCGCGAGGAACCAACCCGAAAACGATTTTGTGCGGCACGTGAGGAGCGATGCTAAGGGTCGCGAGGACGACAAAGTCATATCGAAATTACCGTGCGACTTGTGATTGAGGTCAACTGAGTACCGAGACTCAGAGCCACTGGGTGCTGCTTAGGTGCTTTGCCAGTTGCGGGCGGTCACGACGACGACGACGACGACGACTAGGTCGAAGATGAAGAACAACTCGAGTAACTCGAACCACGAGAAGAACGGGCCGGAGAACCTAAAGTTGCTACGGGTACCGACAACGCCGTCCACGGGATCGTCGTCGCCCACGACGCCCAAGGGCCTCGAGGATGTCTTCAGAGACCTGCCGATCACCGACGACACCTCGTGCGGCATTTGGTGTTTCAGGGGACGGATCCTGCAGAAGTTCGCCAACAAGAAAGCGTACGTCTTTCTCTACGGTGTCCTCGGCTGCATATTCTCCGCCAGTTACGCCTATTTCAACGGCACCATCACCACCATCGAGAAGAGATTTAAAATACCCTCCAAAACGACTGGTACGTATTATACATCATTTTGTCTTAAACATATTAAGTATGATAAGTTTAATTTATAAACATACTTAAAAAAAGGATAAATTAATCAAATATAAAATTAAATATTTTAGAAATATCATTCTTGAATACTATTATATTATCACGATGATAAATTTAATTTATGACATATTGGAAAATTGACAAATTTATCAAAACATTTTACTGGCATTATTCTTATATAAATATTGTAAAAATAATTTTCTTTTTATAAATTATGAATATTTTGCGAGGGTAGTAGATGAAAATTGAAATAGAACAAGAATGCTTATCTTGGATCTTTTGTGAACGATAAATGTACTACGACATACAATATTATACATATACAGCTAATCACTTTTGATTTAAGACCTTTCCCGATTAAAACACAATCTTTTCACTGAAATTAAATTTAAAATTCGTTAAGAGTAGTATAGAATTGAATTGATCGTACACGTGACGGTATCACGCGGATACCGTTAAACAAGTCGCTATGCAATTTTCGACCATCGCGTGGACGAGGGGAATCTAAAAATTTATCGTATATCCGTAATATATTATCTGCTAAACATACGCTCGCTTCTTCTCATCACACAGGTCTCATCACAGTGGGTAACGACATCTCGCAGCTTCTCGTATCCATCGTTCTGTCGTATTACGCAGGAAGGGGTCACAGGCCTCGATGGATCGCTTTCGGTATTTACACCGTAAGTTTTACCACACTCTTCGATGTTTGCGATTAGTTTGTGATGTACCCCGTAACATTCGCGCGCGTCATGCATACCGATCGCATGGCGGAAAGAAATAAAAGTCACCTGTCGACACACGCCCCGAGGAACTGAGCCAGTATAGACGTCATAACTCACCGATTGGTCGGTTCTTAATTAAATTAGGAAGCGTTAGAATCGTAGTTACGCTCATTCATGCCTCTTGCCATCGTACTCTCGTCGTCGTACGCTTAGCTAAGCGCTCCATTCTTCGGATAGTAAAAAGGCCCTTGCACGAAGCGCGCGGATCTCTATATATCGAGCTGATCTATTTATCATATTGCGATATTTAAAGTATAATAAATGATAAAAAAATAATAATCAAAATGAGAAGAATGAATTTAAAGATTAATAAATGTAGGTTTATGTATAATATAAACTCGAATAATTTCTTTAAAAATATTTAACTTAACTTTATTATTAGACGCAAATCGTTCCTTAAAATAATCAAGTATTAAAATCATGTTATTAAAATATTATTGAAATTTGTTTATTTCATTAGGTTGTACTTTTCTGTTGTCTAACGATGCTGCCGCACTTTCTCTACGGGCCTGGTGAGGACGCCTTGTCGCTGACCAAAGAATACAGGGCGAAACAAGGTACACTAAACTCGAGCGTGATTTTCGACAAACATCGAAAATCTCTATGTATGGGAAAGGAGAATCGCGGAATGGAATGCAAAGCCGAAGACGGAAACTTTGCGCCGCAGGTGCTCCTCTTCGTAGCCCAGCTGGTATCCGGAGTGGGTGGCTCCCTTTATTACACTCTCGGCGTGTCCTACATGGACGATAACATACAGAAATCGAAGACGCCGGCGCTGATCAGTTTCTCGTACTTTCTAAGAATGCTGGGACCTGCCATCGGTTATGGGCTGGCCTCGTTCTCTCTGAAGTTTTACATCAGTCCGACTTTAACTCCCACTATCACGATGCAAGATCCGAGGTATGTAGAGAATTGAGCTATATAATATAATAAATTATTTGTGTCGTAAAAACATGATTTTCGTTTATTTAAAAAGATATATTTTTTTGACGCGATTAACGTAATCTCGTGATATTCAAGGTGGCTAGGCGCCTGGTGGCTAGGATGGATTATTTTGGCAATCCTCCTCTTCATTTTCGCGAGCATAATCGCTCTCTTCCCGAAGACTTTGCCGCGAGCAGCAGCTCGCAAGATCTTTGCTTTGCAACGCAACAAATCGGGCAACAGTATCAAGCAGGAGGGCGAGCAAGAGTCGGAGTTACCAACGTCAATCTCGGATATGATGAGCACATTTAAACGGTTGCTGACAAACACGACGTTCATGTGCAACAATCTGGCGACGGTCTTCTATTTTATGGGCTACATGCCCTACTGGATCTTCATGCCTAAGTACATTGAAACTCAGTATAAACAGTCGGCGTCCGTTTCGTCGTTGATCACTGGCACGGTCGGCCTGGTATTCAGCGCCTTCGGGATCTTGCTCTCTGGCCTGATCATCTCCAAATACAAGCCGAAGGCTAGATATCTGGCGGCGTGGAACGTCATGATCGGCATTATATCGATACTGGGGATGATCTCGTACGCCTTCCTCGGTTGCTCGGCGAACGACAACCAGATCGCCATTCAGCCAAACGGCATCTTGAAGACTCATCTACCCTGCAACGAACAGTGCCACTGCGACTATGTCACCTATAATCCCGTGTGCTCCGAATACGGGCAAACATTTATATCTGCGTGTCACGCCGGCTGTCGCGGCGTCAAGGTTCGATATCGTTCTGTGTGCAATCTCGCTGCGTAGGAAAATCTCGCCTCGGGGAAGAAATCGGGGCTATGAAAAAAATAGGAAAATTTTCTTGCAATTTTTAAATTACTAGCAAAACCTCTAGAGACGAGATTTCCTATGACATAAATGGATCTTTTATATAGGAGCATATTAAATTTATATGTATCCCTTCCATAGCTTCAGAGTAACGGCAGCAAAGTTTATACGGACTGCAGCTGTGTGAAACCGAAGTTGACACGCTCGCTAGCGCATTCATTTGCCAACGTCACCTTTCCATTTTCCACTGAGCTTCCATTTGATACGACTAAACCCACCGTGGAAACTCTGGGAACTGCAGTTCCGGGTTCGTGTCCGGTCGACTGCATGCAGAAGTTTTACATCTTTTTGGCGGTGGTGTGTCTTCTGAAATTCAGCGGCGCAACCGGAAGAGCGTCGAATTTTCTAGTTTCCGTAAGATGCGTCGAGGAAAAGGACAAGACGGTTGCCATGGGCTTTGGATTAACGATAATGAGCCTCTTCGCCTTCATACCGTCGCCTATTTTGTTTGGATTTATATTGGGTTAGTGATAAAAACTTCATTTGTACGCCCGCAATAATAACTAACATTGACGGAGACAGATCCCATGGCACGTTATCAAATGACAAATACGAAGATAAAAAAAAAAATTCTCTCTATTTTTTTTTCAGTAGCGTATTGTGAAATTTTTTATTAATTCAGATCACTGTTAGCATATCGCAAATATATCTTCTTATTTCTATTTACGGATTGATTAATATTTTATCTTTCACAGACAAGACCTGTCTCGTATGGGGTAAAACGTGTTCAGGGACAGGCAATTGCTGGCTGTATAACGGCGAGGCGTTGAGGTACTTGCTAAATTTTACCGCAGCCAGTGAGTGTCTTATAAAACGATCAAGAGATATAATAATTATTTTATTCGAGCATCGTTACAATCTCCCCTTTGCCGTTCCAGGTTTCGTAACACTCGGCACGTTATTCGACGTAGGTGTCTGGTATTTCGTCAAAGGCGTAAAGATCTTTGACGAGGAGATCGAATTGGAGGATATAGCCGAAGAGCCGGGTGAGACACTTTGAAAAACGGTTATTGATAATCAAACTCATCCCTTTCGGGGCGTGCGAAGAAAAGCTTTGATCGAATATCTTCAAGCAGGATCGAACGAAGATGGCGAAGCAAGCGAGAATCGACAAATAAAGACTCTACAAGTACCTTAAGCACCTCCTTAGATATTTAAAGCTCATAGCAACCTAGATAGAATCGATCATCTATGGTGTTCGCAGGAGAGAAGCGATCACCGATCTTTTTAACAAATTCAGATTGCGGTTGATTTTATCGTAAACGTTGTACAACGGGTATGAATCCATAATTTGTTGTAAGTAAGATATGGACTTTTGGTTTGGATTCATTTATTTCAATGGAAAATGACTTGAAATGATTCGATATATATCGCTTACGCTGTCAATGATGAAATTAATGATTCACGTTAGCGTGAATCATCTATAAAGTGAAGTAATTGTACATATAACGGTTGTACATTGGATTAGTAAATTAGTAAAAGACACTGTAATTTATCTCTACTCGCGATAAAAAAAAATACGTATCTATCCGCTTCAGGTCACGTGTGTATGTGCGTACATGTGTGTGTTACCTCCGTTTGAAATATAAATTTCTCGGAGTACAATTTCATAAGGAATTTTAATCTATGTGTAAAATGTTACAATAAAACAACAAAAAGTTATTATTAACAGGCAAACGAAATAATTCATAAAATTGAGAAATACAATAAGTTTTAATTAATAAATATTTAAAAGAACAATCTCTCACATTTTAATAGATATATCATTATATAGATGCGTATATTTTGTTTTACGAAGAATATAAAATATGCCATAAAACACAAAGCAAAAATTTTATTAACTGATTCTATTTTTATTCTTTATTAAAAACATTTAGACTTACAGATGAAAATGAATATTCGTCAATGGCAGAATGTCAATTCTAAATATATATGATAATTACGATGATTTACGATTAATGTTCAATAATTAAAGAAAAAGAACACATTGTTTTTACACCGCGACAAATATTTCACCTATTTAAATCGAATTACCAAATTGAATCGGATATTTTCTATAGTTTTAAATGCGATAAATGCCAGAGATAGTATTACATGCACACTTGTTGTTCCGAATCGTTAGATACGGAAATCTCTTATTTCTCTGGTACGTATAAATTTGTCGCATATGATAGCACTTTATTCTATTAATAGATTATTTATTCGTTTATAAATATTTGCGGAATCACACGTCACTGTCATATGTGTCACGCGTTATCATCGCGTAAAAATGATCACGCGTAATTTCACAAGTCGGTCTGATACGTTGGTTTGCTTCCCTCACTTTTCGGGCTGGGCGTCGCGTGTCTCTCCAAACGCAGGTCAGAATTCTTGTTCTGCACATCCGGCAAGCTGCCGAAGCCCGAAGAGGATCGTCCTCGAGAGGAGGACGACCTGCCAGGAACCATAGCTACTAGCGGTATACCCATCTTGTTTTCCGGTCGATTCCTCACGTCCTCCGCCGACTTCACCGATAACCGATCTTCGTTCAGAGTTTCCTGACTCACGTTCTGCTCATATCGATCGATCAACGACTTGACGTCCTTCGAGTGCATCGTGTCGCCCGAGTTGCCCTTTCCTTCCGGAAATGGATCCACTATCGGTATGCCAACTTCGTTGAAGTCGCCCTGTTTGGACGCGTTGCTCTCTTGACCCTTCTTCGAGAACTCGAAGCTACCTGTTTTCGAGGAACCGTCCTGATAACCGTTCGACTTTCTAAATCGAGAATTCCTGGCCCGTAACGAATCCTCGTAGTGATCGGGATTCGGGAACCAGCGTTTTATAGACGAATTTTTCGACGAAGAGGGATCGTTCTCGTCGTAATCTTTGCTCGAAACACGCTTCCTCGATCTTGGCCTAGTGCTGCCGAGATCACTCTCGACATCGGAGTCGAGTTCCAGCGGCGCGTAAGCGACCCGCGGACTCGATCCTTTCTTACTCTCGTCACTCGAACTGTCCAGCTGCTCGTCCTCGGAGTCGAGATTTCGAATCGTCGATCGCGAATTATGATTTGTCGGGGGATTCGAGCCTGTCGATCGGCGATCGCCCTGGCCCAACGGGCCATACTTCAATGGTACGCTCTGTTGCGTTTTTTCATCCTCCTTCGATGGATTATCTTCCGACACACTTGTTTCCGGTGGTATCCTTGATTCCGGTTCGATAACAACTTCCACCTGTCTTGTTGTGTCATCTGCGAATATTATTTTAATTTTAAAAGAAAAATGATTATAGTATTTCTTTAAATTATTTTATTTTTATGAAAAGAATATTTACTATTATTTCTTATTTCTTGTATTGTTTCCTGTTGTTCAGTTATTGCTGATTGTTCGATTAGTTCTTGCAGTACATTTTCTTGATTCTCTTTACTTTCAATTTCCTCGTATAGCTGTAAATTCTTACATAGAAACCAAAGGATAATTTTGAACAAAAAACACAGAGATAAGAATAGGATCGTCAAGTAGCACAAATAGTCGCCGAGATTTTCACTATTGTGTAAATGACAGATCGCTCTTTGATTACCCCAATATCGGCAGGCCTCACGTGAGACGAATTCATAAAGAATCTTGCCGGGAAGGTAAACGAAAATCGCGATCCACGTCATCGAAAAACCTATGCTGATGGCCTTGTCTTGCTTGTAGACGGATCTTATATTGATCAATAAGTCTCCTACAAAAGTGGAAGCGACTAGCGCATACGCCAACAAAGTTCCAAACTAAAAGAAAGAAAAGTCTTTGAATCGCGATTGATTTAGATATCTTATATGTTATGTTAGATATCTTATATATCTTATTGTAAGAAGAAATTTCGCGTAAAATATATAATATATTAAATATTAATTTTCAATAAAAAAATATAAGCACAATTACTTCAAAAAGCATCCAGCCAGCCTGACATTTAATGGATTCGCATGGACCGTCCTTCGCTTGATCTTTACTCCATCCTGTCATTTCCTCCACACAGCTACAACCACTGTAAATCTTGACGTTGTCGACATAAATGATTGACGTGCAGCCGGCATAACAAGGACTGTAGTATGTAAATTTTCCCGAGCCCTCGCAAATCGGTCGAAAATCGGAATCTTTTGAACAACGGCAATTTTTGTTGCAGTATTTCAACAATCCATTGCTATACGAAAATATAAGTCAATTAGATTTGTGTAATCTATTTGTATAAATTACCGAATTAATATTACAAAATGTCATAGAATAAAATATAACACGTTGCTTTTTTATAATTATTATTGTTGTTAAGCGTAAAATGATGGATGCTAATTCTAAACTAGACTTACGAGCCTTTGTCCAAACCAACGACAGGCGGTTTATCACAGGTGGCAAAAATCAGCGACACGATAATCGCTACTGTTAAAATTATGATGACAAGACTGTAACTAATAATAAACTTTGGCCGCGGCTTTGCTTTGGCTAATACTAAACCACTGATGATTACAATCAGGCCAATCAGAACGGGTTTCATGATAGCTAGAATCAAACGTGAAATATTACATTTGTCTCACATGATTTGCAGTAAATCATAAGAGGAATTATCCTAGTTATATAACGTTACATTTTAAACATTTAATTTTATAAAATAAACTTTTTATTTCTTTTTATTCTTTATTTCTGTCTGTACTAAATATTAATCATTAATTATTTATTATTTCATTACAAAATTTCGTAACGTCTTATTCAAGCTGATATCGATATAATTCGTCACGTTGAGAGATTCTGTATTTTATCTTTATACATATTAAGAGAGGCGTTAATTAATCTTACTGATGACTAGTCTAGATGACAGAGGATCGCTAAATCCAAGGAGCATTCCTGTCGGTCTTGGTATGTGAAATCTGGATTCCAAGAAAATATCCTCGTGCATTATAAAATTTAATAGCGCTATCGCACAGAATATCATCGCCAGGATGTTGCATATCAGAATCCTATTAGTAACCAATCTGCAAAATGACGGCCAAAAATCGGGACTACCCACTTTCTGAGTGTTCGTTCGGTGAGGTGCTCGATTATTTATCGAAGTTCGATGAAAAAGTGAGGCTGCGGCTTGCTCGACAACCTAAAATAGAGTAAATATAATTATAAAATAAGCCAAATACTTTTTATAAGAAAATGCAATTAATATATAATCGTAATATTATAACGTATAATACAAGAGAGAGAAGCTTGTATTAACTCTTATAATTTTTATATCACACAGTTTTATGTAATGCCAATTATAATATTTACCACTGAGGGTAATCTTCGGGGGAACCACGAGAGTAACAAACCAGGAATCGCTAATAATACAGATAAGATCGGAAATCCCAGCCACCATGCTCCGATTTGATCCTGATATGATTTTATGATATCAAAATTTTCCGCATCTATCCTAAATAAATCGATAGGTCAAAAAATAAATATGCATTTTTTCTGTACATTATAGTTTATAATTAATTTATAAGCACGTTTGATTTTGAAGAATTTTGAGGCACACATTACAATAATAATTATTTATTTATTCAAAAATATGTCAAAGTACTTACCGAAGACATCCCCAGCCCAGAAAATATCCGAAAACTACACCGATAATTTTTACAGCAACAATTACACCGATGAAAGCAGTCACGTGCTTCATTTTTGTATTATCGTCCAAATAGGAAATTCCCAGGGCATAGTATGATATATTTGCTGCCCCAGTTATAATTGATACTAAAATCAGAATGACCATAGTAAAATAGCAAGGTTCATCCTCCTCTACGATAATCCTGGACAATCCGGAAGTGCATAATTCTGGACTGTCATCTGTCATAAAAAGAAAAATTCAAGATATACCTTTAAAGAAATTACTTTTTACTCGCTTATAGATTAAATGCTAGACGATTTAAATGCAAGGTAATTTATATGAAATATTAAGGCTAATGAAAAGTTATATATTAATGTAAGAAAATATATAATTATAATAAGAAATATTCTATTTTAGAGTTTTACATTCCGGGCACACTGACCGGCATATAATGACATGTGAGTGACATTTTGCGTTTCTTCAATCACGCGAACGCGATGTGTTAAATGGGGTATTATCAGAATGAAGAGCGAGACGCTCTGTAAAAGAGTTAAAGCTCCTATCCATGAAGCTCTGTGTATTCTATCGCCCCAGTACGCTACTACTAATCCAAGGATAAAAGGCGTCAATTCAGCTACGACAAGAATCCAATCTGAAAAAGATAAGTGTTATTTAGAAAATTATAAATATTCAAATGCAGTATCAAAAGTTATTTATTTAAATAACGGGCAAATTTAGAAATATTTACTAGCACCATAAATTTATAGTTTGTGAAAAAAAAAATAACGTAACATGTAAATAAAGAATACATAATATTTAAAACGCATTGCGGTTTGCATAAAAGTATTTTATAAAATTTAATAATACTATTTTATACTTTTTAATAAAAATATCGTTACAATTTCGCGATTATGGTAAAGATCGAAGGAAATGACAATGACAACGTTTCATCGCTTTATAAATACGCACCCATTGAATAAGGATCGATTTGAAATCTTCTAGCTATCGTCGATCCTGTCACGCGAAAATAAGCATACGACGCGGCCTGCATCACGCCAATCCAGCAAATCAATCCCACGAAGAGTTTTCGCGTCGCAAATTTCGCCAACTTTGGACATTGCATCTGACCGCAACCGCAATCGATTGACTGGCTGGGTATTGGATTGGCCGGTCCTGACAAACCGCCCTCCACTTCCGATCCACTTCTTATCACTTCCGGAAAACGGACAGTCATTTTTTCCCGAAGTGATGCACCTATTAATTAAAGCAAAATATATTAAAGTCTCGTGTCGTCCTCCACGTGCAGTTTTCCATTCAGTTAAGTATTTTACTAAAGAATAATATGACTTTTTCTAAAGATAATATACTCTCTATTACTCGTATTAAGTTTTACGTTACGATACGTAATCATTATATATTTATAATATTAAAAAAGTAAAACGGCGTAAAAAAAAAAGGTATGAATAACATGTGTCTGATATCGACTTATGTGTCATTATGAGTCACTCTGTGTTATTAGAATCGTAGAAGCTTCAATATATCGAATCCTTAATAAAAAATAAAATAATAACAAAACTACATATTCATGATAATTATTTAAAGGATAAATAAAATTACGAGAGATGAAGTATCGCAAAGATTGCACTATAAAAAGATATTATCTACTTACGTTTATTCAGATTTTCTCCGCTCTAGTATACTTTTCGGCGATACGAGAATCGCATTCATCGATCCCGTGGCGTTAATATTTCATTCGCAGGGCACATTCACATGATAACAATATCTTCCGTAAAATTTCATTCTTCGAGAGAAGCTCGTCTTCCGCCTTTTTAGCTCTCGCGTTGCTAGAGCTAGAAATGTTAGCGTTATAATGCACAGGCGCGGCACTACTCGACAACGAATACGGGCGTTATCTTCTTAACAGATATGCCGCCGAGATATCTTCCGATAAAGTTACAGTATGTAATACATACGTACCGGGATATAGGGATAGCGTTACCGACACCAATATATCGTACGAAAGTGTGCGCCGGTTCGACTTGGCGCTGTTCGCATTGAATGCAAAATGGATAATCATAAGCTTTTGCTCTTTATCACAATACCGTCGATATTCGAATTGGAAACGAGTGCAACTGAATTTATCTTGACACTTGTTTTTGTTCAATGATCAATTTGGCGACAGATTAATCCCTTCAATCAGACGATATGATTCCTTTAAAAATGTGTACGTTATTTCAAATATTTATACTACAATATTATTATCGACACGGCTTAAAATGTACAGTTTAATAATGTGTTTTGATTAGAAAGAGAGATCTCTCTTAAGTTTAAGTTTATATAAGAACTTATTTTTCTTAGAAAGAATATATAATTTTTTTATATAAATTCTGTGATACTTTCTATTGAATGCATATAATATTTTTGTACTCTGGATATTTTTGATAGTCAAATGTTAATTGAACTTGAGGATTATTTGATAAGATATTTAAAAATTAATTGATTGTGAAGAGAATTGAAATTAAAAGTATAGATCCTGCGTGCTTCGTATATAGTTCTAAATTTTAAAATTAAACACAAGATAAATAATAATATACGTTAAAATAGCTAATCAAAAAACTCGTTGATATGAAATTCCTCCTTCTTACAACTCGATTGAATTATTTCCGCCAAACTGGAGCTCTCTAGGAATGTTTCTAGAAATGACGAATTTCATATTCGACGATACGCGAGAGCCGATCAAATATAGCTAGAGGTCCAATTACGAGTACTCCGGCGAGGCCTAGCCGGCTTTTCTAACGCCGAGGAAGGAGTTAGCAGCCTTAAGCACACTTAAGTCGGCGCCATAAGAAAATGACGAATGCCAATTAGCATATGAAAAGCTCTCCCTCCCCGTTATCGTCGAGCTAGCTACGCTAGTTCCTCGGCACGCTTGGCAGGGCGATCACGTTTTTGAATATTAAGGGCGGGATTACGCCGAGGGCTTAACGCGCGAAATTTAGTCCGGCGAGGCCAAGAAACGAGAAAAAATTACCCTTAAGACCCTCCGCGACGGACACCCGGTCGAAGCGGAATCGGTCCTAGAGATGATGACGGAGGAGTGAGGGGGGAGGGAAGAGGAAACGCGGGATGCGCGCGAATCTTTCAGCTTCCTGTCGGGAGACGTGAGAGTTATCATCCCCTTAAATGTCGACAATCTCCGGGATTACGATTTAGTGACGATCATTAACACGTTCATTCGTCAAACGGCGACAGCTATAGCGCGATTTTGAGAAAAGCTTGCGATCATTTACGGTACTCTTACTGCACAAATATGTAAGTAAAACGATTATTATTTGATTGTTTCAAATCAACTGACATGTGTTTGAAACACATAAAATTCAAATAAAAAAAGAAAATTTAATGAATTATTTATATCATATGTTTTACAAATTATTGCGTTTTAAACTATTTATAATCTTTTTTTATTAATTTTACTTTGTAAATTTTTTTTATGTTGAACGCTTTTATTTATATTTATATATATTTTATATTATATTAGATACTTATTGATAGGATATATATATATATATATATATGTATAGGCATCAAAAATCTATGCAATGATGTGAATGCCCCAATAATAATTAATCTAACAACTGATTAATAAGAAAAAAAGAGGAAAATTTAATATATGTAGATATATGTTTCTGTACACAATGTATACATGTGAGTGTATGTCTGTAAATAGCTAGACATGAAATATATACATATATGTATATCTCTGTAGGAAGACGCAACCTTTCCATTAGCAGAGTAAGTGACCAGTGCTCGCCTTTTCTTTGATGTCAGTTAATTTACTAATAACATCGCTTCACGATCGCCGCTCGCCCTCTAAATATTTGTACCGCCAATATATCGACTTGGTTTCATGTAATTAAGCTCCATTATTATTTGAGCGCGACATGGCTGGGAAAAAGTCCTTTTGCAAGACCGTATTATATTAGTCGCGTAGAATTTTATTTTCTTCGATTTCGTAAAAAAAAAACAAAAAAAACGTCCGGTTATTACTCATTTATCGAAACAGAGACAAACATGAGTACTACCTTCGTGATTTCCTTCAACCTGCAGTCATTCAACTCACCATTGTAAGGATAATATCCTTACAGACCTCCTCGAGGAATCTTTTCGTTTTCTTGAACAAGCATAATCCTGGACGATTAACGAGCGATAGAAAACGTATCCTTACATAAAAGAAAATGAAAATCTCGATCAATCTTCCCTGATGCGAAATGATATGGAAAGATGACGAGACAAGAGAGAAAAAGAGAGAAAGGGTAGGGATGGGGGAGGGGGGGGGAGAAAGGTTCGGCGATCTTAGCAGAGGATTACGTAGAATTAAGTCCAGGACAGGGGCGTGCCCCCGTAACACTTAATTTTTCCCTCGATTTTTTAATCTCCCAGTAAATATCGCCCGCCCCCTCCGTTCTATCTTCCTCCCTTCCCCCCCCTCCCCCTTCTTCACCTTTCTCTCGCTCTGCCCTCGTTGTCGTAGCTACCCTTATTCGCCTTTCGCGTTCTCTTACCGTCGTCAAAGGAGAACCCATTTAAAAACCTCATCAATGCTTAAGCCCCCGCGCTACCATAGGAACTAATCCCTCCTATTTTAACGCAGGACGAAGAAGAAGAAAGAGAAAAAGAGAGATAGACGGAAGGAAGAAAAGAGAAGGGAGAGGGCGCTTTTAAAAGTAAGACTCCGCCTTTATTAGTAGATACAACAGTTTTATTTCCACCGAAAAAG
This sequence comes from Polyergus mexicanus, assembly GCF_030449975.1. Taxonomy (NCBI): domain Eukaryota; kingdom Metazoa; phylum Arthropoda; class Insecta; order Hymenoptera; family Formicidae; genus Polyergus; species Polyergus mexicanus. The sequence goes on from NW_027223323.1 coordinate 3,125,841, forward strand.
GGGCAAAGGAAGAAGGAAGAAGAAGAAGATTTCGCTTCATATTTTTTCTTCCTTGTCTTTCGATATTTCGATCTCCGTTTACTCTGCTCCTCTCTCCTTCTCTCTGTCTACCGTCTGTCTGCCTTGGTTCTGGTTTGTTCTACTAATGTGGAACGTATACGCGAAGCTCCCAATTCTACAGACACGTCTAATTGGCTGCTTCTATCAACTCCGAAAGCTAGTAACATTCCGTTTTTCTTGTCTTTTTTTTAAAACGTCATTGAAATCGTCATCTTATTTCTCATCGCTGCACTCCATGATCTCATTGTTTCAGCCAAAATTTCTTTCAAATTTATTTTCTCCTTTTTTTGCGAAATCAAAATGAAATGCTGACCGATAAATAAATTTCATTCACTTTAAATGTCAAAACGATCCGATTATTTATCTGTGATAATTGTAAAAAAATATTTTTTTATCTATGTCACTCAAAAATTAAATTTGCCAAAATTATATCGATGTTAATTTAGCTTTAAACAATGAAAAGTCACTTTATAAATTTTCTTTGTCCGCGGGTAAAGCCATTATTCGCGAACGAATCGTAACTCGTTGATGTTGATCGTGCGTACGAAGCGCTGCCCGACGACGCGACTGTAATACGCTTTAAACTGTTAATAGAGCGCGTTGAAGGGTGTTTGCTCGCGGTTGGATCTCGAGTGTTGGGCTAACATTCATGATGAAATTAATCTGGACCGGACGGACGAACGGGGTGACATCGATAAAAAGCTCGGTGGCTTTCGCATGAACAGTCCGTCGCGTAGGGTTTGTCTCCTCTTCGTCGACCTTTGCGATCCATTCGGTATAACGATCGTTACGCGTTTCTCGAGATTGGATAAGTGATTAACGTCGATATAATAATTTATTTAAAATTACTCATATAAAAGAGATTTGATATCATAAGAATGCAATTATTAAAAGTTTTATATAAACTGATAATTCTCTTATTTATTTAGCCATTTTTTTGTATACTATTTCTATTTTCCGTAGTTTAACAATTTTTTTAAATTAATGTTTGTATATATATATATATATATATATTTAAAAAATTAATAAAATAATCTATATATTATAGCTCCTATCTTATTAACAATATTAAAATGTTACATTAAAACTCATTATTTTGATGTCGAAATTTTTACAAAAATCTGATTCAACAACTTATATGATATACTATTCAAATAGTAACCTAATCACATTTCGCAATTGCATACCCGATTATTCTCCAATAGGATTATTACTAATTACGGCTACTATGTTGCAAGAGAACGCCACTAAGTAGCGGTCGCGCAATAACCTCCGATCTTAATAGACGATAATGGTTTTGCGCGAATTATTCATTAGCTAATAACCGCAATAACAATAGCGCGATCTTTACGTTTCTTCGTCATTGTTTTAGTCTCTCGTTCGTGGGAAATGAGGAGAACGGCTGAGGTTTCCACTGTGAAAGCGCCGTCGAGATAACAGACTTGGTCGTAAGAAGAGCGTGGGTGGTATGGGGTGAGAAGAGGATGGGAAAAGGGGATGGACGCTTAACATTACAATGGCCACTCAAAGTTGCCGCGACCCCAACTCTACCCACCGATGCAAAGCGCCGTCGCGATTCGGGATTAGAAGTCTTTTATGAATCGCAGATCTTGATGAATCGTTCCTTTCGCGTCGCGATCGTCTTTACGACTTCTAAGATTTCTACGTGCAAGTTTACTTTGAGACATTATTAATAAAAGTCGCGGCATATTTTTTTAGATACGATCCGCTATACGAAGAGTATTATTTGTATTGATCATCTTTTCATTGATTGCATAAATGCAAAATCACTGCGCAAGCTAATTTTCTGCACTTATATATCAATCGGAAAAAATTTTTTATATAAAATATTTTTATATTTTATACAGATGTATTTTAGAAGATTTACAAAAAAATTATCTATCTCTTATACCTACGTATTTTTTAACTAGAAATAGTGTCTGTAATAAAATCATATCACAACAGATGAACTGAATTTTGAATAATTATTATTGTATCATATATTGTATTTTTACATACTTTTATTTTCATTATAAAAACATTGTTGACATATCAGTAACAAATATGTTTCATTTTTAAATTATATATCGTGATTAATCCTCGTTTTCTTTATACGAAGAATTATTGCAAATCTTGTTTGCAAAAAATACTCGGAAACATTCGACGTATGACGTATGGTGAATTTACAACAGAGAGCGTAAAAAAATATTTTCTTTTCTTTCATATAATGTATTTTAAAAACTTTTGAGATAAAGGGACAAATACGAAAGGACTTTTTTCGGAAGATCTTACGCATTCCAGCATCTTCTCTTCGCTCTAGGAATAACCGCTCTTTCGCAAAATATCCACCGTGAATCGAAAGCGCGATGATGGGTAGAAAGGGATTGCATGGATGGGGTAGGCAGTCGGAGTTTCCTTCTCTCTGCGGGTTTTTCAAATAGAAATAAGAGTTTTAAGAATCAACATACGCGTCGCGGCGGTGTACGCAGATCAAAAGGCGAGCCGTCGATAATTGGTAGAAATCTTTTCGCCCAACTCTACCTCCCCTTTCCCCCTTCTTCCGAAGATTTCTCCGGTCTCCCATCCGATCTCAAATCGCCCCTCCTGCGCCTTCGTTTGAGGATTCTGCACATTTCACGGTGGCCGCGACGGGGAAACATGGATGGCATATTTATTTTGTCTCCTTGAAGCTCAACGCGATTCTCGACTACGAGCAGAAGGGATGAACGGGGACGTCAGCAATGAGATTGAGGGTGGTTCCCACCCGTGCGGTCTCACGCAGCGAGAAGGTGGCGGTGCCGGATGTCTTTGCCTTATGCTACAATTTTATTTATTTATCTTGAAAGACGAAACTCGCGAAACGATACAGAAGTCAGTGGAAGAAGAAACTTTTTCTACAGAAAATTGTTGGATCGAGTTTATTTATCGAGCCTGTTTATTTTTAGAAATTCGAACGAGGTAATTCACGCTCGTTATCAATTATACATTTTATCAAAGCATTATGTTGTATAAGAATACGTCAACGCTATCTTAAAACTTTTTAAGAAATCAGACGTAATTATAATCTAATAAAATATTCTTATATTGTTTTCAGGGATGGTACTCTGAGGATTAAGTTTCAAAACTAGGAAAAGGACTACCGAATCTCATTAATAATATACGGCTCTTCTCGGTATTCGCGTAAAGTTTGCTCCGTACAACTTAGCATATTACTGCCCCGAACTGTTCGTGTAAAGTTCGCATAAAACTTTATCTTCATATTGTTCCGAAAGTTCTCTCTCCTTACGTTATACTATGTATTATTTCAGATTAACACGCGAGAAATACCTACGCTGCCAATATATCGATGAAGAATTATTGAAGGAACGCTTGCGTGAATAAAAATGCCTCCTGTAAGGGATTAAGAAAAATCTCCTTAATTTTGGGACATAGATTCGCAAGAAAAGAATGGGACGGACGCAGGAAGGGGTTAACTTCTAATTGTTTTGTTAAATGACGCGCGAGTAAGAATCCCTCCGAGGACTTAAGCCCCAAAGCGAGCGCCAGAGCAGTGGTTTCAGTTCATTTCGCGTTCTCTCTTTTACTTCCGCGTCCGTTCTCCGCGTCCCGTCCTGTCCTTCTTATTCCCCGTCGTTCCTCCAACTCACCTCTCCTCCGTGGCCTCACCGCCGCCTTAATTCTTAGCTTTATTCTCTCCTAAGACTCTCTCTTAATTTCTTATTTCTCCCTTCACCGATCCCACCCCCGTTCTATATCCTACCTTTCGCAATTTATATCCGAGGAGGAAGAGAGTCAGGTCGCGCAGCGGAGAGAGAGAGAGAGAAAGGTCACTGAATGCCGGGCTTAAACAGACAATGCTTCGCTTTCAAACGGCAGCTTCGAAGATCTTTCTTTCGCATTAGATACTTTAATTCTTTAAACGTGTCCTGCCGCGAGGCGAGCGATACCCTTCCTCGTTACGAACGTCCTTTTAAAACTCCGCTCCGATGAGCTCGCGGTATTAATTTTGTTCCGCGATGTTTTTCTGCGGTTTCGTAATTGAAGTGGCAGACGAATGAAGAAACTGCGTTGTCTCTCTTTCTCTTTCTCTCACTCTCTCTCTCTCTCTCTCTCTCTCTCTCTTTCTCTTGAAGTTTGCATACGCTTCATAAACTATTATTTTTTAACGTAAATTTTAATTGCATAAATTGACACTGTCCCTTTTCTCTTTATTCTTGCTATCATAATTATATTAGATAGATAATTATAATTATATCATATCTAGAAGTATTTTTATCTCGAGGATATTGTGGATCATCGAGATTTTTTTAATATATGAAATATTTCCAATTCCACGCATGTAAAGATACATTGAGTTGTATAAACAAACGGACGGCGGCATAATATCGCGAACATCAATTCTGCTCTAGTATGAAAACTCTGACAACAATGACAGAGCTGGGCGACTACAACATTATTACTGTAACGACTACGAAGCAACTGTAACATCCGAGGCTTACCAGAAGGACGTTAGCAGGCGGCAACTATCGAGTAACTGTCAAATGTTTGCATGTATGTAGGTAGGTAACACGTCAATTATCAAACCCTTCGCATACGTTAACGTAGTTTTGATCTTGTAGACCATATGCGACAATATGTGACACGCGTTGTCCATTGAACATCTCGCATCGCGAAACTGTCATCGGATGGATCGTGAAAGACCGTGGCAAGAGGATCAATCTGTGCTCGTTTCTCAAAAATAAGTCATTTTTGCGTATATTTGTTTATAACTTTGATACGTCGTTGTGTATCCTTCGAAATCTCGTCGAAAACCGAGAAAATAGACATTTTCTGGAATATCAATCGAGTATCGTAGAGTATGCGGCCGCCACCATAAACCGCCATAATTATTCGATACCCCTTGACACACCTAATTGGACAAGTTCGCCGGGAAATGCTAACCGGAAGTGAATAAGAGCGCGGAACGAGGGAGAAGGGGGAAGAGCGTGGAAGAGATAGCCGTCGATTTTACTGACCATCTACGAGCCAACTATCGGCTGGTAATGGCCACTTTGAGGGCCCGCCATAAGCTTTCCCAAAGAGACGAACCCTTGCTCTAAGTGGTCTTACGCCGACGTTTCGACGAGGTAGATACTTACTTTGCCTATCCGCAATATGACCTTTTATCCTCCTTCCTCCATATCTGTCTGTTCTCCACTCTACGTAATCGAGCGGATATCAATCGTTCGCCTCACCCAAGGAAACCATCAAAGCGGAGAATTTTATGATCTAAAGCGAATTTTGAAAAACTGATAGCGTGAAAAAAATAGGCTTGGATTTGTAAAAACATAATTATTTTTATCTACAATATATCTCACGTAACACAAAAATAAAAAGATTTTTTAGAAAATAGTATTTCGTTATAAAGAAATTATCAGTGTCATACAAATGTGTTCCATTCATGTATAAATATTTAAATATGTAATAATATAAATTAATCGCGTTACGATCTAAATTTTCCGCATTTGACAGTTATGAAGAGATATCGTTAAAGAGTCATCGTTTCTCATTTTTGCATAAAATGATTTAAATAAATTGATTGAATTGATAAATTGATGAATTAATGAATTTTGGTTTACGACAAACAAAAATTACATCCTTATATTTAAATTTCTTTATTATCTCTGGAGCCTTTTTGTTATATTTAAATTTCTGACCGCCGGGAAACACGATGGCTCCCTTTTTCCGCAACGAGATGCAACGCGCATCTCGCTTTCGCGTTGCACCTATATTCCTGTGTAAGGGGTGTTCAAAGTATACGTGCGTTCTCCTCGATAATTTTAATATCGTCCAACGACAACCCACGATGGAAGACGCGGGCGGGGGCTCGAGAAGGGGGGAGAGGCAGGTTGGGAGTACCACCGGAACAGCGGGTTTCAGAGGCTAAATGGAGGCACGGCAGCAGCAAGGGTTAACTCAATAGAGGTCTAAGTGAATTACTTATCGCGTACACCCAGTATACAGACTAGATGCGTTTAGCTATAGGTGAGGTGGATACTCAGGGCCGATCCTACGCTCCTCGCCGATGAGCGCCCTTTTCCTCTCTCCGCCTCATTTCTCTGCCCTTTTTCGTTCGCATCTTGCAACGGGCGCTTCGAACAATTGCGTTATAGTCTTTTGATGTCACATCGCTGAAAAGAGCGACGTCGAAAACGTTGCATAAACGTCACCGCCGATATTTGCAGAAGATTGATGTATCTTTTTTTTATGAAGGAAAAAATATTTATATCGCGCATCCATTTGCGGGAGTTGCAATTTTTTCGCACGTGATTGGTATTTCACGAAGAACCGATTACGGCCCTGCCTAATTGTCGCAGGAAGGAAATACAAGCGGGTTACGGTATACCCTTAGAAGGCCCTTACGAAGGCCCTTCCATCGCCGGGATCTTTGATGGACGCCTGTGACTGCTCAAGAAAATTCAGTTAGTCCGCAGCTTTGTGCGCTATCGCGAACGACGGTGAGCGATAGAACGACAAGCAGGCAGATAGAGGGACAAAGGGTGAAGGGTTATAGGAGAGGGTGAGAGGGTGGGAGTTAGTGCTGCTCGGACCGATGTCTCCGTTCCGAACTTAATTAGCCGTCGCAGCCTTAATTGCCGACTGATATTACCCCGGGACAATTAACGCAATTAATCGGAGAAAGTGTTACGAGGAGAGTCTTTTCTTCCGGAGAGAGAAAGATTCGCGTCTTATACCTTATACCTACCTTTTCTCGAATGCGCCCTTGCGATGATGCGCCCTGCATTACGATATCGGAAACTGTCCGGCAAATTCGATTAACTGCATGCTCTGGGCGAATAAATTTTTCTTCCTTCGTGGCTCACTTTGTCGTTGTAATATTATAATTGGATTACACGCTCTGAGAGGGTGGTCAAGAGAGCCTCGTTCGTGGCACAATAAGCAGCTAATAAGATATTACGCTAAATAATTCTTTCGCTTATTTGCATTTATTCGTAATTTATTGAAATATTTTTAATATAAGATGCTGCAATGATCGCGCATATAAAATAATGTAATTATTATACGATTCTACACGACAGATATAATACATTCGTTATCTCTTATAATTACATTTACATTTTATATTTATAAATTAAATCATTTTTGAAAGAGAGATAGATTTTTTTTTCTTGTTTAATGATATTTTCTTTCGCGAAATTGACTTGGCGGGTATCGCAAAGCATGAAGACGCGCGAGTCGCGTTCGCCAACTTCCGTTTCAAAGTTTGCCGGTTCCCTTTCCTCTTTCCTTCTTCCTCCCGTTCTCTTTCCTTATTCCGGCGCACGTGCGGTATCGGAGATTAATTGCAAAGTGCAATTGGCGAGGATAGGCGGACGGGGATAGATAACTGCAGCAACGTCTCGTCGTGAGCCGGCGCGAGACAGGGTGAAATGAGGGGGTGGAAAGAACAGGATGGGAGAGAAAGGGGGAGGGAAGAGGCGACGCGACGGAGGGCGCGCGGTAACTCGCATAATGTACTCGGCGCGGCATAATAATTCAGAAATTTGCATGTACGCGGGCCAACTCTTCAAGTAGGTTATCTATGCTGGAAGTTTTCTCTCCCGTGATATATAACGCATCCCCATGTCGAGTGGTGTACAGGGGCGCCCGCGAAGCCCGCGTCTACCCTGCCTTACGTCCACGCGGAAACTGAACGAGGTAAGAGAAGGGCAGGGATGGCTGGCGCTTTCAACTTACATAACTACGCGGTGTGGGAAGGAAGGTATATAGCGCCGACACATTATCTTCTCGAATTTGAATCACTCCGGTGGCGGAGATAAGCGATCGTCACGTCTCCCGGAAGCGTCCTTGGAGCAGAATTTATTTGACCCTTTACACCTTACATCTCGCGAGTTCAATTCTTTATAATGTATTTCCAAAAAACGAAATATACACGCGTAATTCTCTCGTTATTCACGTGTCGAATCTTTCCTCTCTTTTTGGAGATAGAATAGTTTATTAGGGTTTTTAATTTATTCTTATGTTTATCAGATTTAGTTGTATATAGTTATAATTGTAAATTATATTAAGTATCGCTTTTTTAGAAGTAAAGCGAACAATTGAGTGAATAATTTATTAGAGGATACTGTGCTCTTTTATTATCGTAACATTATAAATTTTACAAGTAACAATTGTGGTAGAAGATAATTTCAAGAGTAATAATTCAGATTCCTCGAGATAAAAGTAGAGAAATATTATTACTTATTCGCATGTTCGTCCCTCTATTCTGTGTTTATTGATAATCCCTATCTAGAATCTATCGATGCAACTGAAATTTTCACGTTTTCCATCAACAGCAATCGAGAATTGTAATTACTAGAATTGATAATTAAAATTTGAAACCTAAAAATAATTTACGTATAATTTAACGGTCGATAGTTAAATATTTTTCTCTTCTCAAAATAATTATCTAAAATTTATCAAAAATGCATCGTCTCGCGAATACAATTTACGATTAAACGGTCTATAATACATGATCTAGGCAATCCTCGCCTAGTCAACTCGAGCCTCGATCGTCGTCTAAGCAGCTTGATGTCGGTCGCCACGTGGAAAAGCTTCGACTCGAAACGTCCACGCATGATTACTCCCTCCCGCCTCCCTTTTCGCGTGGATTCTAAAAGGGACATCGACGGACCATCCCTTTCCGTGTCCCGTCGTCCCGGTACACGAGAGAAGGTCCTAATCCAAATTTCCAAACTTCATATTTGCCTTTGAGTCGCTTGCCTATCCTCTCGAAGTCCTCCTCCCGACTTTCCTCGTACACTCTCACCCGTATATGTCCTCGTCGCAGATAATACCTCCCTCGCCCCGCTGCCTCCCTCGCACGTTTATTCTCCCCCCTTCCCTTGTCCCTCTCCGCATTATACCAACTGAAATCTCCTCTTTCCTATTACGTCGTATTATATGTACAGATTTCCCGCAAACTACGACCGTGCCTCGATAGCCTTCTATTTCGTCTCGCTCGCGCGTGGCCGGCCCTCCCTTTGCTCTCCCGGTAACGTTTTCACCCTCAAAGGACTCACGTCGAGGCAGTAACACGGGGGATTACGGCGCACAACTCTCCTACGATGAGTTAGAATTTAGCGTGACGCGAAACGCGACGTGTATGTTCGGCGCACACGTGCGCGGCCGCAGCCGGAGTTTATTGAACGTAGAAGCTGTATTAAATTCTGTATCTTTCGCGGGCCGGAACCAAGGGAGATAAAGCAGCCGGCTGGCCGGAAAGCTGATTGCGAGCCGATCGACTTTTCCGAGAGAGCGATAGCGTTTGCGTAAATTTCGTCCACCGTTCGTCGTGAAGTAACAATCCAACATACCTTTGAGGCAGCAGCACAATTTCGAGATGTTGCTTTGAAAGATGCAACAAGCGCACTTGTTGTATTATCGTTTCCGTCACGCTTAATATCAGTAATGATATAAACGATTAGAAACAAATACGATTCTTTTTTGAGAGGAAAATATAGAGAACTAATCTTTTTTATAACATTTATTAAATTGATAACTATAATTGAGATTATTTCATGACAGTTATACACCATCGATGAATAATTTTGCGATTAATTTTCACACGGGTATAATTTTCTCTTACATCACAATTTTTCCTATCTCACGAAATCGATTCGTGGGCAGAGCGTAAATAACGTGACGCAGAAGCGACGTATAAAACACGTCTATCCTTAGTTGAAAATTTCACCTCTCCATCGTGCCTTTATTAACGGTTCCTCTCCGTGTACACACGTTACCTTCGGTTCAGCAAATTGCACGGCCGTATATTCCGCGCGCGAATTTCCGCTCGATCGAGCGATAAAAAGATCCGTCCCGATGCCTCGGAGAATATTTCGCGGGGATCCCATACGTAGAGGAATCGTAGATACGCGCGGCCGCCTTTATGCAAGTTAAAGCGACGCGTTTCTCGACGCGCACGGATCCATAACACGTAACCCTCCGACCCTCGTAAACCTGAATTTATTAACACTTGGAACGACGAGGAGATTTGCTAAATGGTTTTCAATTTGTATCTTAACGCCGCCAGACCATATGCTCGGCGCAGATTCGCCGCGACAGATATCGCGAGGAGGCATACATCTCACCGGCGAGAGAGAGAGAGAGAGAGAGAGAGAGTACATATCTCTTGCCCTCCGTAGTTCTCTGCGTACAAAGTGTCTCTTTATTATTAGAAGTTGGGAGCGACACTGAGAAGAGCCATGTCATGAAATTGAAATTTGTGACGGAAGTCTGTTTTATCGCGAATATATCGATAATCAATCGCGGAAGAAGTAACTGAATAAACAAATTGCAAGATAAACAATCGCATTGCATATCAATTGTACTACTTGACTAAATATTGTTTGTATGTTATTTTATAATCTTCACGTTATTTATATAATTTATAGTCGCAGCTTTTTTATAATATATTATTAAAAATTAATATATATATATATATATATAATATTAATTAATTAATTAAATATATATATATATATATATATTACATACAACATAATTAATATATTAAGTATGATTAATATATTAGAATATATCTTTTTTTGAAATTAATTATTCTTAGAAGAAATATCTCGTCTATATATGCACAATTTCAATTTATCAAATTCATAACTTGCATAAATGATATAATTGAGATAATCCTTCGTCGGGCTGATCGATCTCCTTCGTAACCGATAATAATGCGACAAATCTGACACTTAGAAATCCGTATCACTGATAAAAAAACTAATTTATTTTATTGATTCTTGTACAATCATGATATAATAATGTTACTGATTGTAATCTATGATGATCGATATGACGTGATTTTTCTATTTTTTTTTTTGATAATTATATAATATTTTCATATATCTCTTTCATTATTAATGCCATTATTGAAAGTATCATGAGACGTTCCTTTCTTTCAATGACACGTATTATTTTGCTGAGATGTGAATATACTTTACAGTAACGTGTGCAATGGATCTTTATAGTGGTAATTATATTCGGGAGAAATTTCTTCAGTATTTGTGTAAAATATTTAGGTTCGAAAAATTTTTTAGAATAACACTTTAGCAATAAAATGTCTTTTCTCAAATATTAAAACACAAAATGAATCGCTAAAAAAGATAAAATGTCTATAATTTAATTAGTCATTAAATTTCTAAATCTTATATAATCTTTTGTTAGATTTGAGGAATAAGAATGCAAAATTTTAAGAGAGAACATTTGACACTAGCAAAGTTACCTGGCTCGATTAAAAAAATTTTTAGATTTATAAAATAGTCAACATATATATAATCCTATGTTACATAATACATATGTACGTATAATATATAAAATCTGAATATATATATAATTGTCGCTAAAATAATAGCTTAAGGACAAACGTTTTTCCAAAATCACATTGTTGCATTTTTGAACGAAAATCGAAAAGCCTTGCCTCCCTTAATTCTAGCCGGGCATCACACGGGGGCTATTGGATGGACGACGAAGATATTCGGATGCATCGCGCGAGATGGTCGTAATTTCTCGGGTAAGCTCCGGCAAATTAGCTCCGGGCATACGTTACTCTCGCCTTAGTTGTCCCTCTCCCGCGCTCTTCTTAGTCTTCTCCTCTTCTCGCCTTTATCGTCCCTTCTCGGAGAAAATCGAGCTTTTCTCGTATAGCGAGCCAGCCAGAGCCTCGACCATTTCCCTCTCCGGTTTATTTCCTTCCCCTTCCTTCCCCTGCGCTCAACCATCTCCCATACACCATGGATAAACATGTACATGGTTCGCGAAAGTGTGAGATATCTGTGTGACCGTCGTAAGGTGGCGAGACTCGCTCTCTTACTTCGAAAAAGCTCCGGAAAGAGAGAGAGAGAGAGAGAGAGAGAGAGAGAGGCAGCTCGACCAGAAAAGGTATCCAATGCCTTGGTGGTGGGGGGAGGGGGAGATATGCCGTCCTGGACGTAGGACGAGCGCGCCGGCTTCGTGGTCCGACGCGAAAGCTACTCGTTCCAGGATGGGCAGAATCGCGCAAGCTCCGCCCGCAAGCTCCACGGTGCACGCCCAGGGTACCAGAGCTTTCACCATCCGGCGTTCTGTACCGACCCCGGCAAACCACCCTTGTCAAGGGCCACCGCATCCGATAACGCGGTAACCATCCTCCCCCGCGCGTCTCCTCGCCCCCAGACACGACCTAGGACGCGCGCGTGCTTCGGATCCCTCCCCCGTCCCCCCACCTTTACCCCTTTTCCCGATCCATTTTCCATCCCCTGTTCCCTATCTTCCCCCCTTTCCGCCGATCCGTTCGGTACCCACCCACGCCACGATCCTCCGTCGTAGGAGTTGCAACTTCAGACCGCTTTGCACACAGATTGCATCATAGGCATCCGCGGATGCAATCGTTACCCCACTGTCGTGTTTCCTCACCCCGCGTCCTTCACCCTCGGGAGAGAAGGGTGCACGCGCGCGCGTGCGTTACGGTATACCTGAAAGGTATAGCTGATGTCGAAACGGTCGACGCAAACGAAGAGTGCATCGCCGGACGGGGAAATTTGAGACGAAGCTCTTGATTGCGATGCTTTATTGGCTTTGGTGTCATAATCGGTGACGCGGGATTAGACAACGGGTACGATGATTAGAGTAACATTCGACGAGAACGAGTAATTAACGAAGCGCTTCATATAGCCTAGATAGCGATGAATCATGTTCCGAGTATTCCGTTAACTCCTAAATTATAGGTAGCTTTGCTTTTAAGTGCTAATAAATGAGATTATCATATTATATTCTCCCTCTTTATACTTATATTTATACTTATATTCAACAATTAAAGCGAAAGCAATGAGTAAAAATGAATCACGAAATTTTTATCTTAATTACATCATATTGATAAAATTTTAAACAAACTTTGAGATCGCTTGATTATATAAGATGTTGACAGTTTCCTTCAAAATTTCTTTTAACATTTGATAGAATTTAAATTACAGCAGGATGAATCAGAATGGATTAAGGCTTGATAGTAGGATTAGATGCAGATGCGTTTTACGACGCCTCTGGTTACCCTCTATCCCCGCGAAATAATACGATTGGATTTGGCGAGTGTAAAATGCTGTATCGGTGAACGAAATCTCTCGCCAGAAACTCTTGTACTGTCGAGACGAATTTGCCTGAAGATTTCCGTACGCGGCTTTTGACGATATGCGTGGAAGTAAGGCATGTGTCGTGTGAGTTTCTAGATATTCTAATGAGAGTAATTCTAAATTTTCTTATCGATGAGTTTTAAAACACGTTACTGCGTTTCATAAAAAGATATTTTAAATACATTATATATTTGATTAATTAGAGAGATTGAAAGATGTTTTAGTTAAATTGTTATTCTTTGCTATTGTAATATTTTCTTATTTTTTTTGTTTTTTTTTAATGCGCTGTTGTAATTTATTTCTCGTTTTTCCTATATGCTTCGATCGCAATTAAATATAATTCTTAGGCGACAAAATATTAACGCAGCAGTTCTATTACGTAAAGGCAATATCGACTAACAGACGTCACCTGGATAAGGCATTATCTTTTAGACACTCAGTGTAATCTCAGGATTATCCAGTCTGCCAATTGAACGCTATCGGAGCTAATTATTATATGTCATAATACTACGATAACCGTATTTTTTTATTGAATCAATATAAGTAACAAAGAGTGAATCACTTTTTATATTAATTTGATCAACTAATGTGATAAACATTCGCAAAAATTCTTTGTAACGATTAAAATTCTAACGTAGAAGGCTTTGTTATTAAAATATTTTAAGTATCATAATTATTATATTATGCTTTATCTAGCTTCTCCGGAAATCGGAAGTGATAATTATAATTCGTCGTTCCTATCACCTTTAATAAACAATAAGGAGAGAAGAGGAAAAAAAAACGAGAAAAGCGCATCGAATCGAACAGATCTTCATCGAGCGAGAGGCAACAGATTAGGTAACACTATCGATAAGAAGTTGGCGTTTGAATTTTCCCACTGATTGCGTAATCGGCGCATTATCTGCCGCGATTCTCGTCGATATTTTTTGTACACCACAAATACTTTATTTCGTCGTTAATCCTTCGATAAAATGTCCAGATATTTGATTCGGTTGAGTCGCGTACTTATCCGATTCCAGCGGATTATCAGACGATAATAACGCGCTTTTATTTACGCAAATATAGATCGGCATCTTTAATTCATATCACATCTGATGAGATGAAATCGTATATGTGCATCATGAAAACAGACATGTGTGCGCGCACACGCACACATAAATGTAGAAGGATGTAATCCGGGAAGGATGTCACTCGCGAAGCACCGAAAATTCGTGGATACTAACAAGGATCGGTAACGATATTACTTATTCGTCATCTATGGAAATTAATTCCCAGAAATCGTCTAATCCGCCTATGACATTTACAGGAATCTACAAATGCGTATGTACGCACATATACTATGTATGCCATTGTATTATTCCCTTTGAGACTCTCCGAGATTCGATCCATTTTAATAGCGGAAAGGGAACCGTATAGTTGGCTTACCGAAAGCTGCTTTTATATTAATTACTACTGTATCTTAATTTATAATTATTTTCGTTGATTAAGAAAGCGGATAAAAAAATTTATATTGAAAAAAAACCTCAAAAGTAAAATCTTTTGCAATATATATTTTACATTATGCGATATGAAATGCGTATCAATATTTTATATTTTTATTATATCTTTATTTTCTTTCCTGTGATTATTCTTTTCTACTTTAAACATATATTTCAAGTTTCGATTTAAGATCGCTCATGTTTTCGACATAGATATAAGAACAGTTTTTTTTTCTTTTCTTTTTTTCATATTAATCTGTGCCGTTAATCTGTTTATCGATGGATGAGATCTTAATGTTTCGAATCTTGATTGCTTTTATTACGAAAATGAAAGAATGACTTTACCAAATCAGTTTCTAATCCGGATACGCATCTGTTGCTTCTTATCGCGTGTTATATTTAATTATTATTAATGCGTATATCTAATTATTTCATATATTTTATATACTCTGCATGTTTTATATAGTATAGCTTTCTAATATTCCTTATCCCATTTCAGACATATATTGCAACAACATATGTAGATAATATTGTTCGACAAAAAAAAAATGGAAATATTTTAAAATTAATTTTTAAAAATATTTTATTGGAAAATATCTTACAAAAAAAATAATATATATTAGTACATATTTGACATTAAATACAGATGTAGCATTTGAAGATTAATATCATTGCACGTTCCTATTAAACGTAATCCGCCAATCAAAATCTCACTAATCTAAGTAATGATAAAATTCTTTCGCGCGCACCGTTTATACGATATAAATTTCTGTTACACATATACAAAGATCTGTTCCAATGGGATGCCCTGCAATCAAGACCGCAAGAGATCGATGCGATGGCATGGATATCGCTTGATGCTCCTTCTGCATACAAGCTCGGTCATCGGCAGTCGCGAGTCTGTCGCAGTGAGCGTGTTGCAGGTGAACAGCTGCAATAGTGTACGTGCATCTTATCTGTAGACACACCCCCTGAATATGATTCTGTGGTGGGGGTGTCGAGATGGAGACGAGAGTGGGGAATCGGGTTCGACGGAGGAAGGATTTCGAAAGGACGGGAGGGTGAGACAGATGTAGGATGAGAGAACGGATCTTCCGCGGTGCCAGGAAGAAGTATGGATATGAGCAAGGAATTTCTGAAATGAACGAGAGAAGCAGAGAATCGATGATGGAGAAAAAATATTTTTTATTATGCACTCGACAAATATATAAATAGGACTTTCAAAGAAAGAAGAAGTCTCGTTACAAATCTCTGAGAGAGAAATTTGTAATTCCGGCGTCAACAACATCACAAAACAAACGCGTTGAGGGTAACGATAAAGATAAACATACCGCACGGCGATATCGAAAACAGCAGGTGAGACCATGATCGGAAAGAAAACAACGAAGATGGAATTTAACGAGACGAACGCGAACGCGAGGAAGAGACGACGCCTTATCCGGAGCGAGCGAGCTTCGAAATCAGGGGAGGATAAGAGGGAGATGCAGAGAATGACGAAGGTGAGTTCCGGCGAGGAGTCGACGAGAGGGTGAACGTGAGGACCAGAATCGGTAGACGCGAGACGCGATGATGTCGCGATAGGTATTGTGGTAGTGGTGGTGATGATGGTGTTGGTGATGCTGGAGTGGTGGTGGCGGCGGCTGCCACGATACGGCGTGTAGTGGGGGTGATACCGACGGCGCGCTCGCGACGCGGTAGGGCGTCGTAGGGGCAGTAGATCGAGCGCCGCGACGTCACGACGCTCACAGTCGCGGCTCGAACGCCGTTGCCTGCGAACGTGTGTGTCGCGCTCGTCCTCGGCGGCGCGGATGACATTTCGCTTCTGCTCTCTCGCCGATCTCCGTAAGAGCGTACGAAAGGAGAGAGACAGACTGCGAGCGTGATCGTGTGATCTGCTGAACTTGACTTGAGAATTCTTGAGAGATCGACTACGATTTTCGGAGCGTGCACACGTTCGACTCTGACAGTTGGTGCTAATCCGCGAGCGCGCGTTTCACTTTTCTTAAAAAAAGAAAATAGAAAGAAAAAAAAGACCGGTGTTTGATTTTGTGATCGATGAGAAACTCTGATGCCAGTGTTGAGAACGGTGTGCGTGACATTATAAACGGACGGATGGACGGACACGACGATCGGTGATCGGGACGAAACTGTAGATCGCTCTATTTACTTCGGGCGATACTTATCGTAATGAGTTGCGTGACACGTGTGTGATTTTCCGCACTCTAGTCAGAAGTACGCGCGGTTTAATTGTATCTAACGTCTCATGCTGTACCAAATAGAGCTTAGAGCGGATCGTAGACGCGTAAGTTGTTTCGATCTAAGAGAAATGATCACCCACGCGTTAATCGTTAATATTCAATAGCTAGAAATTAGGAACTCTCAACGGTAGAAACTGTTGTATAAATAAGCGAACATTTCGTACATGTCTCTGCATGTCTGTGATTTTAATCGTGAACGAAAGATTCTATGTCACATCGCGCGATCATCCACAATTATTGTATAAACATCGGTGCTTTCGTAGTGACGTAAAATTATTTAAAAGGACAAGGATAATCGAAGGACAGTTAATTTAGAAGCTTTCCGACACGCTTTTTAATCGCCGTTGGCTATTGATTAATAAATACCGCAGAAAGAATTGAAAATTCGAGAATAACGCGATATGTCACGAATGGCGGCGGCTTGCGAGGTTCAAGAGAATTACTGAGGGCCCCAGAAGGGAATGGATTTTCAGAGCGCAATGGACACCTTCGTAGAGGCATGGATGGCTGCGAACACGAAGACGGATCAAGTACAGGTAATCCTTTGATGGAACATGAATAATTCGTTATCGATCATGCGTATAATCATATTATTTTTTTCTAAAATAGCTACTTTTGAGAAGTTTAGCGTGAAATTTTGAACAGAATATGCCTAATAGTAAGAATCTAAAATATAAATATGAATATTTATATTTTTCTCAAATAATATTAATTGAAGATATATAGAAACACAATAAAAAAAGAATAGTTGATTGTAAAATAATATATAAAGGGTAAAAAATAAAATAGAATTGATTAATATATTTTATAATTTTCCAACGGCTTTTTGCAGATGAAGTTCTCAAATTATAACAGTAAGATTAAAGCCCAATTGATGCAGATATCGTATTATGGTAGGGCCAACTTATCGTTGCGCTAATCGATTGTATTAATTTTATAATGAAAATGTGTCAAAAAATATCATAATAATAGAAATATATTTAATATATAAAAAAAAAATATATGTGCGTGTTGCTAACAAACAGATACCAGCACAGATTAAAAATTGTATCTCTATTAAAACATGTAATTTTCATATGATATATAAAATTTTGATAGGATGGTTTACGTTGGTGGATTAAAGCCTGCCAATATCGTTTTCGGCATTTGGTCTGCCGAACTTATAAAAATAACGCAGCGTCTATATTCGGTGTCAACGAGTGCGAGGGGCGAGAAGCAACCCCTTTCTGACATTACACAGCCAATTGGCCACCCTACCGCTTCTTGCACCTCTCTCTCTCTCTCTCTCTCTCTCTCTCTCTCTAAACGCGCTTTCAGTCCGCTAATTCTTCGTCATCAATTTGGCACATTCTTTCGCATCTCAAAGCGGCCAGCCGTTTTACGTGTAACGCGCGATTATCCCGGTACCTAAAATAAGTAAAAAAGGCGTCATTTTTACGTTGTATTTAAGAAATAATAACAGAGAAAAATTTTCAATTTATATTCGAGAAGAGATCATTATATTATTATACATAATTATTTTCTTATTTTAAATCTTGTTTCTCTTAACATATGAATATATTGTTTTGGATTAACAAACATAGGATGACTGATATTTATAAACATTAAAGTATACATTCACACAGCTTATTAGAGAGAAGCACTGAAAACAAACTCTATTTATGAGATGTATAATAGACGCAGATACAGTCGCTTAGAGAAGGAAATAACGTTCGAGTGACGCAACGAATATTATTCGAGCTTGACTTTTCGCATTTAAAAATCGCGAGCCAAATTCGGACGCGAATCCGACACGCTGTATACCTCGGCTTCACGATCTCCCAACGAAAACCGTGGACGACGAAGGGCGGGGGATAATCCTTGATAAAGCCGCGGCTCGCGTGTGTACTGTGTGGACGGACGGCGCGTACGTTTACACGTGTACGTATCGGGGGGGTCACGGGTTCTGACCACGATACGGATGTGCCCCTGCCTTCTTCCTGTGCCACGACCATGTTCATGTTCTGGCATTCAACGGAATAAGACCGCATGTCTCCATTGACCGATGGATCTCTCGATCCATGGCCGGCTTTGGCCGTCGATGGTTATCGAAAAATTACCGGTGAGAAATGGCACGAATAATTTGTAAATTTCACATTTATGTAAGTCGTCGTAATAGTTAAATTAACATAGATCCATCCTAGATGAGATACACGTCTCGTTTCGCTATTAATTCGACATTCTACTCACATTTTGATCATTGCGAAAAAATAACGAATTAGAAGACCTACACGTGCGCGTTGATAAATTGTAAGTTTGTAGGATGTCTAAAAATAATAATATCTCAGAATATTATATGGCGTATATATATCGTGTATGAATATTTCTCGCATGCAGGTAAATTGTTCTTATTTTATTTATATTTCGTCGCGCGCGTCAACTAACTTATAAAGAATCATATGTTTTATTCGTAATTATTATATTAATACGTATAAGTATAAGAGATATATGAAATAATTTTTTTTTAAAGGGGAAGGCACACACACACACATACATATCTGTACGACGTGTACATACACACAAGTATACGCATTCTGAGAAATGCGTTATCCATAGGCGTATTAAAGAAAATAGTCAGAGAAACCAAACATTATCCCGTAATGCTGTTACTTGAAAATACGTAAGGCTTTGCTTGGTCATGATATTAACATAGGAAGACTCATTTTTAGTTTATTTCTCTAGAACACAAGGACAATACTCTCGGTTGTAATAACGGAATGTAGAAAAAAAAATTTGAATGTAGTTTTAATAATTTCCACTGAGATCATTTAAATTATATCGAAGAAACAAAACTAATATGGTTAAATAATAACAATTATCATAAGAATGTATAAAATGACGTAGGTATCCGAGTATAGTAGTAATCGTGTATATAGTAACCGTAAAGATGTGGGTGTGGCATTCCAGAATGTTAATTAAGTTTCACTATTTTATCTAGATCTCGCTAACATCCGCTAAGATCGATCATTTAATAAACATAATAGATCTTAAATCAATTTTGAAAAATTAAGGAAAAAAGAAACGTCCGAGTTTATGATCTAAAATTTTCACGCGTCTCTCTTATATTCCGACACATGAAAATACGTCCTTGCGGCGCGTCGCACGCATGCACTGTTGCACGCAGGCACGGGCGCCACGTGTGTACTCGAAAGTGCGTCGTCGTATACGTGTGCGTGTACGAGGATACGTTTGAAGCACGCATGGTCACGGTATTTGACCACCCCAGCTGCCGGAATGATTGTAATCCATCTATCCGGCCACCGAAGCCGATATATCAAACGCAGGTAGACCGTATGCTCGCGGACTCCTCTCTCCGTAAGCCTTTTTATATTGCCTTTTTTAGTGGCCGCTGCCACGATCTTTTGTTTTCTCGGCGAATATTTTATATGAAGAAAAATATTAATTAGGATGTTAAAAGGGAATCGGGTCGAGTAACTTTATTGCGTATAAAAATAAAACGCTCTCATTCTTACAACATAATGATTATCTTTTAAATCAAGATGAATATAATAACCGCATACTTTTCTCTTTCCAGGATCAAAATGTAAATAATAGATATTTCTTTAAGAAAGATTTCTCAGGAATTGTTTGCGATGCATTACGTTTACCTTGAAACCTTGTTGAAAGGAATTATTAATTTCTGTTTTTAGATATTAATATGAATAAGAACATGTCTCCCTTGCCGTTATAAACTTGAAATGCATTTAGAAATTTTTTTTCACTCGCATTAATATTAATGAACCTTTCGCATATGTCACTCGAAATGGATCGTAATTTTGGAATGATACTCGTATTCTCGCTGCTTTCTCTGGTAAATTCTCGAAATCAATGCTCATAACCGATACAAGGTTGTATCTTCGCTGCTTTCTAATCTTTAGCCGTATCATACTTTGCACTTAGGAACGAGGTGTCTGACATCGCGGTCGGCAACAATTTACGTAACGCGATCGCAAACGCATCATCAATCCGCGGATTATCTATTGCGCGGAGAGAGAACCAATTATCGCCCGGGGATATCATTTTGTCTGATATTTTGATAAGTATGATTAGAATATTGCAGATTAATGTGGGTCGGGCCACATTTAATTTCGTTTCATACGGTGATTGCCGAAAGATAGCAAAATTATCGCTCACAAATAAAATAGATAATGGATGGATATTAAATTCTATCAAGTAAAATGAGAGAAGAGAAGAAATTTACATATTATTTTTAATATATAACATTGCATGTTATTATAAATCAATGGAGATTGGGAATCGGCGATCTTTTTTTCAGTATTTCATGAAATTGTACAAGGAACGCCATGTCTTCATAATTGTGGTTTTTAACAATTACAAAAACAATTACTTTAATTACTCAATTTTTACAAAGTTTTGTATAGAATTTAAAATAGCGCTTGACATTTCGTTTTCAAGATTTTAGAGAAATTTTAACTCTACAATTATATTCGGTTAAAATCAATCCTTATCCGATTTGATGATTAAAATTTGAATTGTTGAATTTTCGATCATACAAGACAAATAAATATACTAAAGACTAATTGTAGAGTTTTAGAAAAATTTCAAATCGACAGCCATCAGAGCTACAAATCATCCAATTGTTTGCCATTAATTAATTAATAAAATGAACGAATCTTGCGTCTTCGGAAAGGCGAGAGGCGCGATTTTTCATGACGCGGCTTTTAATACGGCGTTCGAAGAATTAATCAAGACGCAAGCGAGAGCGCTCCGTATAATTTACACGCATCGAACGTCGCCGTGACGAGACGAAAGAGAGAATAGGATCCTTGCGATAAAGAGACGAGAGAGTATATGTCGCGCGAATTTCTTTCTTTTTTTTTTTTTACAAGTAGAATTAATCGTAAGAGAAACGCGACGACGCTGCTGCTGACGTAACATGTACGACGAAAAAGGATCACTCGTTCAATTGGCCAAACGTTAAAGACCGTCGGTCGCGATTCGATCTTACGTAAGCTCGTTGACGCGGTCCGGTGGTGCTCCGATCCGGACCGCCGGATCGGAGCACATATCGTTGCGAGTTAACTTTTCAAGTTTATTTCTGGAATCCCGTCACAAAGTCTTAGCGCGCGTCCTTCGTGGTTCCAGATCCACGAGGATTCTGCGCTCGTTCAACGATTAAGGTTATCGCCTTAACGGGAAACACGCCAGCAGGAAACGCGCCGTCGCTCCGCGCGTATCTCCGTTACACCCGGTAGATAAGCTGATCCGCCGATAAACGCCTGCCGAATCGTCGTCGTTTGCGACGCGAGCGGAGAGCGAGATATCGCGGTTAATTATTTACCATTTCATTTTTTATTCTTCGCGCGATTAGGACACGTCCGTATGACGCGTGCTCAGCTAGCTCAAAATGGAATCAATTCATCGTCTTTTACGATAATATCGACAACGCATTGGCAAATGACAAATGTAAATTTTTTTTAAATATTATTTAGAGACATTTTGTTTTGTTCGAGCAATTTTATTTAGCAATTATTCTCCCATCATTAATATTTAAAGATGATAAAATTTAATTGTGAATAAAATAGAACTCGAGACACGATGAGATTCATGATTTGCTAATAATCATATAATTTGGGACAATAACGTGCTAATAACTGTGTGAAAATATTTCTACGACTATTGTAATAAATCTTAATTTAATTGTCTCATTTTTTATTTTATTCGCTCAATAAATATTGTTTCATTCGACAAATAGGGCGCTACTATATCGTTATAAATTAACAAACTCCCGATTATAATATAATTAACGTAAAATTAATTGCGATAGGTGATAATATTTTTATCGACTCGAGCAAGCCAAGTATCTCTGGCAGGAGAGAAGCTTCTGCGCTATACACCTTCGGACTACGCGATTGCCGGATTCGACGGGAAGCCAAGCGAATCTCGGACCATGGCGAGAGCCGGATCGATGAGCGAACCGAAATTCCTGATTTTACGACAGCAGCCTGTCGTAACCCCTCGCGCGTCACACAGCAGAATTACCGCGATATCACTTGGGGCGTTAGCCGGATAAGCCGCTAACCCCATCCACCTGTTGCCCCTTCTTACACGTTCTCGCGTTTCGATCTCGATCTTCGTTCGTCTTCATTCCTCGCGCGGCGACGGTGATGGGGAGGTGAGGGGGAGCGGTGGGGGGGGGGAAGGGGGCCCTCTCCCTCCTCTCCCTTGTTCGTCCTCCTTCGATCCACGTGTAGACCCTCGGGGGCCCGCTCGTCCCTCTTCCGTCAGCGTGATGCCGACTCTCTCTCGCTCTCTTTCTCGCTCATCTCTCAGCACCTTCAGGCATCTCGCTTCTCTGCCACTTTTCTCCCTTTCTTCCTCTTCTTCACCATCCTCTCGCTTACTCCCGTTCCAGGCCCGGGTCTTCAGCGGTCTGACGTGTTTTTTGCGAGTGCATACCTCGAAGCAGCTCCCGAAACAGTAGCTGGTACCCCGGTACAGTCCGGGCAAGTGAAAAAAATCGCCGGTCGATCCTTTGCAGTTGATCGTTAGATTGCGACTGAAACGACGTATGGAGAGATATATCTCAATGGAAAACTCAGAGAAATAAAAATATTTCGTTTTTTCTCGACTGGATTCAATGACCGCATATATAGTTTTATATTAAAATTTTATGCAAGTTGAAACGTATACAAGCAATGTGTCATTGAAATACAATCAAGAGAAATTAGAATTGAAACATAATTTGTATAAATACATATAAAATGACGAAGAAACTCTGTAATACGTGTATCTGCGATCTGTTTGGCTAAGACTTATTATCTTGAAAAAAATGAGTAATTCACATGTTGTTGTCAATTATTGGAGATCGCGTCACGGTATATAATACGCGCGAGTATATAACGGCTGATTAAATTCTATAATTTCGTAATTAAATGACCGAGATTAAATAGCGGCGAAAATCGCTGATTGCGAGCGAACGCGAAACGCGGCCGGAAATGGTGAGGGATCACGGAGGGTTAAACGCCGGCTCGTATCTCACGGCTCGTTCTGCCGTTTAGGCTCGTATTCCACGGAGGCGTCATCATCGACGAGATCCAGTTTTACAGACAACGAAAACCATCGCGTCGCGCGCGGTGCATTTCGCACATCGGCGGCGGCAGCGGCGGTGACGGCTGATAGTGTAGGATTGTCGCATTCTGGGTCCAGTTGACCCCAGTTGACACCGTGGACGGCTTAGCCGTTAGTGTTAAGTTCAGTTCACTCATACATAAATCTATGTCCGCGCGCTTTTATGCCTCAGCCTGGCTTTTTGCCGGCGCTGAATTGAGCACGTGCTCAGATTTCATCGGCGACGACGCTTAGATCATCCGGCTCGCTGCGATCTACGAGCGCGAGCCGAAACGTCGCAGATTCGACCGAGTTTAGGCGACGCGACACTCCCATCCGTGAATTGCCGCCGAAGGTTTTTTTAATCGCCGCATTGCCTCCATTGCAATCGCGCCTAGTTAATTCGTACACGAGCTGATTTTGAGAAATAAATTACTGAGCAACGATAACCGTCTGTCACAAATACATTTCGTTAGAAATGTCAAGGCTGCTTATTGTAGGCAGTTTCCGTAAACACGTTATCGTTTTTAAAAATCTCGTATCAATTTTCAACGTATTCTCCTTTGTAGAAATTTTTATGATAATCGTATGAAAAAAATTATACGGCTGTTAGAAGTATCGCATGTGCGTATGTCCGTGTATGTGCGTACCAGGGAATTTTGTCTTCGGAGATTAAGAGCAGCGAAGGATTTATATTACCCCGCGGAGATTACTACGTTCTCGTCGCGATTATACACAAACGGGTGATGAAGTAGAGCACGTGCTCAAAATAATTTACATAACATGCATAGAAAATATTGTTCTGCAACTTTTCTAAAGACGAGTGCGAAAAAGCTGAAGGAGAGAACTTGTTGCCCGTGCAATAAGCGTAAAAATAAGCAAATCATGCTTTCCGATATTAAATTTTTTACGCGTCATCTCTCCTCGACGGTATATAAAAAGATTTTCTTATCTACATTCTTATATACACCGTAAGGCTTATCGAATTAATCTATATTACATTCTCATCTTCTTTTAATAATCGAAATGGATGGGATCAATTCTCTCTATTTTCTTCTTCTTTGTGCGCGATAACGTTAGGATAAACATACTACGTTTTAGTAATGGACACAATAATGATCGATATCATTCAGAGTGGTCGCATTGAGATCATACTTATTATCCAAAATGCAGAATTGGGAACGTTACTCTATAAAAGTAACGCGTTATCGTTACCGTTATTTTTTGTAAAAAGTAACTCGTTACCGTTACTCGTTACTAATTTTAAAAATTAACGCGTTACCGTTACCGTTACTTGAAAAGTAACGACTCGTTACTTTTTCGTTATGTTTTTGTTTTTTTGTAATGCTAAAATAAGCTATTAGATTATACAATTATTTAATAATCAATATTAAATGTAATAATCTATGTTACAATTAATAACTCTAAATTAGTCTCTATATAGCAAGTGTTTTTTTTATATTAAACTTATTTAATGATTCTAATTTTTTATGTTAATATCTTTACTTTTCAATACGCTTATCTTTATAAGAATTTAAATTGTAATTTACAAATTTCAAATTTGTCGAAAATTTTTATGGAACATTGTTTTTAAATATTGATAAGAGAAATATTGATATTATTAAGAGTGTATTCCAATATTCACTATCAGTATTGTAAAATCTATAATTTACGTTACTATAGATTTTCAATACTGGCAGTGACTATCGGAATGCAGCCAATGATAGAAGGCTATAAAATATTTTTCAAAAAATACATCTATTGAATAGATATAAGATAATAAGGAATCAAAAAATAACGATAAAAGTAACGGCTAATCCGTTACCGTTACTGTAAAAATGTAACGACGTTACCGTTATCGTTACAAATAGAGAAAAGTAACGATCGTTACCGAAAAAAAGTAACTGTAACGGTAACGATGTTACAAGTAACGCGTTACTTCCCAACCTTGCCAAAATGAAAGTGTTAATTGATGTTTTTTCGCGGTTACAGAGCCAAGCGTTGGCGTTGACACACAAAGCCTCCCCGCCATCGAGACCGAGCAGCGTGTCCTCGTTACCGAGGAGCCCTCAGTCTCACCAATCCCAGCAGTCTCAGCCGCAGAACACACCTCAACCCCCATCGGTGCATCCACTGCAATCGCAGACACCTCTCAGTGCACCCCACACACCGTTTTCCGCGCACAATCAACACCCGAAACAAGAAATTAACGCCAGTCCCAAGCAAGAGGGTTTCGATCTCAGCAAATCCGCCTCCAGTACAGGTAAGTTTCTCTCTTTCTCTTCGTCTTTATCATTTGCACAATTAAATATTAATTTATCTATCACTTATTCAATTATCGATATATTTCATTCTGACAAAATTTGAGAATTTCCCTTTTCATTATTAAAATCTACATATATTCAAAGTTAATTATTTTATAATCAATTTTCAAGATTATTTTATAATATATTACGTATATATGATTCATATAATAAAATAGAAAAAAAGATTTGTAAAATAATACAAAGAAAAGAATTACAATCCTACTAAATTTAACAGAGTCTGCTTTCTTGTACTTCGTACGATCTAATGTTAGTTTTCCTCACCGTTCAGTCCCTAGCCTCGAGTGCATCTGTGTACACTACATTACCTCGAGCTGCATCCCGGGTTTGACGGCTTGCCCGGGGTTCCCGCGGCCGTAAATCGTCAATTCGCCGGGCGAATTAAGTTACCTTTTACGAGAGATGGGGATCGTGTGAAAACAGCTTTAACGTCTTTACAGCGCGGTCGGGATTTGCTCGGGGTGACGGTGGCAGGGAAAATGCGGTAACGATGCACCGATGTCACGTCCATTAATGCACTCTGCCGAAGCCGAACGGAAGCGACATTAATCGTCGTCATTATCTCGCGTTTGGCGAAGGTCGATATAGTTTCTGCGTAATAAATAAGAGAACGATATATTTAAAATTTATTCAGTAATTTTGCATTCGTAATCTCACAAAAAGAATTTTTTCCGCTCTATATATTTAATCAATTAATATTCTTCTTGTTAAAAAAAAAAAAAAAAAAAAAAGAACAGAATGTTACATATTATAATTGTATTTTTGTCGTTAATGTGTTAATAAATAGAGTAATAGTATTGTGTAATATTGGAATGATAATTATATATAATTTTAGAATGCTTTTTATTATTATTTTACTATTTCTCTACCGTAAAAAATTTTTAAAAAGAAATATGAAATGAATAATACGGGGAGTCTGTTGTTCAAAATATCTCTTATTTCATTCGCGACAATCTAGAAACTTAGTTGCCATGTCGCGCTATAAAGTCCACTTCCACCGAGAATGACGAAGACGTATGTACTCGATGGAGGTTGTGCGAGAGGGGTCGTTAAAGCTCGTAAACGAGATAGACTATCGGCGGAATTTCCTTGATCCTCGATAATGCGGTGAAAACAATTTGCACGCGTTCGTTTATAGTTAGAATTAAATGCCACATAAGCGGAAACGCGACGATTAGCTTTCATGTAAAATTCGTAAAAAAATAACGGCCATGAGAGAATTAAACGTCCATATATGGCGAACTTATCACGAAATATTTATTGATAAATGAAACGTCCGATAACGATTTATTAATCATATTTCTTCGAACGTAAACCAGGATTGAATCCTTTTTATTCAAAAATTATCTCAATATATCGGAAAATATGTATTTGCTATTTTGTAATTATATTTAGCGATTGATAATACAATGTAACGATATGTTATGTTTTTGGAAAATATTTATGTTAAGACCTAAACTTATTTTAAATATGTTGGGTATTTTGGATAGTATAAGTAATATTTTTTTACATGTATGTGTATTCCCTATAAGAAAAGGATCAAGTTTTTACAAAGCGAAAAGAGCAAGTCTCCCATACGTGTAGAATTATAATTGAAGGGACGATTATAATTGAATCCGCGTTTAATCTGTCATTTATACAATATTATCGTAAGACTTGCCGTTAAATGCGCACTACTTTTTCTCTACCTTTGTTATCTATTACAATGTCTTCTTTACAATGTTGCTGCGAAAAGAAAAACATGGGAAGATTACATCGAGTTAGATCGCTAAACTACGTGTCCCCCATGATTCTTTTCTCAGACTAACTTTGAGAGAGAAATCAGTTTTAAGAATTCTTAAGAGAAGGTTCACTGTGTTGATCGTGACGATACGAGGGCATGCAGGAATGCAGGGAGCCGAGAGTACATATTTGCTTTTCCAGTCCCGACCTACGCGAGGAGAAAAGGGTGGCGCGACGCGATGGGGGATGCGGGTGGACAGAAGCACGCACTTCCTAAATCTACGGATTTCGAGGATCCCCCTTAAATCTCCGTGCGTCATAGTTAATCCTTCCCTTCTCTGTGCACGTGGATCCTTTTCCTGCCTTTTCCAGTTCTTATCTCCTCGCCTTCCTCCGTCGACCATGATTTCTTTTTTAAATCCTACGAAAAGCGCGATCCACTTATTTCTAACTTGGACGATAATGCGGGGAATAAAATTTATAGCACAGAAAGAAAACATCGTTATACGCGAATAAAATATTAATAATCGTTATTATAATATTTTTATTATTTGTCGCGTATAGAATAACGCTAAACTTTGAAACATACATGACTCATGGATTACAATACAATTACAATTTTTAATAATTACGTTCAACTTTGTATCTTAACAAGCGAAATGACCATAAACAAGAGCTGGAAAAAAAGCAAACCAATGCATTCGAAGATGAGTTTGTATCGCCTTTTGTTAAAAAATGATTTTGCGTCGGGACCTATGAAAGGTGAGTTGGAAAGAGAGATGAGATCGTTTGTCCCCTTTTAGTCCGTGAGCCGTAAGCGTCAGCTCGGAATTAGGATAATCGTCCGCGTGTGTTCTGTCTGGATTTACCTGGACGTCTATATACGCGTGTCCGTGTGCGCGGATGGTGACTCGGAGACGGGGACGAGGCGCAGCTTCCCAGGAGCAGGAGGATGAAGGGGAAATGGGAGGCGTAGAGGGAAGAGAGAGAGTGAGAGAGAGGATATTGTGACCCTTACAAACTAATCCGGATTAAATTCGAATCCCTGGCTATGCGGCTAGGCGATCTGCGAACGTCTACCGTGGTGTCTTGCGCCATACGATCGGACTCGTTACGCCGTTTAACCCTATACGCGATGCTCCCTCCAGGGAGAGATAGCGCCTTTTGTGGCGGGCTGCCTTTGAATTTCCACCATTTTCGCTCCCGCGTCGATCGACAGAATGAGAAAGTACCCGTGTGGCATAAAAGAGAGTTTTGATTTAGTAATCTCCAGGCTTGCGGGCGATACAAAAAAGAAACACTCGGCCGGGGAATATATATTCATAATTCGCAGATAAGAAGTCGCGATAACTCTGTTAACTAAAAAAAAAATTTGATATTTATAAAATGTAGAGAACGTAGCATAATCCAAATGGCTCTGAAGATTGGGAAAATCTCATATTTTTGTGATTTAAATTTATTTTAATTTTGAAGATTTTTTCTGCTATTTAAAAAATTAATAGTTTTATATTATAAAATATAAATGATATAATAGTAAGTGCAATAAGCGTTTAGCAAAATTATGTATTCTTTCATAGAGTGAAGAATTTATAAATTGCGGATAATTATTTCCAATACGAAAGAAGAGGAAGAAACATTATCATATAGTATTATAAAAATTTAATAAATTTAATAAATCTAATATTTAACATTTAAGAAGAATATAAAAATAAAAAAAAACCCCAAAAATTTCTTTTATGTTTTAAATTAAAAATTCATTTGTTGTTTAATGGAAACGTTTACGAATTAGAAATTCATTTATCCGAAATAAAATATAATAATATAATATACATACGAAAATCGGCAAAACTTTATTATCTTCTCTCGGGTCTCTCCCGATTCGAGAGTGATTCTCTCACAGGACGCCCTGTATATGTTCTAGCTTTCAACCTGACCACACGTTAAGCTAAAGGCAAAATCGATATCATAACTCGCGGAGAGCAATCATGGGCCATATTGCGGATGGATATTTCTCACATGTGTATACACAAGCGGGCGTGCGCCTATTCTTAATATTCTTACATTTTATCTTAAACTTTATTGAGCAAATTCTCACGTAATATTAAAAAATTTTATTCTTCGATAAAGATTATTAATGAAGTAACCGTTTAGTCCAATGATTTTTAATCTCACAGTTTTGATTTTGAAAAAAAAAACATATCTGAAATCATCCCTATGCACTTCATTGCGAATGCATATTGAAAATACATTCGCGGTAGAGTGCGTAAAATGCATGTTGTATTTTAAATAATACAGAGCTGGAAAAATATGGAAAATATCGATCGGCGCAGTCTTATGAAACGATAAATTTCGATAAAGTAACATCCTTGAATCATCTCTGTTCTACCCAAGTTTATCTTGCTGGTAAGTTACCGCGTGCGCAAAGAGAGATGATTTTATCATCGCTTCCATAAAATACCGAGTTGGACAAAGATAAAAAAAAAAATAATAATAATAATAATTCCAAGCAAACCCCACAGATCGATACGTCATTGAAAATCGGCGCTTTAATCGGCCAGGTAAAAAATTACATAGGCCAACGGATGCATACTTTCGGATACACCCTGTAGACAATGTGCTCCGCACCGTCGATGGAGCACGCACAGGATACGTCGAGTGAGAGAAGCGAGGTGAGGACGACGAGGTGGTGGCGAGAGGGCGAAAAGGGGAAGAACCAGGGGTGGGAAGGGGAGATGGGGGAGGGTTAGGATTAGCTGAGTTGTGTGCGTTGGATTTTGGATTTGGACGGCGGGCGGCGCACACACGACCAATAATCCCGGATTAATCCCGGACTCACGTATACCCGCGCGCACACATATGCGCGGAACACGCCCGCGAATGCGAGTGCATACATGCAGTCCGGTCAAATCCGGTGACGCAAGTGCACGTGTGCGTGTGTGCACCCTTGCGCACCCCGATACACATACAAATACAAACGCATACACATACATACGAAAGAGAAAGAGAGACAGAGAGAGTTGAGAGAGAACCAGACCGGAGCCACTAAAGGATTTGGCCACGCACACACAAAACGCGGCTCGCACACGTACGCGCGGCGCCCAAAGATAATCCCCACGAATACAGAGCCCGGATAATCCCCGTGCAGGGCCGCGCGTATACGGCCTGCTTTCTGTTCCGTATATGCGTACATACGTACGCGCGCACTCATACGCGCACCGTGGATGATGGTTCGTACAAAAGGGCGGTCGAGAGGCTGCCGAAGGGGAGGGCGGCGGCGGGAGGACTATGGCAGAGCACACAAGGTTTAGAGGCTAAGCGGCTCATCCCCCAGGAAGCTTTACATCCCGTCCTGATACGACGGGAATTCTACGAACGATTCGAAAGATATTGCGCCTGTATGCGTCAGCATCTATGTATGCGCGCGATCCGCGCGAATACGTGCATCGGCGAGATATTGGTCGGGTGCGAAAGAGATGTGGAACAAGGGGCGCGCTTTGTCGCGCGGGATGATGGAAGAATGACGAAGGAAAACGCGCGGTGACGATGATCGGGTTGGTCCCGGGATGAAATCCATCCGCCGGAACGAATCGCGAGGAGGATACGAGTCAGAGTTGCGAGAAAAATTGTCGATTTTATATCGCCAGATTTTCGTTCGTCAAACTTCATCTCTGAAAGACGATCATCAAAGGCAGTCATCAATCGCGCAATATGTCATTTTTTAATTGACTATAGTTATGCCGACGCGTAAAAGTAGTCGTCTTCTAATTGGTACCGATTAGAACGATATCCCTTTGAATTTTCTGTACTTAATTATTATTTCTGACTTTAAGGAAAGCCAATCATTAGTACGAAAGTACGATTATATAATAAATAGATTTTTAACGATGCGCCATTTTAGATAAATGTTAAAGTGAATAGAAATCATAATGCCGATTAAGAGAACGGGAATTATTACGAGTTGATTTTTCAGGAAAACTTCAGGACAAACATTACATTTCCATTTGTAAATGATGATTTCGATATTTTTGTCTTCCTTATATATATTTATACATATATACAAAAGAATATATTTTGTCGCTTAAAAAATTCGTAACTCATATGGGGTAATATACAGTTTCTCTTCATGGGAGAAAAATTCCGAAAGATACGCGAGGTCGTCGGTCTATGACCGTAATCTTAATCCCCGGATTAAACGATACGGGATTTGTATAATCCCGCCATTTTGTCTCCGAGAGGCGCGCCTTGGGATTAAAGAGTCTAAAATCTCGCGGCGGCATCTCTCCGACGATAAATCTGCGGATTGTGACCTTGGATTACGTAATGCCGAATACGCCGTGTAATAAATGATTCATAAAAAAGATTTAGCGTCCTCGCGCCGTGTGTCACCTGACTTTTCGGCGTTTCTTGTCCGAAAAAAAATAGGAAGAAAAAATACAAAGCCCCGATTCCCTTGTAATAAAGATACAGTGGGATTTCGGGATTGCGTCGCTTTATCACCGCCAAGTAATATCAAGGTTCGCTGGCTTTGAGCCGTTTGCAGTTCTATTAACAAAACTCTGATTATCACCATGCCGCTGTCATTTAATCCGGGATTATGCGCGCGACGCTATAACGGCGAATAAATTATATGTAACGACAAGCCGAAAACTCGCGTCGAACACAGAAATAACGGGTTATTTGGAGGATTCGAGATTAACGTATCAACGGGAGACCGTCACGAAGCAATAATAATCAATAACTTTTCGCTTCGAAGGATGATTTAAAATTTTTGAACAATAACTCTTTTCGGAGAAGCTTGATTATTAAAATGCAAAATTTTATAAACATTTTTATATATACACGTATATATTTTCTCAAGGAGAAAATCTGTAATCTACCTTAATCCTTTCTTAGGGAAAAGTTTAATTTGAATCCGAGAAAAATTTTTAATGACGTTACGTAAACACTTGTATCATTCATGACACATGATAAGTATTACAGTATTGCGTACGTTGCTGAGAATAAAATTATATCGCTCACACGCGTAAAAAATAAAATTCTTCTCTTCGATTAGAAAGGGGATCGTCGTGTCTCGCGATCCCCAGGTCCACGTTTCTATCCCCTTGATCGGGATAGAAACTTCCCAGGAGATTATTGCGGCGAGTTTCGTGGGCCAGGATAGCAGGAGGTATCGAGAGGGATCACGACCACGTGTAGATCCTTTGTGCGTATCATCAAAGAAGAACGGCGTTTTATAGCCTGTTGCGCGAGGATACGAAGAAAGAAGGCGGCACACGCGCGATGATTCCGTAGCCTCTCTCGGAGTCGCTCGTTCAAGGACGTGCTCCGCGTTCCGAGGAGGCTTCCGAATCACTCGCGCCCAAGGGATAACGCGGATATCCCGCGCAAGGGAATTGGGATAAGGAGCGGCGGTGGCAATCAGGCTCGCAGGAAGCGCGAAAGCGCGCGCCTCGCGACGCGTCATATGAAGGCCTGATCCTCGCGGATTTTTGGGCTTCCCGGTTTTCCAGATCCTTAAAACGCGGCCGCATTCCCCCGGGCGGGATCCTTTGGCCGGATCCTGCGTTCCTGATGCTCAAGGGTCATCCGCTACCCTTTTTTACCTTCCTAAATGCTTATCCGTACTCTTATCGATCGCGTTACATTGCTGCGTTTGTCGCGCATGAGAATACATTGCTTTCTATAGTAATAATATTTATCTTACACTTACACGTGCATTTTTATAAACGTTTATAATGATAATTAAAAATATTGATAATGAGTTGTAATGAAAAGTGTTAAGTTTCGTTAATAGTCATCATGTAGAATGTAATTTTATTGAAGAAAAAAAAAATTTTAGTAGCGATAATTTCATTATTTCGTGTAAAAAATATATTTTCTTTTTACAACGCGGTATGAAATATATATTATTTGATAATATATTAGTTAATTTATATTCTTACGTATAATAAAAACAATTTTTTTTAAATATTTTACTATATTTTTACAAAAATAAATAAATTGTAACAAGAAACATTTGTAATATCTAGAGTTTCTATCTTTCACGCGTTTAACTCTTTTATAGCGTAATTATATGTGTGTTTATATGTAAGTATTCCAGTCTGCCAATATTTATTAATAGACCGACAACTTTTTCTATTTGTCGCAAAAAATAGTGGATAGTAGAACTAATTCAAGTTCAACGAATTTTACAAACTATATCTCGTATGTTATTTTAAAGCAACATATATCTTTTGTAAATATATTGACAGGTTGACTTGTGTCGACCCGGACTTATTCTTCTAATTACAATGTACGCACAGATATTATCTGTGTAGTGAAATAAGAGAAATGTGTGTGCCGAAAGCGTTTAAAGAGCTATTTGAATCAAGAAATAAATTGCACATAAATTGCACAAATTATTTCATATTCGATTATTATATTATTTACATTATTTTACATTAGTTTCAATAAATAGCTGCATTCATTATCTTCGACGAAGCATATTTCAAGTACATTAATTTTATAATAAAATTCTGTTTCAAATTAAAAGAAAGAGAGAGGAAAGGGAAGACATTGAGTGCGATCGAATGCGATAAAGAGACACTTCGGATAAGTCTCGATGAGCCCATCTTTTTTAGAATCTGAAGTATTGTATTGTATTTACTTTTTCGACTTTAATTAATAACTGTAACGTGTGATGATACAACGCGATTCATCTTTTTTACATTGCAAGTATATAAAAGTAAATACCATATGTCCGTTGACCCGATTACACTTGCCGCTCTGCGCCTCTTCTTGCCAATCTCCGCTTCCCCGCTGGAACTGCCCGCGCGATCGATGCATATAATTTATAGGCCTAATAGACGTCTCTCGTATCAGGAGCGCATATTCCGACACCGAGTGGCCGCGTCGCCCGTTCTCGGACACGTCGTGGAACGCCTATTCGGCAGATACCGGCTCCGAGGAGACTCTCTATCTTGCCGAAAAATATGTAAATGAGGTCCTTTGTCCGATACCTGTCGCCTTATTTTCGCTGCGCGGACAGCAGGAAGCGGCAGGAAGGTGTCCCGCATCTCGTCCCGGACCCTCGGAAATGCCCCGTGACCCAAATAAGGGCTTTTGTAGGACCCCGGCGATCAGGAGAGCAGGACACCAGGACGTGGCATTCTTACGCATGTGCCGCACACGCACCCTTTCTCGCTCCCTCTCTCGCATTCTCTCGTTCTCTCTCCCTCTCTCGTACTCGCCTCTACGTTTCTTCCCCCCCCCCCCCGGCTTTGCCATCCGCGCGTTTCGTATGTTCGCGCTTCCCCCCGGTCTCTCGCTCTATCTGTCTGCCCGGCCGAATTGTGGCACCCGAAGGACCGCAGATTCCAGCAGGGTGCGTATGCTACCCTGCTAGTTGTTTACGCACGAGAATCG
The DNA here is from genome assembly GCF_030449975.1 of Polyergus mexicanus. Taxonomy (NCBI): domain Eukaryota; kingdom Metazoa; phylum Arthropoda; class Insecta; order Hymenoptera; family Formicidae; genus Polyergus; species Polyergus mexicanus. Next base: position 3,161,348 of record NW_027223323.1, read on the forward strand.
TGAAAAAAAATCCTAGCAACCGGTGGCTCATCGGAGGAGGGGATAATGCGTGGATGAGCCTGCGCGGCATTTGATGATATCTTTTGGACGGGTCGTCGCAGCTTTTATTTGAAAGATCGCGGATTTATTATAGGATGTATAATATTTCAAATTAGAAGTACATTTTTCTATCTTTTTCTCTCTCATTTAATTTTTGTTCGAAATCATATATACAATAAATAGGTTTTTTTATCACACACATAAGTTCATTTCTTCAAAATCAAAAGTAAATATATCAAATCAAAAGATGTAAGACGCGTTTGTTTCTCTTCTTTCTCTCTTTCTCTGAAAAGAACAGATCTAATATATTTTGCTGTTAATTATCTTATTTATGTCTCTTTTGTTTGTTATTTGAGTATCATTCAGAATTTTCATCTTTATCATCTGTCGCCTAATTGTTTTACGAGACAAATCAAATAAGTGATGTTCGACTTCTGTGAAGGCAAAAATGGAGGGCAACGCGGTTAATGCGATATGACGATGCATTGCATCGCACAAGTAAAAATACGCTGGTCCAATTGCGAGTTGTTAATGTGTTTACTATTCGCATGTATAACGTCAAAGGATTATGCGATTTACATCGCATAAAGTTTTTTCGACAAATATGAAAAAGTTAACGCATATTCTTTTTACCCTTGATATGAACAAATACGATTATCTTTTGCGATAAAAAAAATGTTGAATCGATTTTTTTTTTTTTTTTTTTTTTTTTATATGATCTAATATAACCGATGAATATATGAATATTTGGGATGAAAATAATATGCGTGACAAACATATTTTTCGAAAAAATATCTCCGAAATATTAATCTAAAATTTATAAATATAACCGTATGTAACTCTTATCGGTGATGTAAAGTATGTAATGTAACTCTTATCAATGCGCATGAAATTCATACCGATGGCAAATTAATTGCCGTGTTTCTATCTTTCGAGTAAGTCCAACGTAAGCAATCCGCCGGATTATATAATCCCGTCATTTAGGACTTAGACTTACTAATCCTCAAAGCGGCCTCGCCAAACAAAACGCCAGGGTTATATAATCTCGGAGATTGGTTAATTCATTACGGATTACAGCCGAGACAGTTCGAAACGTAACGTGGACGAAGCACTTGTTTCAATATATTTAGCGATCATTCTAGCCAATACTAATTGTTACTCTTATTGATTTAGTAAATGTCAATTATGTAATTTTTATTTATATTTATCTTATATAAAGCCCAGATTTTTTAAATTAAGAAAAAAAGAAAAAATAAATGTTAAAATGAAAAAAAAAAAAAGTTACACAAGAGATAATTGTCCAAACTTGAACAGTACTATTTTTTTTCGATTCTTAACTTGCGAATCATAAAGAAATATTGAGCGAAAAGTATTTGTAGTGTATATTAATTTGATATTAATCCGAAATAATATGTTTTTCTTTTCTTTTCTACATCGATGTTTGCTCTGACATCACTTAAACAGAAAACGAAATAGTTAAAAGACAATAAAGAGATGCGAAAATCAGATGCAACATCGGCTCTTCGCTCTTTCTGAAAACCTCGGACAAATTTATACCTCCAGCACCAAAAATGAAATCCTGATCATTGCGACGGAGTGTCATCACCGAGAAACGCCGATGCCATTTGGTTACCTCTGTGCTCGTATAATGTTAGACAAACAATGATAATATCAGTGATGCTCTCCTAATCCCTCGGTAAACAACCCTCCGTCCGCTAAAGAAGAATCGCTCTTTTTAAAAAGAGTGTCTATTTTGGAAAAAAATGGCTCTATGGCTTTCTTATGATGCTAATATGAGTCTTCTCGTCGCGTGTTTAATTATACATGAATGTATCGAATTTTTCATACGGTAAAATATTACTTAAGAAATGATATATTCTCACATAAATATAAAGATAAGAATTATAAAAATATATTTGGAAATTTTATATGAGAGAGTAGTTGATATATCGGAGAAATGAAATTTGTGCAGGAAGAGAAAGAGAGCGAGACAAGAGTAATATATAATAAAAACTGTAAATTGTATTTTTTTCTTATTTTTCTCTTATGACAAAATCTTATCACGAAATATGAATATTACGTATATTCTTCGACGTATGTTGTAAAGAATGGAAAAATAAAGTAGAATCAAAATATTAATAGGATTTACATTGTATTATAAAAATATATGTATCATTAGAGAGATACATATGTGTGTAGAAATATTGAATAATTCATTATTTTCTCTTAATATGTTCTAGATATTATCCGAGCATTTGCCTCGTTAAATATTCATCTTGATATCTCGGAATATAAATTCTTGATACGGAGATGCACAATAACACGCAGAGATGTTAAAAATATTTCGATTCTTCGTGTTCATCATCGATTTCTGTCTACGTTTGTAAAGTTTCCTCGATATGTTGCTCGCGCCCTCGCCCTTATGATCTAAAATATTCAATTATATACGAGCTTGTCGCTCTTGTCGAACGGGGGAAAATCAATTACGAATATTTCGAAGATCTTTGACACCCCCATCACAACATGCCGTTTCCTTCCCCGTCCTTCCCCCGCGTTATGCTCTCCTGGCACGGAGAGGTCACACGATGGCCTTACCCACATTCTCATGGGATATCGTGGGGAGCCGACAGGGATGATGACCCGCCATCATCCGGCAACAGGCACGAGGATGGGAGAGACGACGAAATCCGGGGCTCGTAGGCATAGCGAGCAAAGCCCATGGACGATTTAGAGGGGATAAACGTAGAAGCCGATATCAGGCTGGTAGGATACGGAGGATCCTTCGGTAGGATTCACGAGAGCGCGCGTCGCAAAATCCTTACCTCATAAGGTCCTGGTGGCAAAACCTCCGCTAAATCTAGACAAATCCGTCGAACGGAAGTGGGGGAATTCGCTAATCTTCAATCCCTTTCTCTCTCTCGCGTCGGTCGAGAATCAAAGAGGCTCGAGAATGGCCTATAATATATGTATGCATATATACGGCAATATGATACAAGGATGAAAAAAATAGAAGAGAATGAATGATAAAATATTGTAGAAGAGAGTATATTTTACTATTTTTTTTCTATTATTAGAGTAATTTTTTTTATATCTAGATCTATTTGCAAAACAGCGCTACATCAATGCAATGCAATCCTATAAATTCTCAGGCGTTTTTGGAAAAAAAACAAAACAAAAACAAGTACACATGCGAGAGAACGCGATTGATATCTATTAATCCGCGATTCCTGGCTGCATCGATCGTACCGAGAAGATTATTGCACGTTAAGTGCATGCTTCGAAGATCTCGTGTAACAATTTAAAAGCTAAGAAGACTGACGTTAAACTTTGAACGAAAGAGACAGGATTATATTACATTTTCCGTCAACGCTATTGTAATTTATATTGGATTTCAAGTTTGATATTTTTCAACAATATTTAATTCTTTCCTTAAAAATCAGTATTATTATTTTCGTCCAGTCTCTCTCTCTCTCTCTCTCTCTCTCTCTCTCTCTCGATACGTAGATAGTTACAATCGGAACGATCCTTTGGATGATCCTTGCATTTAGCGACAGAGGCGCGAACAGGCGCCGATGCGTAATCATGAACTCCTGATATGAAAACCCCCTAAACTCCGTCTAAATCCAGGATCAGCAGCAAAAGGTCCCGCCGATAGTTATCCTGGCGCGCGTTTCCTCCGCGAAGATACCGCAGCGACTTGTCCGCGTTTATCCCATAAGATCCTGGTACAAAAAGCCCTTCGAATTCAACGGAAATCTCGGGAGCGACCGATGATCCTGCGACGCGCGGGTACAAACTTTCAATTCCTTTTATGTTTCCCTGCTGACTTAAGGACTCGAGTATCCTTAGAAAGCTCGCTAGATAATCTCGATGTCCTTTTCTCCTGTTCCCGTTGCGTATTCAAACGACCGGTAGAGGTATCCCGTGTATTCTCTCAGAAATTCGAGTCGCGATCATCTCGGCAAGGAGGAGGAATTCATTAATCAGAGACCCTTGTATCATTTGTGAACCGGCTTCGTCTTCGGCGGGCTTTGATCTCATTTTGACTAATTCTTCATCTCTTTGCAAAATTAAAAATGAGACAGTGACGAGGCGGGCGAGAGATTCAACTACCGGTTTAAAGTTAATCGACCTTGGTGAAAGTAGCCAATTAATTTTTATCGTCGAGCTCCTATAAACTCGATGTTAATAGATGCGTGTTTTGTGAAAAGGCGTCGTCGTCGCTGTCGTTGGCAAATAAGTCAACTCTTCCTCTCGAATTAATCCCCGATCCTGGAAGTGGCACGAAATAATCCGAGATTAAAGCTCTCGCGCGCGAGATGGGCTGCGAGCGATGGCGGCGATGAAAGAGAAGCGCGTATAAGCAAACTCGAACGACAGTAAGAGCGATCGAGGAGAGAAAGGAGCTCCGCTGCAAAAAAAGAAAGGACGGAACATGATCTTAATTCCGTCGAATAGGGACCGTCACAAATCTCGATCTTCCTGCTTAGCCGTCGTAGCCGGCCGAATAAAGGAACAGGGCCGGGTTGTACGAGGTGGGGGGGGGGAAGAGGGAGAGGATAGAAGAAAGAGGGATGGAAAATAATTTCACTTGGCCGAACTGGTTAAGATTCATAATTTATGATCTTGGCAATAATCCGCTGCGGGATGGAAAAGAGCGGGAAACGGAGGGGCGGTGCGGAGAAGGGGGAAAGGGGGAGAGAAAATACCGGGCCTAGGGATGGAGGCTGGGAGGAAGAGCGGAGATCGCGCGCGCGAGAAGAGGTGGGGGGTAGGAAAAAGTATATGCGAATGAAAAAAGAGAACGGTAGGTAGGACTTATCCTTTGATCCAGGATTTATTTAACTACGGTCCCAGCCCGGGCTTATCCCGGGGGAGGTTTTAACCATCAAGGGGGCACGCTATTGATTTTTAGCTCGAGGGGGATTAAAAGCGCACTTTCGTAACACTATACCGTCGCACACACGGACACCACACGCTCGTTATACACGCGCGCGCGCGCGCGCGCGTGTACACGTATATATGTGCATGTATTGTATAATGCGTATGCGATGAGCGATTGTCATCGGCGGATTCTCCAAATGTGGAGAAAATTCGGCGCCAGTTGAATTAATCGAAGCAGCTTTTCGTCTTTGACGTACAATCTCGATTGCAATTTTTCTCTCCCTTCTTCCGCCACATTCATTATTATTTATCGCTCTTAATTCTACGTCGCGTTATCGTGCTTAATTCTACGTCGCGTTATCGTGCTTAATTCTACATTGCGTTATCGAATCTCCGGACGTAATTTTTTGTTTGCTTAAATAATCCAACGCGAGAGTTATAAAATATTTGCCGCGCCACATTTAGGAAAGATACGCAATGTTTGCGATTTAAACTTAATGTTAAACGATAGATTCTTGTTAGCTATTATATAGTATTTTTCTCAAAGATACCGTTTTATGATATATTAAAAAATTACGAAATTTAATATTTAAAAAAAATTAAATGCAACGATGAGAAAATATTAGAAATAAAATTGTATGTATAATTTTATTTCTAATATTTATTTTTATATATATTGAAAAAAAAATATTTATATATAAATTTATTGTACTTTAAAATCTGAAATTTATACCACTTCCAAAACAAATTTGCGCGTATCATATTATAACGTAATTATAGGTAAAGTATTATAGAAATCTAAATCTATACAACTCGCATCGCGGTTAGAGCATCTCGTACATTCTCGATTTGATATATATCGTTATTATTGAAAAACAACCGTAATAAGGAAGACGCGAGCTGCGAATTCAGTTCACGATCGACCGTGACTCAATCACGCTATTCAAGACGAAGAGTATAGCGAAACGTAATAATCCGGGTGCGCGTGCCTTGTCTCTAACACGGATAAGTAATCCGTCGATAAGGGAAAATCTATTATGTACCGTGCCGTACAGCCGCAAGAAACAACTCCGTCATCCCCTTGTCCATCTTCCTCGCCCGCGCGTTATCTGCGACGTGATTTCATAACGAACGAGCGCGTTGCAGGGATCAAAGTGCAACGAACGACGGCGGCTTCTGGAAATCCGAAAGCCGACGACGAGACGCAACGAACTACACTCGCGGGGGTTGATTAAAAAGTCCGCGGCTTATGAGCGCGAGCGGGAAAAGGCACCACGCATGTATGTACGCATGAATCGACGAAGAGCCGACGATCGAAGATCGGCTTTGGAAGAAGAATACACGGTCGGTTATCTTCACGGGTCAGCGCCCACGGCTGCCGGCTTAATCTGGCGTCCGCGACCAAGGAAGAAGACGAAGAAGAGGAGACGACGGACGGGTCGAACGCTTATCTTTACCCGACGCTTTCTAACGACCATGCGAGTTGAGTGTCGCTTACTTTCTATCGTCGGTTCTCCTACGATTCTAAAGACGATCCATGGACAATTATCGCGCACGTTTCAATCGCTGCTGATAATCGATGCCGAGTCCAGCGATCTTTCGCTTGACAATCTTCTCTCGCGCGAATTTTCGTTCTCCAAAATCTCGCGATCATCCGACAAAAATATAATAATGGAGAAAATGATAGTGTACGATAAATAGATTAATTTAAAATGTATTAAGATGTTAATTAAGAATCACATTTTAATTATAGCAGAAATATATGTTACAGTTGCATTTTGCTGCCACTATATGAAATATTATCACGTAAGTAAGCCTGTAAATCAGGAATGCAACAGCTGGAACGTATGTAACTTGTGTAATTGAAAGGGCAAGTGAGCGTAATATTTACAGTGATTTAAGGTTATCTGCTTTAAAATTTAATTGACGATCACCGTAGTATGATTTAATATTTCGTATAAACGCTTTGGAAGTTAAATCCGTCAAATATTATCGCTTCATTAATTCAATAATGTATGCAGTAGAGACAATGGAAAATTATAATTAAATCGTTAGGGATAACACTTTATACTATAATCTCATACGCAATTGGCGGAATTCTTTTTACGCAATTGCGAAAAAAATTGTGCATTTTTTAACGAGATTTTCTTTTTTACCTGCGGCAAGATGTCTCTTCGTCATTAACGAAATGAACGTGCGACTTAATCGTGACACCGCGACCTATTTGTCTGCGCATTCAGTATGTATTTTTGCGCTAATGCTTCTAATAATTAAAACGAAGCGTTCGCGCTTGGAATAACGATCAGGTGCAACCGGCCGAATCGTTAACGGCTAGCCGGGCTGGTGCGTGCGTCCCTGCGAGCACGAGCTGTGTAAATCGTATTAGGGATTATTGCACGATCAAAAATATCCCCCGTAGGATAATCCCCGAAGATGGCGGCGATGTGTTAGTGGCATTAAGTCCGGCGTGTTATATCGCGATGCGTGTAGGTATACGGCGATCCCACCGACCTCACTTTTCCCTCTCGCTTCGCCACCCTCGTCATCCTATTCGTCTCTCTCTCTCTCTCTCTCTCTCTCTCTCTCTCTCTCTCTCTTTCTCTCCCGCTTTATCCTATATGTTGCCACGCGAGAGCGTGTGTGCGCGCGAAATCGTATGCGCTTGTCCGTCGCCACCGCCGCCGCGTCGGCCTCCGCGAAAATCCACGCCTCTGCATCCTGCTTTCGATTTATCTTTCTCCTCTTTCAGGCTCGGGGCAGGTGATGTCGCCAATGGGAGCTCCCCGACCGACCGGTAATAATCGTTAAAACGTCTGTATTTCGTCGAAAATGGCTGAGAACGATACGACGAATAATTCATATTTATCTGTAGCATCGTTGTATCGAGATTAATCATCGGGAACGATAACAATAAACGCGTTATAGGTCGAAATAGTGGTTTAATTCTAAGCTAAATTAAAAGATTTTTTTTTTTTTTTTAAATTAATTTCCGAATAAGAAATTCGATATTAGATATATTAATAAGTAGATTAATTTTAATCGTTGTGGCATAAATTTCAAGTGACATAATTTTAAGTTTCAAGGATTCAAAGTAAATCAGAGAATTATATGCGCAGTATTATTAAAATCACGCTTTTATTATAAATGTTGATAATTAATTTGTACTTACTATTACGGGCAATTATAAACACGAATTTTTTATTTACACGATACCGTAACACAATTATTGATATTCCAATCTTAAAATATATTAAAATATTGGCCATATTTTACTAATAGAAATTAAACAATCCTACTCGCGAGCGAATCACTAGTTAATTTCGACATATAATTCATCCCTATGATATTCACGGGTTAAATATTGATCTAAATAAGGATGGAGAAACGATACTTGTGACGATTAATGCGCGCGAGTTGCTTTCGCAGCTCTAAGGATACATTATCGAGAGATAAGTAAGAAGGGAAGAAAGTTATGCGGCAAAGGGAGACTTTTCGCAAGCCGAATTGTCGAATTGGCCTCCCTTTTTAATTATCCCGATGAGGATCACGAAGCCGCGACTCAGTCGACTCCATTGTGCATTCATAATGACCGTAGAGCTTTTAATATGTTCTAAGACTCTTATAAATATAAATATAAGGCAGTATCTCTCTCTCAAAAAAGGAGATCGTCTTCTCAATGTTGTGCACCGACGGCGATACAACATCGGCTTGTCACAAATACCGCTGTCTCAGCTTTGTTGCTGAATATATTTTTAATAGGATTTGTTAACTGGCGCGTTCTATGTCGCGTTGTAAACATAAAACTTTACATATAAACACCAATACACAACGTACGTTACTATTCTATAAAAAATTATTGAAGACAAGAAGTTGTGCGACAGGAAACACGCCGTTCATCTTCATTTTGTTTCGGAAGAACGTTTCCTATTGAGTAAATGGATCCTAAATCTATTTTAATAAGGATATTAATATTGACGTAAAAGGATCATTATTATACGATTAATTATTATACGATTACTTATTACTTGTAATTAATTTTTTTTTTTTTTTTAACTGAAGATTGTTTTTCATTTATCAAAAATTGATTTTAGTTTCAGCTTAAAAATAACGAATGTTAAGAAACAATTGGCAAAATTGAATTTACGCGAATACATACATCATCTTCGACGCAGCTCTTTGCAAAACACAATTGTCTTGATATAGTGTTGCAGTTTCTGTTCCGTGAAGTGCAGCGCGACTGTTGAAATGATATTGACAATGACCACGACTTATCAGCATTGTTTGAACATGAGAGCTAAATTATACGCAGTAATCATCATTAATTATTATTTAAAGTTTCATCGGCGATGATTGGTACTCTGGGAATCCATTTGTCTTCCGTTAACAACAGCTGCGTAGCAGCTTTTTGTTATTTCTTTTTTCAATTCCGCGTATCACGATATAGAGAGTAGCGGGGCGCGCATTAATCACTTGCTAAAACATCATGCGCGTTTTCGCGCCAGATCGCGTATACGTGACCGATGCAAATTCACGAAAAACATTGTCATTCTATCGGCAGTGTTTATCGTTTGAATATCTCGCGGTTTCCGCAATAAGAGAGGCTGCTATTTAAAAAAAATGCATATTAGACTCGTTATTATCTGGACTGACCAAAGGACAAGATATTCAAATAATCAATTCTCTCATTGTCAGATAATCGAACGATTTATCTTAAAATAAACAAATGATAATTTAACAGCTTTCTTTATTTTTTATGTTTTCTTTTATAAACTGCTATTTATATATATATTTTTTTAATATATTATATTATATTTTATGTACATCAAACTTGTGTAAATTGATATATGCATATCGAATCTTTCTTTTTCGATATCGTTTGGATAATAGAAATTTTACTATATTATCGTCTGTTCTTTCTTATCGTCTAATAACGAGTAATCTTGTTATTAGACGATAAGAAAATAGAGACGATAACATATTACATTTTATGACATCATCTTTAATGATAGAATAATAATTGTTTGAAATAATTTCTTCATTTTGTATATAAAGAAAAATAAGGAATTATTTCAATCGACAAGTTGATTGTTTCTAAGTTATCTCTCTTGCTAATTTCCTGCTAGGCTAGCCTAAGTTATTTCTCTTGCTATTCTCTTGCTAATTTCCAACATTAATATTTATTAAAATTATTAATGTCAATAAACTAAAAAGATGGAGACTAAAAAAATGAAGATAACCGGCGAGGAATTATCGTGAAAATCTCAAATGTGAAAGAATGTTTAATTAGTAATTTATAAAAATACAAAAATTTGCATCGCACACCCCGCGATAGAAAGCAGCCCTACCGAGACGTAGAGGCAGAGCGGAAGACGCGCCTCGTCGCTTTCGACGAGGGCAAAACAATCCTATTTCTTTCTTATGCAAAATCTCCGTACGAGTAGCGTGTTAAGGGATTAAAAGTCTGTTCTATAGGGTCAGCCGGGGGCTTACAAGGTCTAACAAGATTAGCCTAAGACGCCGAGTCCGCATACCCCGAGGATTATATATTATGTATTCACGTGGATATATTCGAACGCAGATCTAGTTCGAGTTTCTCCGCCGAGTAAGAAGCGCAAGTCGCGTATCGCGTATGCGAGTAGTTGACGATCGCGTATGATTTAATACGTTAAGTACGGCAGTCTTGGATCATTAAGGGCGGGAATGGGCGCGCAGCAGGAATTAACGAATCTTCGGATCGCTAAACGAAGTCGGGACGAATATTGTCGGCGGAATATTGTTTTCTCGGCTGTACGATTGAAATTCCTCTTACATTCTTTCAACTTTTACAAAAAAATAGGGTTTATTATATTTAAGGATTATTAAATTTAATTATATAAAAAAAAAGATTATTTTAAATTTAATTATTTAAGAATTATATTAAATTTAATTATTTATTATACATTATTATTAAATTTTATTACGAAATATTTAATAATTCTTAGGAGAAATAAAGATAGTATATATCTATTCCGATGTTTCTTTTCAATCGTGAAATTAAGGATTTACATATGATGTGAGCTAATAATATGCCAATCGATGATACAGATAATTATTTTAAATCGCTAATTTATATTTAATAACGCTACTGACCGATATTACTACTGTCGTGCGCGCATATAGATTCCTCGTTCAGATAAAAGTACGTAAAGAAAAACGCTATACTTCGTGCGTCCCCTGTTCTGATCTGTCACGGTTTATCACGCGGGCCGAAACATTTTTCCGTTTCGCCCGGGTCTGACATAATCTCCTCACCGTGCGCGGAAATCGCACGCGACTCTCGCAGGCGCGAGAGTCTGAATGTATTGTAATAATAGAGCGCGCATATAGAGCGATCCTATAAGAGCGCCGGAAAGAGAGCAGCTCCGAGGGGGAGTCTTATCTTCCCTGGTCGGCTAGAACTCTATTTCGAGGCGAGATACCGCGGGTCTTGCCGCGTCTTTTAATGTCTTTTCTCTCTCCGTGTTTTGATTAAGAGAGCGGAGAAATGTCCGGGAAATGCTCCGCGATCGCGACGAGGAGGAAAGAGAGATACAACGAGATACGACGAGAGAGAAAAGACGGGAGGAAGAAAGCTTTGAGTAATTGTCCGCTTGTAACTGTCAGATCGTTAGAAACTGACTACCTGAGAGAAAGAGAATCAAGATCGAGATAAGAGTTTCCATCTCCAAACTCGTTGGCAAATCTTGTGGATCCGAAGGAATTAATTTTTCCCCCCCTCCCCAAAAAAAAAAATCGAAATTAACAATCGATTAAAGTTCGAATGATAAGAGAGAATATTAATAAATAATATAAAATGAAAAAGTCTGCTTCCAAGATGGAAAGAAATAAATAATTTATATTAAAAAATCTTATAGTTAAAAATGAAAATCTTTATATTAGTCCAAGAAAGTTAACATTATTGATACATCAACAATGTCTTCGTTCTAATTGATATTATCGTGTTGAAATATTTACGCGTGGCTTTGAATAATTAGGCTTTGAATGACCGAGGATGTAAATTTGTCGATACTGTATTTTTCTTCGAAAGGGTTGCGAGTTAACGTCGCGAATTTCATGCGCGATCTTCGTGGCCGCGGTCGAAGAAATAGGAGTAAGAATTTTCTTAGTCGGATACCCGCAGATATCGGACGAAGATGGTAGGAGTAAGTGGTGGTTTTGGCAAGGGGATGTTCTGATGCGATTTCACGCTGGATTTGCCTAAGATCTCCGCTAAGGAGCCCTTTAACCCTCCCCTTTTACCCTACCCCAGACTTTACCCTTCTATCACGAATCCTCTTGCTCTAGTGGCTGCCGTCCCTCCGCCCCTCGCCTACTCTCGCTTCCTCACTTCGATCTTAGTCACTCCCCGGGAAACCCCGGAAGATTACGTACCTTAGCACAATGTCGCTAAAACGTCGTTATTGTTTAAAAGAACCATCCCGACATTGCGTTTCAATTAACTCCTACACTCTCGGATACGCAAACACTCTGAGATGTCATCTCGAGTCTTGAAGGGGATTCCGCGTGTGATTCGCGGTCTTTGTTGTTTTTATCGCTCATTTTTACTTACTCTATAGATTCATAAAAAGATAATCTTTCAATCGATTAAATTCAATTATGTTTAATCGACGTTGAGGGGAAAGGGTAAACACAGTTGTGTTAGCGAGCTGTTAACGGTCTACGATTTAAACTCATTGTCCGTAAAACTCGACGCGACGTATGAACATTCGTTATCAGATGGTCACGAAAAATGCAAGTCACACGAAGTGGGAAACGCGCACCCATAATCCTACACGCTGACAAACTTGTTTGATCTCACATCTCGACTCGTCCCCGACCGACCAAGTCGATCCAGCTAAATATTTCAGATCGGTCAGAGCGACTGTACGGGATAGCCAAATCCGTTAGTATTCCTCGGCCAATGGGAATTCAGGTTTTGCTTGAGACCCTCGTGGATTAGACGGCGCCGGGGCCGCGCATATCCGTGTTTTAAGGATCGCGTTGTGCACGCGGCCCGGTGGATGTGCCCGGTGTCTTAGTGTCGGCCCCATTCCACGTGTATGCAAACCCTCACGGCTTAAGCTAAGGCTAAGGCCGAGGCTCTCCCCCGGGATTACTACGTCATTCTGCAGGACTCCTCCGGTCGCCGGAAGGATCAGCTCTCTTCTCCTTCTGAGCATTTCGCGTAGAAGACTCCATCCTGTCCCTAAATCAGCTTGTCAAGTCGAGTCATTGCGCGCCAGTTTCGTTCTTATTTCGTACGCGCGATTATCATCGTCGCGCTTATAACGTTACGGGATGACTACTGGCAAAAAAAACAAGGCTCGTTTGCGTATTGCGTGTTTATTTTTGGATTATCCGTTATTACAGATTATTATATAAAATATAATTATATACAATATATAATTCAATATTATGTATGATATATAATTATGTATAAATTATTCGTTAGGTTAAATCATTGCGAGAGGTAATATTTTTCATTTTGCAATCTTAGTATTATTGGAATTAACGATGAATAAAATATTGAGTTAGTTAGATTATTAAAATTTTTTAATAAATAAGAGAGACATATGGTATACGCCTTTATATTTTGCATTTAGTGATAGACGAAATTGATTTATTTGTGAATTTTATTAATTAATATTATATAAAGTAAAATTGTAGACGTAAAGTAATTTTGTAAAAATATTCGCTCTTTAAATAGCGTAAAATTGGATTATCGCGTTCTTAAAGAATGGAAAATTTGCGATGATACGAAGAAGGATTGCGATACTATTTTTCTCTTTTCTTCGCGTATCATCTGATTTGATATTTACCGAAATAAGTAGTTATAAGTATATAAATTATGAGAAATAATATATCTCATAAGAGTTGCTCTAGAGAGATACGAGTTCTTAGGCTCGCTGCAATAAATATGCTAATACAAAGCTAGGTCTCTCCCGATTCTGGCGTTAATATTCGGAAGATCGGGCGTTTCGGAGACGACGCTCACGGTCCCCTCCTATCACCGCGAGCTTCCGCTCGGAAAACTTTTCAGAGTGACAGGCGGTTACGCGGTCCCGGCGATGATAAGAAGAAGTTTCTAGATATTACTCTTCAGAATCCGAGGAATAATCCGTCTATCGCGCGACGATAATAGACGACCGGAACCTGTCCTTGGTGCCACCTAAATTATCTCCCAATGAGTTGGCGCTCACAATAACTCGTTACCGAAAATCCAAATTAAGCTCCTTAACCGAGAAATTTACGAGACGTTCGCCCTCTTTGGGAGGGAGGGGGGGCGGGCCCGCTTCGCGCCACCCTTTTCGCCCTGCGCGCGAGGCAGTTTACCGAAGTAATTTTAATCTTTCGCACACGCAAAACACGCGCGTGTGTGCACGCGCGAAACGCACACGAATCGATCGCGCGCGTGTGTGCGTGCGACGACGCGCGCTCGCGCTTTACGCACGTGCGAGGAGCGCAGACATGGAACGTACCGGTAAAGTATCGGAGAACTACACCCTTCTCTCTTATTCTCCACGTTGTATAAGAGCTTACCCCTTTAAGCATCTTAGGGCAAGTTTTCACCCTTGCTTCTAGACAGCAACCTTCGTACGTTTGCCGTCGAACCAACGATATCGGCGATCGCGCTCGTTCGCGAAGGAATCAGTCGAATCTATTCACGGAGACTAAAAATGTTTGCCTTTTTTTTTTTTCAAGAATATTCTTTTAATATCTTCATTGCTCCCTCTCAATTAAGCGGCAATTCAAAATAACGTATATCAATATTGAGGCATTTGTAATTTTTGAGAGCAAAAATTGTGAGATTTTGGCAAATTAAATTTCACACAACAATATAAATAAAATTTAATTTTTTATTATGTCAGTGAAATTAAATAATTAATATCAAAAATGATAGAAAAGGATTTTATTTAGTTTGCAACTACTATAGCTGAAATAAATGAAAATTCTATTAAACTTCTCACGCATTATCTCGATACGTTAGTTCACTCGAATACGAGAACATCACATGTTATTAAGATACGTTATTGCGTGATCAAGTCGCTATGAATTGGCTAACACTTAAATTTAGAAGGTTTCGTCGCGTGGCCGGTGATCTTATAAGCTGCGTTAGCTGGACGGTTATCTCATTATGTCTTATCCAATGTTTTCGACGGACATAAGCTTAACGGCATCGAAAGAGCTTAAATTGCACGCGAGCTTACAACCTTTGTATGCATTGAACGACCAGAGATGTTGAAAGCTACCGATGTCCGCGTTATTCTTAATCGATCGGTCACAAATAACCGATACGAATACAAGAGAGTATCGGTAGTTTTCGATTTTTTACATTAATCAGACGAACGCGTCGAATGAATGGACACGATAAACCTCAACAAACATTATTTTAACGTATAATAAAAAAAAAAAAACCAAATGACTGGGATGCGAACAAATTAACTTGTTAACAAGAGGAAAATAGAGGCAACGCAGAGGGGACAGGAGGAAAGGGGAATAAAAGGGGGAGGGAGGGAGGGAGGAGAGTGGAGGAGGGTGTCGCAGATAAAGACTTCGAAAGAGCCGGTCGCTTATCTGTAAAGACCGACATCCGCCGGATCAGCCTCAGATACCGAAACCACCCACACTTCCCTTTTAGTACGCGCGCGTTTAGACTAAGTTCCGAGGACGGAAGTAGCCGACTTCCAGGAATCGCGAATACCGCCGCATACGCAGCTGAACTTAAATATCTCCCAGGCCACGTGGCGAAATCCAATTAATTTTTTTTACAAAAGTGCGAATTGACTTTTTCAATGGCGCGCAAATTGATGCTGCCGCAAATCGATACGAGAAAAATAACGTTACTCGAACAATCCACTTCGTGGCCTGATTCGATTTTTCGAGAGATTAAACCAAGTCGTCTTGGATTACCGAGTCACCAAGACGGAGGGGAAACCTTAGGACTAAAAAGGGCCCTCATAGTTTACTTTCATCCGCGTGTTTGATTGATCGCAGTTTAGAGATTTTTATAAAGTGTTTCTATGCTATTTTATATCATCGCAGCTCGAGATAATTTTAAACAATCATTGATATAAATTTTTTCTTAGCTTACTTATTCTATTTAACTCACTTAATTTAGAGTATTAAAAATAGCCAATTAGTATTGATGATCGTGGATAGCCCTCCTTATATCTCAAATCTCAACTCCGTTTTGATTCGCGGAGAAATGAAATTCATTTTACTTGCCCCTTCGCCGCTCTGCTTAATCGCATTTGAGCACACCGATACAGCAACGGAAACGTCACTGTCGATGAATCTAAATGGCGCGTGCTTTTTCCCGTCAGTGATTTAGAAAGATCCTCGGTAATCTCGGAGCGGGCGCCGGTAATCATTTCGCGCGCAGAAACGAGGGTCGAAGAGACGCGGAAAGAAATATTCGGCGGAGATTTTCGCCGCGGCCCCTTCGAATCGCGCTTTCCGCGCCGAACGTAGTAGCTATTATCGCGACGGTGCGGAATGGGCGATACGGCGGGGTGTCGAAAAATATGTTCCAACTTTTTATCTTGTATCTGCACCACCGCCTCAGTGCAAAACTGGGCGTTCTGTTCATTTGCGAAGTTAAGAGTGCACAATGGGTACGCTACGAGAATGGTCGATGCTCCTCCGAAAACGGAGGATTTTACGGAAGATGAAAATGAGTTTTTAACCCGTTTAAGTGTTTAATTAGAGATTATTTTCTTCCGAAATATAATATCCCTTGTGAATATATTTTCTAATATTTTGTAATTTTACTCAGAATTTTAATTTTAACGAAAATGTTGTATACATATAATTTGTCTATATAGTTTTTGGTATAACCAAGTTAACTTATCGTACAAGTAATGAAATATATATAATTTTATATTTATATTTTTATATTTGTAATAAAATTTATATAATATTATATAAATTTTGTTTAAGTTTTTTCTCTGAGTAAAAAAAAAAAAAAAAAAAAAGATTTTTCTTTAACAAAAAATATGTGATTAAAGAATTATTTTTTAATACTTTTAATTTTTATATTAAATTTTAACTAAATATTTTTATATAAGAGTGTGACATAGATCGAATAAAAATTAAATGAGGATGTTGCCGCTGGAAGATTTAACAATACGGGAAATCGCTAACGCGAAACGCGAGATGAAAACGTCGTAAATGAAAAAGAGCCATCGAGAGAAACTGGTTTTGCTTCTTCAAGGGTTGCCCTTTGGATGAATCTTATCTTTCGACGAGAGCTGTCAAAGACGAAGCAGCATGACGCTTCCGTCGCGTACGGGGAGATAACCGGAAGCCCGATAGGACCTGCACCAGAAATGAGAAATGTCTTTGCTGCAGAGATTAAAGATTTCGCGGATGAGTGGTTGCCTCTTTCATTTCTTCGTTTACTTATAATAAACTTAAATTTAATGCAATGTTTTGTTGCAGGATTTGGAAATATTATTTAAACAATAAAGAAACATATAGAAATGTTATGTTAATTAATCCATTATTAATAATTGATTATATTGATAGGAAATCTTAATTGAAAGATTTTTTCCGAAGAAATCAATTTTGATTCTTTAATAGAAAATTAATTTATTTTTAGTTAGCGTTACTCAAGTTTATAAAAATGGATTCATAAAAATGATAGACGAACATTTTCATGATACGCGAGAGCGTGTGTATCGTCAACCCACGTGTAGAGACGACGACGCGTCGGTAATAAACAGAGCGCGTAATACGATGTGTCCCCGCGATTAAATCCTGCGGCGTAAAAGCCCACCTTAAACCAGCTGATCCCGGTACAAAGACGACGCAAGGACGGGGCGCCTTAATGAAAACTATACGTCCCTAGATTAAGGTGGACGCCGGTCAGCCTTCGGACCCGGCCAGATACGACCTGTCTTATGCAACGTAGGGAGAGCGAGCGCTCTATGATGTCCGGCGTATTAGATGGAAGTTTTGGCCATTAATACCTAATATCATGCCGCGCCGGCAGTAAATCCTTTGTTGGTCATCTTTGACGGGGACTTAGCGTCTTGCATCAAGAGACGTTCGACCGTATCAATCCCGATACAATCCAATATTGCACTTTGATTAGCTCATTATGCTTAATGTGGAAAATGCAATTTTGGTATTAATACTTTTGCTTACAAATAAATTGATCAGAATTTTAATCTATTTACATTTTTAAATACGCATAATTATTAATTGAATTTGTTAATTGAATTTAAAAATAATAAATTTACGCATCGATATCCGCGTCTGAGCTCTTATCTGTCAATTTCTCCATTTAATAATTTTTAGCTTGAGCCTATTGCTATCATTATTAATTTATTTAATCAGAAATTTAATCGAACATGTAATCGCATTTTTTTTTTGACAAATTTTGGGTTGGTTTCTAGTGAAAATTTAAAATTTAAGATTTTAATAATTTAATATTAAGTGTCAAATATTAAATATTATTAAGCTTGTCTGAAATTATCTGATTAGCAAGATCTATACTAAATAATTTACAATAAATTAAACTATTATTAGGCTTGTCTGAAATTATCTGACTAGAGAGATCCTAAATTTATACATCGCGGAAGCTCCATCTACAAAGATGCTGTAACAATAACTGTTAAATTGAATTTTACTTTTCACCGATGAATCATTCAACATTTTTTCATTACGGATATGCTTTTTGAACGTAATGTTTTTCGGCATAGATATACACGTGTATCCTGAGGGATGAAAGACAAGCATTTCGATAAATAGAGAATGTTTATCGAGAATTTGACGATGCTTTTTAACGATGTACAACGATATACAACGAATAAGTATATAGCCAGTAGAGTATGGGTGAAACTTTTTCCTTCTCTCCTTCTCCTTTTTCTTCTTTTTTTTATCATCCCTTTCGCTTTCTCTCTCTCTCTCTCTCTCTCTCTCTCATTCTTACACTCCATTTCCTCGGTTTCGCAGAACTCTGGGATTATGATCTGGAGTGGGATAGACTCCCGGACTTAAGTCGGGGTTACACAAGGATCGCAGCTATTGTGCCATCGCGCAGGTCCCATTGTCTCGGGATAGACGAGTGGATCTGCATATGCTTAGCACCAGAGTTAAACTCTTCTCTCTCTCTCTCTCTTTCTCTCTCTCTTTCTCTTACTCTCTCTTCTTCCTCTCTTGGCGATCTTCAGTATCTTCTCTCGACGATCTTCAGTACGCGCTCCGCGAATCATCCTGCTCCTCAAATTTGGATGCCAGAATGCTAAAGACTCTATACCTATTGTCAGCCGGATGTACAGAAATAGTGCTTCAGTTGAAGCTACCAGACGATTTAAGGCATTCACAGACTGAGCCTTCGTGAAGATATCTTCGGTTCTCAGTTTCTGAATCGAATTAATTAGATCCGCTAACAGGGCACGTATAATAATATTCTAATAGAGATCCTTAAATTTTTTTTAACTTCGTCTAGAAAGGGAAGTTAAGCAGTCGTTATAGAAAATATAGGAAACATTTATATTTCTACAATATATTAATTATATTATATATTTGTTCGTATCATAAGTTCTTTTAAATAACTTTATATACGATTATATAATGTGGACAGCGCGCTGTACATTTTGTATTTAATCGAAATTTCGAAGGTATATATAAAATTGTTCATAGAATTGTTTTAATAAGAATTATTACATATATGATTAGGTCATATTCGTAAAATGATGCAATTATTAGCTAATTTGTTTTATACTCGTAAATTTATCATTCTATTGTTTCTCGCGATAAGAGGATTTGTTGCTTCACGTAAACTTCATTGTCTGTTGCAGCGAAAAATCTACCGGTGCATTGTGTGGTGGAGACGATTCACAATATCGTAGAAAGTCATGTGAGCAACAGTCGCGAAAAATGGCGAAGTGCTCAAGTGGAAACAGACTCTTACGTTATCATTCCGGTAGCCATGCCTTTTCAGGTAAGAATATTATTTTCTCTTATAATATATCAGTACTACATGTATGACATAAAAAATATAATCATCCTTGTAATTAAAATTGAGACATTCATTTTGATTTTATTTTGTCGTTTTAAGAAATTAAAGATTTTCGCGATAAAAATAAAAAAAAAAACTTGCGATAATTAAATAATAATAATGAAATGTTGAATTATTTAACAATAAATTATATTTTTCGGAAAAATAGAAATATTTTTTATACAGATTTAAATTATTATAAAGATAGAAAATATAATTCGGCAATGTTATTAAAAGCATTTGATCTCTTGCCGATAGGATTTGGTGGGCGAGGCTCTCGTTCGTTTAGGGTATTCTAGCGATTTGATACCGAGCGCCAGAGGCAGCATCGTTATACGGAACTGGAAACCCTTACCGATGGAAAAAGTCGCCGATGGACCGTTATTGACAGTAGGAGATATCCTAGCTGAGTTGACATCGGTGGCGACCCTGAAGATTCAGGTGTACAGATCGAGACCGCCACCTCCCAGCCCGGCTGCTGAAGTTCGAAATAAATTGTTGAGGTTGCTACTTTTGCACAGCCATACGCTTCTCGTCTCCGCTGGATGCCCTTTGGACGAGGTACGATTGCCCGAATCTTTAGTTTTCGATCTAATACGTATCGATTTGAGAAATACGATAGATGGTACATGATTTTATCTCGTATTTTATTTATTTAAATACTTGCTTTAGAAGAAAAAAATAACAATATTTAAAAAGTGGATGCATTGGAAGAACGCAAAGCTGTTTGAACAAAGTGTACATTTTTTTATACAAAAATTTAAGTTTTCTGAATACATATATTGACAAATATCTCACATATATATTCGTATCTGACAATTACAAACTATGATGTAAAGTAAATTTTTCTTAATTTTTTAAACGATAGCAATGTATATATTATGTCTTCTTTATCTCTTTTTCTATATCTTGGTGTTATTAGAAGCGAAAGTACGACAGTGAAAATAAAAAAAGAAAAGAAATACAACGGCTGTATACAAAGGCGCGTTTATTTGAAGAACGAGGTTAAATAACCGCGCACCGAGAGAATTTAAGGGCCATTCAAAGCGAGATCGGAGCAGGGGATATTCGTAGTAAGACGACCGCTTAAAAATGTATAAAATGTAAATCTAGCCCAGAGAGTGTTTGTCGTCGGGGCACTTAATCTCATTAAGAAGTCCTCCGGCTCGGTGCTCTTGTACCTCCCGCAAGAACGCGGCGAGTGGTAATCTTTGGTAGATTCCTGCTCGCGGCCCGTTGATCCTCACCTTGAATAAATGCTCTTCCTCGGTTTCGAATCACTAGTCGAGAAGTCACCGCGCGTTTCTAGTAGCTTTCCATCCCGAATCGAAGCGTTTTCACGCGAATAACCAAGTTTTTTCCTGATCCTGAGTCTTCTTGCACAGTTTTTTTGCAAAATTTTATACAGTATATCTACAATGATATTATTATTTTAAATATATTTTTTTACGTAATTATAATTAAGGTCGGTAAAATTCATAATATTTTAGATCATTCATTTCTCAGTCAAACACGCTGCCATTATTACATATTTACAAGGTTGGGAACGTTACTCTATAAAAGTAACGCGTTACCGTTACCGTTACTTGGAAAGTAACGATTCGTTACTTTTTCGTTATGTTTTTGTCTTTTTTTGTAATGCTAAAATAAGCTATTAGATTATAAAATTATTTAATAATCAATATTAAATGCAATAATCTATGTTACAATTAAAAACTCTAAATTAGTCTCTATATAGCAAGCGTTTTTTATATTAAACTTATTTAATGATTCTAATTTTTTATGTTAATATCTTCACTTTTTAATACACTTATCTTTAGGAATTTAAATTGTAATTTACAAATTTCAATTTTGTCGAAAATTTTTATTAAACATTGCTTTTAAATATTAATAAGAGAAATATTGATATTATTAAGAGTGTATTCCAATATTCGCTATCAGTATTGTAAAATCTATAATTTACGTTACTATAGATTTTCAGTACTGGCAGTGACTATCGGAATGCAGTCTATGATAGAAGGCTACAAAATATTTTTCAAAAAATACATCTATTGAATAGATATAAGATAATAAAGAATCAAAAAATAACGATGAAAGTAACGGCTAATTCGTTATCGTTACTGTAAAAATGTAACGACGTTAGCGTTACCGTTACAAACGGAAAAAAGTAACGATCGTTACCGGAAAAAAGTAACTGTAACGGTAACGACGTTACAAGTAACGCGTTACTTCTCAACCCCGCATGTTTATCAACGCACTCTATGGGCTAGATTTACATTTTATAGATTTTTATTATCTCGCATTTATAAGAATAGTGAGGATATTGCCCTGAAACTATATACCTTAAACAATTTAAGAAATTAATAAGAGAAACGACGATTATTTCATCTGACCATGGAAAGAGATTTTATCACAATGTCAACATTTTTCGACGATTCGACGCAAAAGCCGATTCAACGAAAGTTTAACGTTACGCAAACCGGTAGCTCTCGCCAATCCCCGGTCCCCAGCGATGGAAACGAATAACGTAATCTCGGCTATACCAGCTAACGCGAAATTCTTTTTTTTTTTTCGTGATGACTTTTCGAGGAGTTTATCCCGGGCCGTGATCCTCTCGATTTTCCGTTCAACGAAAATTGAAATAGGTGCGCGATTTTTCGGTACGCCCAGCGCGTGCGCGCGCGCTTCCCGTGCCCTTCCGACAACGGAAGATCTCATAGCGTGTGATAGGATTACCCTTTACTCAACCAAATTCGCAACCTTCATCAAAAGCTTCCCTCGATATCGGCACCGGGGGGGAGAGGAGGGTAGATACCCCGCCGTCTCTTCCGGGCCGGCATTATCTAAGTGCACTCTCTTTGAAGATCCCGCTACCCGCCCATCCCCGAACTTTAATGCCGCTCGCGGTGGTCTATGATTACCAATTTTCCCCGGCAAACGTTTCCTGCTTGAGTTTCGTAGCCCGACGGCTAATGGCGAACCGCCGTGATGGAGAACCGACGTCTTTCGCGTAGATTTGGCCTAATCTGACGATGATGCAGGAAGACGTGCCGCCGAGCGATCTTCCCTTCTCTCCGCGATATCTTTGCACGATATTCCTTTAGCACCGAAGAGTATCTTCCCGATAATCTTCCTATCTATTTTATCTGTCTGTGTTTTTACTCTTACATTTTATTACTAAAAAGGAAAACCGGAAAATTTACAAAAATTTTATTAGTAAAATATTTTTCTGCCAAATTGCTAGAAATTTTTTTAGTCGCAATTGGAGAGGAGAGCATCATTTTGTTAGCATTTGTTTTTTTTTTTAAATTTCCAACAATCAATTTTCTTACTGAAATTGAAAATAAAAATTCATGTTAAATACATATTAAAGTTACATTAAAAATTGACAAAAATATATTAACGTCTCTTACGTTTAGCAAATTTCATTCGCTTATCTTAACGTAACTATCTTTGTCATGAGATTAAAACCAGTTATTTCTAGTGTTTGTGACTCAGATAAAGTGCACGATTTGTGACGGTTCGGTACATTTGAATACATCAAAATATTTTTGATTGGAGAGCGATTAGAAATTTAAATATGCAAGAGAAACATATAAGCGAGTAAAGTATACACGATTTTGTGAAAATCACGCTTGTATTTCTTTCGGGATAATGGAAAGTTTCGAAATGGTAACAAATATTTTTCAAGGGACCCGCGGGGACGTGAAACTCGCATTAATTAAAATCGGCGAACATAAATCATCGTTGTCAACACAGTTTCAGACAATAAAAAGCAACGAAATCTATTTTGGATCCTATTTAGTTTGAAATGTAGAACAGTGATGTAACAGACGTCGCCTGATATATCAGGATTAGGGCTTAACCATATTTATTGCGCCACAGCGACACACACATATGATTTATCTACTATATATTTTTGCAAAATTGTTCTACATATATATATATATATATATATCCCCCCGGAAATCTGGTTTTTGTTTTTACATAAATATATATGTCTTTATCGTAGAATATAAAAACGATCAAAGAGAATTTATTTTAATAATTTATCCGATTGCGAGCATTTATATCTTTTACAAAATAAAATCAGCGATGCAGTTAAGGATTATGATGGAAATATATTAGTATATATCTTCATTAGGTTCTACGTATAAAGAAGTCGAGGCAATTATAGTTTAACATTTAACTAATATTTAAAAAACGGGAATGGGGGTAAAAAAAAAAGAATTTTTATTTGATAGTATTTTTATAATTTTGATCTTTTCTCTACGGAGGAAATACGTTTATAAAAGATTCACAAAGCTCGCAATGGTCCCCGATGTACACGTCGTCAATTTCGCGAACTCGTTACGATGTCGCAAATTGTTTGATCGCGGTCCCGTGATCGCGATTGATTTACCACTGTTCCACGGATCAGCCGATTGCCTTGTATGCGCGCGCAATGACTCTTGAATAATAAATACAGTGTAAATCAGGCTCGAATATCGCGCGGCGCAACGTCGTCAGATAAGCCGGTCGACGATGTGTACCGTTGTTTGCCGAACGATTTCTGAAATCTCGCGAACGCCTGTCAGACTCGCGCCTTAGACCTGCCTACCTAGAGTGATTAAGTGCAGTGTCGTAAAACTGAGGGCGGATGAGAATTCGAGGAGGTGATTCTCTTTCTCGCGCGCGCGCGAATGAGATGCCGCTATAGCGGACGGATAATTGTCGACGTCTTGATGGTATCTGACACTGCCAAGGTGCTATGGATACACGACGGATTACCGCGTTATTAAGGTGGCGTCGTGCGCCTGATCCTTCCCAGCCCGGAGATATATTTGTTCTTATAAATCATTGGCCAGATAAGGCGTGCTTCCTGAGACGCAAAACTTTTCCATAATCTGTCATCTTAATGCCGTGACGACGACGACGGCGACGAAAATGACGCTAACGACGACGGCGGCGGCTGTTCGCGTCAACAACCAACCGGATAATTCGATCGTCGAGAGAATGAATTTGAATTCGTGTAATAAATCTGTTGCGGCGGGAATTTTGTTTCGATTTATAGTACTCGCTTTTTTCTTCTTTCTCTTGTTATCTTAAGGCCCCTTTAGACGATCTGTAATTCACGACAAAAATTCACATGACAGAATTTTATTTATAAAGTTTATGTGTCGCGTAACGCAGAAAACATTTCAACACGTAAAATACATATAAATCAAAATATATATCAAGATACACGTATATATACATTGAAACATGTGACGTATATAATTTTAAATAAAATTTTGTCGCGATTTTATAGATCGTCCGAAAAGGCCTTCGAAGACAATGTAAAACATAATACAAAAGATGAAGAAAGTGCCTAAATCATTGCGCTTGACTACTTTTTTAATAGTCTCTAATTATTCTGTAATATAAAAATTGTTTTTAAATATTTTCGATAAAATATGGAAAAGCGCTACAATAAAAATAAAAAAAATAAAAATAAGATTTAGGCAAAGCACACCATCTATTAATTTTATATTTTTCGCGAGATGCATTTTATTGGCGCAATTAAACAAACGGCCAGACATTAATCGGCCGTTCAATGCAGGGAAAAGCAAGATTTCCGAAAAAAAAAAAAAAAAGAAAAATTTGTATTGCTTCCCTTACAGATGACTCTACTGTCCCTCTGCAGAGGCGGCAACGACCTGTCGGAGGAGACAAAGAGGAATTTCGAAACGTGGCTGCAGCAGCAACAGATAGGTCTCGGTATAAATCCGATAGCGCCGTCATCTAACCATCACCATCATCATCATCATCATCACACGCAGAGTCCGCAACCCGACAGCGGTGGCACGATCGCACCTAGTGGCGGCGGCGGTGGCGGCTCGATCGGACCGCCACATCCGGCTCTGCTCCAGTATTCGCACAAGACGAGGATGAGGACTAGCTTCGACTCGGAGCTTGAGCTGCCGCGCCTTCAACGCTGGTTCGCCGAGAATCAGCATCCGTCACGCGAACAGATACAGCACTACGTCGCGGAACTGAACTCTCTGGAGTCGCGACGAGGCAGGAAACCGCTGGACGCGAACAACGTCGTCTATTGGTTCAAAAATGCCCGTGCGGCGCAAAAGAGAGCCAGCATGAACGGTTGCAGCCCGCCAGGTCTCAGTCCGAGAGGCGCCAGCCTCGTCAGCGAGGATTGCACGGACGAGGAGGAGGACACCAGGCAGCAGGTACGTGCTCCTTCTTGCAAGAGGGAGCAAGAGGAAAGATTGAAAATAATATTTTAATTTCAAAAATTGAATATCTTGAAGTTTCGAAAAAATGATGATTTTTTTCTCGACAGAGAGAGAGAGAGAAAGAGAAAGAGCGTTATCAGAAGAGTAAAAATTGAAACTTTTCAATTCTGCGTTCTATGATCACTATGTAAAATGAAACAAACTCTGCATCTCGAAAACTCTACAAAGTTAAGATTTTTTAATCAATGCTTTTACAGTCGACGTCCGGATCACCCTGTCCACCAAGCAGCCCACCTGTCGGTCCTCTGTCGTTGACCACGAGACCCGAGGATCAGCAGCAGCCGCCGACGTCGACCCCCTCTTCGATGAAGCAGGAGGATGCAAGGGTGTCGTCCGGTTCCGAGGACGACGAGACGAGGCACACAGGCCCGATCCCGCCGGGATTCTCCTTGGTGCCGAGCCCTATGTTTGGCCACGGTATAATGTATATGTCGCATTATCTGCCGCCTCGCGGGCCAGCCGGCTGTCCCACCAGCATGCTTGCCGACGAGAGGAGGAAGAGGAACCGGACGTTCATCGATCCCGTGACGGAAGTGCCAAGGCTCGAGTATTGGTTCAAGCGCAGCACACACCCGAGCCATGCGGTACGTATAAATCACCCCGTATCGTAAATACAGTTACTCTCTCGCAGTGTAAAATATTTAATTCTATAAAAATAGAGAGAAGTATTATGAGAGTTTTGTTTTACGTACATTGTAATTTTCTTTCAGAAATCGTTCTTTAAATTATTAAACAATTTATAATTAGACAACGTTAATACAAGTATATCACGCGCGTTACTTAAAATTTTTTTTTAAATAATTTTGTTTTATCATTTAAATGCTGATGTATCGGCTGAGAAAATTGGCTTTAGCTCTCTTCGAGAGGTGTGCTGAGAAAGATTTTACGATCGGTCCATAGCTCATTCTGTCGTACACGGAGGAGCTGAACAAGATGCCGTATCGCCAGAAGTTTCCGCGTCTGGAGCCGAAGAACGTGCAATTCTGGTTCAAGAACCGCAGGGCCAAGAACAAGCGGCTGAAGATGGCTCTGTTCGAGGGCGAGTCGCCGCAACAGCATCCATATCACGCAGATTAGTTAATTTCCTTAAAATAATTAGAGGGACAGAAGCGCGCGCGTAAAACACACAACGGACGCGCCGAAATAAAGGGAAATCGTTAATCGACCTGTTACTCCTTACTATCGTTGATACGCTGCGTCCTTAACGCTTACCGGCCGCAGCTCATTCATTGTAATTATCACGTAACAATTAATATAATTATTATGAACTTTCATGAATGTAAATACGAGATGATGTCGAATAAAAAATATACGTCAACGGAAAATATATATAATTGAATATCTCTCCCTTTTTTGCCAAATTGGCAAAACATATTTTGGGATGATAATTTCTAGATGACAGTATTTATGATTAATTTATATATCAATTATACTTTTCAATATAAATATTTTTTTAATGGAAATAAATATCGATTATCGCGTATTAGAATGTCTAAGTATTGAATGAGCAAAATTACTTTATTTTATTATTTTATCAATCAAAAATTTTCAGTGAAACATCATATGCAACGAATTTCTTTTTGCGAGATTTGCTATCAGTTTTGCAGTTTTCTCAATGATTGTCTCACAAGAAGATCGGATCGAAATAGCTGTAAGAGCTATAAGAGCGATACCGTATCCATTTGTTCGTCTGTCTTGCAAGGGACGAGTACAATAAATGGTCGTATGGCGAGTCCTCTCGTAGAGAGCTCGCGATACGCGTATATATAAACGAACGATATAGCGTTCACACGCGCGTGCATACAAGCGCGCACAACGATACTGTCTCCAAGTCTACGAATACACAAAGCAACCGCCCCGACCGAAATCTCACAGCTAAGATAAGACAGCCGAGCTGTCATCGAGTCAACCCTAACTCAAACGTCACAATAGTCAATGAGTCTTTCTCTAAAAGCTATACTATCTATCTACTCGCGTTCGCATCAGTCGTGAGAATTTTAGAACAGTACGCCGATGACAAGATACGACGAAGAGATTTAAAAGTAAATGAAACGAAAGTGTAATATAAAAAATATCTATCTCTCTCTTCCAGAAAAATATCCAATATTTTCTATTATATATATTTTTATCGGCAATTTATCCTGTCTGTGTCAAATATAACAGACAGCACATATATTCCCCGTACCGTAAAAGTTTTTCTTCATATTGATCGCATATTTCGAGCTACAGGATTTAAGGACGTTCTTCCACTATAGTGGTAGATTTACAAAGAGCAAGACGATTAAGGGGGGGATCGGATCCTTATTTCGAAACGAGTTACTCGGCTACGTCGTAAGATAGAAGACTCTTGGCCTTTAAATATAATACACGTAGCGATGTGCAAAGATGATGCCAAGAGGGGGATATCAACATCTACGACACGCACACCAGGACCTGCCTATCCTGGTGGGCCCGCCGCGCTCGCGGGATCGTCCCGGATTTAATGAGGATAGGCGGATTTGTCCAATTAAAACGTCTTATAAGCATCTATCCGGGTCGGCCCTCGTTCGCAAAACATCGAATCTAGACTTTGCCACAGCAGCGCAGTCTCTTCTTATCCCCGCGCTATACAGGTGCCTTCCTCCTACTGTTATCCCTTTCTCGTTATCGTTATCGAACTCCGTCTTCCCCGAGTGAAACGCGGGAGAGGCAGACGAGGATTTATGGAACTTGTTTCGAATACTGTCGAAATCCGCGCGTGCTGATTCCGCTACGTCATCGAGCAAAACGCGATTTATGAGCAAAGGTGAGCGAATTTAGGAATATTACATCGTTAGCAATCCATTAAAATAACGAGAATAGTCACAACGGCTTGGACACAACGTATTATGTAGTTTCGATGCACTACGCAATGCATATTATTGAAAACAATCTTTCTAAAAAAAGATACGCACTTTTCCAAAATATTAATGAAATTATTCTTGATTATGATTTTTAAAAATTTAAAAATTTTATTTTTCAATAAATCTGAAATTTTGTTTTATATATGCAATATTTTTACGAAACATTTATACTATTCTCTTCAATTATTTTAAACTTCAACTATTTTACCAATCATCGAATTTAATATATTGTATAAAACTGCACAGTTAAGCGTCGATTCATTATCGTTATCGTTCCTTGAAATTTCGTTTCTTGATACGACTATCGAGCTTCCTCATTTCGGAGAAAATGAAAAAGAAAGATTCGTCGATCGGATAAGAAAATTGCTGCTGGGCCGAAGAGTGTGAAGAATCAAGAAGGAACAGAGAGATGGAGCAGTGGTAAGGGAAAGGAGCGTCTTATGAAAATCTGAAAGTCAGCAGCCCGGAGGATCATCTCTCTATCTGATCTTAATTTGTCAAGCCGCGCGCGCAGACAATTTAAACCGCTCCATCCGCATTAAATCCGTTATGAAAAATGGCCAGTTTGGCTGAGATTGGCTTCCTCTTATCATTGACACGTATAATAAAATTTCTTTTACAAAATATCGTGTTCAATGCCGCCCTTGCGTGTTAATTCTCGATAAAACGCAACATATATTTACTTCACTAATGACATTAATCGATATAAAAATTAATTAAAATTTAATATCACTAAATTAATTATAGAAATAATTTTAGGAGGATCTTTTCCGCAATCCTTTAATTGAGATATGCGATATATCGAAGAAATACACACGCAACGTCGCAATTTAATAAATGACAGTTTAGGGGACAAAATCCAGGATGCGAGCTGCGCGACGTCGAGTGAGTTAGTGGGACCCGACAAATTGCAAACGATCGAAGAGAATTTAGGATCACCGATACAACATGCGCTAGACATTCCTGTACGATCGTGGCGCACGAAAAGTATCCGCGAGACGTGGGTACACGTCGCTCCAAAGGAGCATTGTGTGTGCTTTGGCATTCAGAGGACGTTCTTATCTACCTATCCGGGGAGCTGTCAGCAAAGTTCCTGAATAATAACGGAGGAGAGCTTGTGGAAGAGAAAGAGAGGAAGATGGAGAGAGATGAAAGGAGAGAGGAAGCTGGCGCGGTTCCGCTATCAGCCGCAGCTAGGATATGCCTAACTATTCTGTTTCCATACGGCTGCCGGACGTTTCGCCATAGATAATGTTGGCCAGGATGGTTTGATTGTTGGATGCGATTATATATTGATAAGAACCGAAAATGTGCCCTCCTCCGCTGAATCGGATTGTAACGAATGTGCGTAGCGAGCTAGCCGCGTATAAGAGTCACCGTTTTTATTAATTATTCGAAGCGATATTTCTTTTCCTGCAAGAATAAAATTGCTAAAACACGTGCTCTAAATGCCAATGAGACGTAGTAATTTATTCCTTATACATATCTCGACTAGACACACCTAATGTGAATCGTGAATTATAAAAATGAAACTTAACACGTTGAAATATGTTAATATAATGCGTAAATGAGAGAAAATTTATAGTAGTTATAAAATTTTTGAAAATATTGTGAATATAAATACAAATATAAATTCTACGATTTCTTGAGAATAATTTATGTCTATTAATAATAAGAAATTTATAAGAGAAAAATAGAGAATGAGAAAAGGAGAGAGAGAGAGAGAGAGAGAGAGAGAGAGAGAGAGAGAGAGAGAGAGAGAGAGAGAGAGCAAATGTATTGTCACTAAAGATTATGATAACAACTTCTTTTCGAGAGTTAGATGAAAAAAACAACGGTAAAATGGCTAGAAGGAAAACCAGGAGTAGAGAGCAGTTTGGTTTGGACAAAGTCAAGAAATAGCGGTTGGGCTTGAGAATTCGAGAGCTCGCAAATTAGCCGCAGGATTGGCCTCATAATCCTTGAGGGATGCTACGGTTGGCGACGAGGCTTCCATCATCTTGTCCCGCTCTCATTTCTCTCCCTTTCTTTTCCTCTTACTATATCTTTTTCTCTCTTTCTCTGTCTCTCACTTACTCTTTTCCTTTCCGAGGGTAGCTGATGAGGTCATATAAACGAACTTCGGTTTCCCCTTCTTATTCTTTAATCCCACCCTCCCCCACGCTTGCGCGCGCGGCTATACTAAAAATTACGAGTAGCGAAGAAGAGGACGACCGGCTGAAGGCCAGCGATTGAAAGTAATGAGCCGTGGAGGGAGAATCATCCAGGGAGTAGGTCGTATTCTCCATTGCAAGTAATCCGATGGTCGGAGATAATTAATCCCGTTAATTTATCGGCGCCGACCCTGACGTCGCGATCACGTGTGAAGGAAGAATAATGTTTTACCGAACGAGAAACGCGAACTTTCTTCTCCTTTATGAGAAATAAAACACATTGCGTATAACATTCGGCCAAAGATAATTATTGCGATCCAATTAATTAAATTGTAAATGTTCATAAAATTATATTGATTTTATTAGAATTTAACTATATTGCAGTTTCTGTAAAATAATATCATTTTCTGTATAAACTGCAGAATTATATTTTCATTAAAAATTTACGCTTACTTACTGAAAAATCTGAAAAATACGAAAATAAGCCTAAAAAAATTTTAACTTCTCCACTTAACGGAATTAAAACAAAAAGTAAAATTATCTTGTTATATTATAAAAATCTTGATGTAGATTACATATAATAATGAAATTAATATATTGAAGCATGTCTTAGAAAATTCCACAAAAGCAAACTACGTATCATTAAGAGCCGAAAATCGTGGTACACCGTGATTCGGACTCAGCAGCGCGACGACGCCTTAATTGATCTACAGCTAAATGTTACACGACTTTACGAGGAGGCGGAAGGGGGGAAAATAGGGTAGAGAAGGAGGAAAGTATTAAGCCTCGGAGAGTGGACGCTTAGTCGGTCATTGGCCAAGATCTATCGCAGGAGTATACAGCCTAAGGAGAGGAGATCATACCACTTAGCCCGCTCGACGGAGGAGCTCCTTTCGCGACCGTAAATAAAAGAAATCCTTGTAATGGCCTTTTGGCGAAGATCCTTCTACCAAGCACCCCTTCGCCCGTCCATGGAATCCTCACCCCGGTTATTAAGCCCCGAAGGCAGCCACCCCGGCGTATCAGAAGCTCGTAGGCCCGAACGGTCGGTTCGGCCAGCAGCCGCAGTTAATTCCTTAACCCTTATAGACTTCGAGAAAATTTAGGGACCCCCGGCGATGTGTAGGGATAGGGGTAGGGATGCGCGACGGTATATAAACCGGCGGTTCGACGGGGACGAGCGAGTAGGGTAGTCCTGGAGAGAAACCGTGAGCCGAACCAGGAATACCAGGTGCTCTTGGGATCTTGGCGGCATCTTACGCCCGGACGATACATAATTTATGTCGCGCTCCGGTGGGCTTAAGACAGCATTAAGATCGACCGAGTACCAACATCTCCGCTACATCCGCCCCTCTCTCTCCCTCCTCCCTCTATCCCACCATCCCCCGTGCGGGATCTACCGGTGCCCCGCATCCGCATGACCGTTATTTGCACGTGGTAAGAAAGCGCTTACGAGCGGAGGCTCCGGCGATTAGCTCGCTTCACAGGCGGATAGATCACCGGATGGGATTGGGGCTGCTCGTGAACGCGTTGTACAAGATATGAGAGAGAGAGAGAGAGAGAGAGAGAGAGAGTACACGATGGGGGAAAGAAAGTACACCGATTGGTATATAAACCGATACCTAAAAAAAGTAGATAAAAAAAGAGATCCAGCACTTTGAAATATAATAAATAAACAAAAAGTTACTTTTAAAATTTGAATTTTTTCTGCCATTTAATTCCTCATCCCTCTATAACATTATAGAATAAAAATTCTCTACGCGTCAAAATTTTTTATATTTAAACATTATTCTTTATTTAAAAAAAAAAAAGTGTAAAAAAAAGACATTTTTTTCTTTGTACATTTCAGCGGATAAAAATAAAGAGATAGTAAATGAGTAGGACGATAAATTTATTCCCTCTCTTGTATGCGATGATATAACAGATATTTAAATTCAACTATTAAATTCGACTCCTCTCTGGTCGCGAAATATCCAACGAATTTCAATTTGAACGAGAGCATGTCCAAAGATAGATCGCGAGAGGATGAACATCAATGTCACGTGTGTACCGAGAACTTCGATAAATTCGAGAACACTGATTAGTTCTTCTTTTACCAGGATCAGAAGGAATGCCATACGGCTTAAGTTCCGTTCCTGAAGGAGATCAGGATTCGAGAGAACGGAGAGGTTGCTGATACGATACCGATGGCTTTTAGCCTTTTCATGGTTGGCCAAACAGAATCCTTCGTACCAGCACACACACGTCCTTTTGATCCTCCGCGCACCGTATCCTCCGCGCGGAAGCCGCGACTGGAGCTAACTGTGGAAGGATCAGGATATTGCGCACATATTTCCTCGCCGGCTGACTCGAGGCGATCTTTCTTACCCCCGTGTTTATTTATTGCCGGGTTTAACGTTACACGTGTAATATCTGACTATATTTTCGTAAGCTGGGCAACCTGTCAACGGTATTATTTTAAAACTAGGCTTAAAACGATTGATCATGTTCTACATAAGAACTTCGATTGGATGTTCAAAGTATCTTTGATATATATTTGTAATTCTTCCAAATAATAAGATTATTTTATAAGACATTACAGATCAAAAGATTCTCTTCGCTCTTTAGCTCTTTTTGTCGCACGATAAAACCCAATTCTTTAAATATATGTTTCTAATATTCTCTATGTTTTGCTGTTTTTTTTTAATACAATTAAATATATAACTTTTTCTAACAGTATTAATTAAAGATTAATATTAAAGATATTACTAGAAAAACATTTTTTTTCAAGATATTAAGATTTTTTTTTATGTTATTTTTTTATTAAAAAGAAAAGACGCGTAACGTCCTTTAATAAAAATAACTACGATAGATTAATGTTTTTAAATTCAAATACATCTACAAATTTACTCGACAATTGTTTAAATTTTAATAAAAAAAATAGCTCCATAGCCGATTATCTTACAATCGTAGAAAGACAGCGGGGGGATATCAACGGGATTTAAGTTTTTTTCATGGTCCAGACGATCGGATGATCAGCGGTCAAGCATCCCGACATCCCGCGGGATTGCGGAAAGAGGATAGAAAGGAAGCCGAGGAAAGGAGGAGAGAAAAAATAATTGAAAATTTTTGGACGACCAGACCGGATGGGACGGGTATGGCCGAGAACGTCTTGGCTGGGCGACTCGCGATAAAGCAAAGAGCTCGTGCTAAATACTTACATAAATCTGTATTGCCTTGCGCAGCACGAGAAGAGCTTATACACCCACATAGACACGCACCCGCACACGCAGACACATGTATATATATTTCTACAGGAAACGATGTAACTCGCGTCGGGATTTGGTCCCCGAAAAGGAAATGTCGATGCCCTCTGTGTGTCGAGTTACAATCTCGTCGGAAATAATTCCTCTCTGCTCTCCTACGTATCGAGTATTTCATTCTTCAAATGAAGCGTCTTATTGAAAGATTAGTAAAAGCGAAGGTGCTAGAAAACTTGGAGCATTTCCAAATAAATAAAAAAAAGTCGTAGCGGCGTTTAATTTTCATCCAAATTACTCCTCTATAAGAATTTAAGTTTTATTCGACATTAAATTCTTATTTAATTAAAATTGAATCTTGGGGAGTCTAAGAATTGTTTAGTAGATAATCACGATGATAAATAAGAAATAAATTTAATCAATGAATTTCGATAATTTTATATCGTCCTTAAATTATTTGATACCGATAAGTAGTTATGATAATGACACTAATTTTATACAATACAAATAATTATAAGTATTACATAGTTACATAAATAATTATAATTAATTGTATAAATAATTATTTGTAAATAAATAGAACAAAATATACATGTAATAACGAATTTATTTCTATATTCGATTTTTATGGCACTTATTACAAACTAAAAGAAAATTTTTTTTTTTTTTAAATATAAATTGTCCTCGATTTTGCCCGCCGTAATCAATCGCGAACCGATAATAGTTAATGTTATGCATTTAATACACAACTGCAGTAGAAATGCGGAATTTCATGTCTAATATACAGCGAGCCATAAATATCAAAACACAGAACCGTCGACGGTGTCTGTTACGATACGGAGGGTGGACGGTGTAGGTAGATTGTAAGGGTATCTCTCACGAAGGAGACTCAATTGATAAACGGATAAAAGCGAAGCCACAGTGGTTTCGTATCACGCGAAGACGATGTAGCTTTCCATCTCCACGCGCGTTTGACCTAATTAGAGCTCGCGTAGCGATATTTAAAACCGATATCGAAAGAATTTGTTTATAGAAACCGTTCATAAATCGCTTATGAGCCCAGTATGATTCAGTTTTAAGAGAGACAGAAAAGAAGGGTACATTGTATATGAAATAAAATTAACTGTAACACTGTGATTATTGGTGAAGTCGATACAATTTTCGACATATTTGACTTTTACTTTTAGCTTAAGATTAGCTTTAGATTAATCAAAATTATATTTTATTTTATTTTTTACATTTATTTAGTTATTTCAATCTCGAATCTTCTGATATTATATACAGAATGTCTTAAAATTTTCTTGTTAACTTCAAAATGATGGAGAGGAAGATTCTGTACAATTTAAAGCTCTCTTAAGTTAGTGCATGTTAAAAATAAAATAATAATATGTTAAATTTAATGTATGAAATATCGAAATTAAGTATATCTATATTTCGTGAAAAAGCTTCTAAGCAAGCACATGCAACTGTATCTTTTTCACACTCAAAATTTTTTTCTCAAAATCGTAACCCCTTTCGATTTAAAACGTAATTGGAAATTTCGTTAGCATCGAAATACGTTTGCTACAAAGAGGATAGAACCGCCACCACACAGGTTTGATTGCACGGGCCAAGAGACGAAGGGTGATCCTGAAGAAGAGAAAAACGAAGGAAGCGGAGGACAAGGGAAGCGTAAGAAAGGGGGCACGCGAGAAGAACGATGGGAGAAGGGGAAAGGGAGGTGGGGTGGGGTTGGTTTCAGGTCTTCGCAGAATCCGCGGGTGCCGGGGCAATAAATCTGGCGGGTATATCTGAGCTCATGAATGTTATTAAGATACAACCCCCCGCGAGCTGAACGGCGTGTGCGGGGGTGTGTACGTTACCGACGTAGGGAGATATAGGCAGTACCGGGAAGAAACCGAAGGAGCTTCTCGCGGCGAGACCTGCGAGACCAGCCAGCCAGTCCAGAAGAGAGAAGATCGCCGAAGGAGCGAGGAGGATGATATCCGGAATGAGAGGAAGAAGAGAAAAGAAAGAAAGAGAAAGAGAGATGCAACCCGGAGAAACGGTTATGAAGAAATACCGCCACCGGTAATCCTACCATAGATCACTGCCTCTGGTAGCCGCCACTGTGTGTGCCTTCAGCTCGTTTCTTCGTCTTCTTCCTCTGTCGCTCCCCAGGACCTGGGCTCTCCCTCGTTCTTCTTTTCTTTCTACTCACCGGTCGCGGCCACCTTCTTCTTCTTGCTGCCATCCACCGCGTCTTAATACCACGGATTTGACAAACATTTGCGATCGATGTCATGTGGAAAATCGTTGCGTCGAAATTCGCGTGTGTAAATGTCGCGGCGGATATATATACGTGGATTGCATTTGACGAAATACGATCGATAGATCGAGAGAGAAAGAGAGAGAAAGTGGATAATGAATCTCGAAAATGTGTATTACTTTAATAAATTTAATAATTTCTAAAAAAAAAATCAGTTTTAAAGATGAACAATCTTGATAAAATGTGAAGATAATAAATAAATAAAAAAAGGATGCATTGACACACTTTTCCCTTAATAAAAAGACACAGCATATCGACATGTAAAAATCCATTTTGATCCCTTACCTTGATCTTAAATGCAGTTAATTTCGCCAAAGAAATATTAGGATCTTGAAAAGTTGAATCATAGCATAAAAATTACTTAAGATTTGATTTAGCGACATTACCATAATGTATTGTCCTGATAAGTTGTACAAATGCAAAAATCAAAAATTGTCAGTCGTTGATCGAAGAAAGATTTAACGTTATCTTGAAACTATCGAACTTATAAGTACGTTCTCTCTCTTGTCAATTAATTAATTGAGCTTTGCAGTATGAAATGGACCGCGGTCCTCGACATCAAAGCGAAGCTTTCGGTCTTCCACCCATCCCTAGCTGTCTGTCAAAGTGTCCTGCTTGCCAATTAATAAAGGACCTATATATTTGTCCATCAGTTCCTACGACGTCTTATCCCGTAATAGTAAGTAAATATAGAGATCCCGCGACGTATCTCACATACACACATACACGCACAAATGAATCGGTACTGCTGTGGCAATATGATTTCATGTCTTTTAATGTAATTTATAAAAAATTATATAATAACAGAATATATATATATACATATTAATGAGAAAAAAAAAGATATTTTATATTGTTTCGTGGTTTTTTTTTTTTTTTTGAAAAAAATGATAAATTTTGTATTTACTAGAATTGGAAATCGACTTATTGGTAATAAAATTTAATTTTATTATAAATATTTCTTTTTGAATGTTAAATAGTTTTGAATTTTTATCGTTATGATTAATATTTCACATCTGCTAAAAAGATTTTTAAAAGAAGGAAAAGAAAAGTATTAAGTAATTAATATTTTTTGTAGTCACATTTGCAAATTACATGTCTTTTATATTTTTGATGACAATATATTGTAAGAATATCTTTTAACTTTTGCATGAGAGTTAGATAAGTCCTTTACTATTCGCAATGGCCCTAAGAAATTTATCTTGTTAATACACAAGCAAGCATTTTCATACACGAATGACAGATATTATACTTCTCTTGCTGTGCCTTGGTGAACGCATCGTCGCGATTTCTCGCGAGAACGCCGACATCCGGATTTCTTTTTGAGAATCGACCAGAGGCATCGTCGTCCCGACGGAGATAACGCGCGGGGGTTGTATACAACGTATACGTAGTAAGTCTGAAGGGTGGTTTATGTATCGCAGGGCAAGATATCCGATGATTTAGCTGCGGTCTCGAGGCTCCGCCAAGAGAGTCTTCTTATCTCGCGGGTGCCCGCAGTAACCGCGTTGTAATCTTTTATTAATTCGGCGACTTACGAAATTTATCGCGGCTTTTGTTTACCGCGACGCCGCGCGATCTTAAATCTGAACCTGCCCCCTCTCCCTCCCTATTGACCCACCCTTCTTCTATCTTCTTTACATTATCTGGCCGTAGCTTACTACATTTGCAGTGAACTGCATCGACTTTGAAACCGTTTTATACGAAAATCGCGAGGTTATTCAGAAATATTCATCAATTTGAAAAAAGCTCGTAAAATATTTATTATACATTTTTTAATCTGGATTAGAAAATATAATATGCGTGCGTTAGAAATTTAAAATGTCTGCGGAGATAAATAATTCCAAGAATATAAATATAATCATAAATCGTGTTTTCTAAATTTGTATATTTTCTGGAACAAAATTAAGATCAGATTTTGCTCTCTCGAATTTCTCTACTCTATTTTATTTCTATATTTTCAAATTCTGTTTAAATTTTAAACGGCGAATTATGAAATAATTATAATAATAACGCTGTAAAAATGATTCTTGTCCGTAACGATCGGCGATGCGTTTGTTACACAACGTATATGCACACATATGCACGCACACACTTATACGATCCGTTGGACTCCGCCGAAGTACACAATTCCGGCTATACGCGCGTATTCCTTATAACGGTGTCGGAATGGCGCTATATTATTATTAGAGTCCCTTAAGTCTAAGAGCCTTAAATCTGCGATAAGTTATGGGCACCCCTTTGCCCCCTCCACCACGCAGGGAACCTGCCAGCCGCCGCACCTCCGTCTCCGCGTTCCACGTTCCACACCTTATACCATTTCCCTGTAATATCTTAGTCTACGGCGCCTCTTCGGCCTTTATCTCGCATACATTACACACCCCCGAGAGCGGACGCGGGAACGACTATGACGCGGGGGTAGGAGAGCCTGCAGCACCGAGAAAGGGACGGAAGGATAATTGAAAATAACTGCTGCCTACGAGAGAAGGCGTCTAATCCCTTCTATTCCAACCAAGATAAACCTGCGGGATCATCCTGCGATTTTCCGCCGTTGCGATGCACGCGAATTCTCGGCGGATTGATAAAGTGCACCTAACATAAATAAAGATATATAATTGATTGCATTTTAACTTATTATATAGTTTAGCATTCTTTGTATCAGCTATATTGTAACAACAATAATAATAAAAATAATTAATTTATTATTCTTTCTAGAATTATTATATTAGCGCCAAAATGTTTTTAGATTGAGCTAAAATGTATTATGTATATATATATATATTTTTTTTTTTGACAAATAGATAAAAATGCTGAAATTATTTTATTATTAGATGCAACGAGCTCTCTCCTTAATTTACAATGATACGTTACGACGACATATAGGCTTGCCATAAGCGGCCTGAAACGGGAGGAGAAAGTTAGAAGAAAGTTCAAGGGATTTGCAAATCCCAGTCGTGTAATTACCATAAGATAAATGAGCAGTTTAATTTGCATCTATAACTTAAACCGCCCGCCGTCGATAAATAAAGGGACCAGACATCTCTGCTCACATTCGCATATCTGCGGAGATTTTTGTCGCGATCTTATAATTAATATTATTTTAATTATATTTTAATTGATATCACTTCTCTCATATAAAGGAAGAGAAGAAGAAAAAATGCAATTTATAAGAATACTTGAAAATATGTATCTTGTTTTAAAAAATTATTCGACACAATTACACTACGTTTATAATATATTTGCGTTATCTTTACGTTATCTCAATATTTTGTAAGCAATTTTACTTAACACCAAAGCGGGCTTTACTTTGAATGAGATTGACTGAAATCTCGTTAAATCTTTCGCTGGGTGACGGGCCACAAACCGCGTTTTATCTAAGGAGGAACTTGAAGTTCCGTCCGCGGAACGGGGTTTATAGGTAGAGATGGATCAAAGTTTTTAAGTCTCCTGAGACTGACGAGACCTCGTATAATTCAAGCCTCGCTGCGCTGTATTTCTCGAACATCTTGTTACAAAATCCATTACATCAAGAAATCAATTACGATGTAGTCAGAAATGACAAATGTCTTTGTTTAATCGGCGTATCAAAGTCTCTAGATTATATTAATATTTAATTCGTAAATAAGAGAATATAAGACCTCTTCGACAAATTATTTTTAATGTCTCTTTAAAAAGTTTATTTTTTTAAATTGCGTTTATCAAAAAAAATTTTTTAAATGCCCTTTTAATTTTTGATGCAAAATACTGAACAGATATATGTAAAATATATATATATATATAAAAAAAAAAAAAAAAAGTTAGAAAAAGTCAAATATAACGAATGCGTCAAAAACAAATGTTAATTAATTTAATATTAATTTCTTTGGCCATTCCGGCTTTTTAAATATTAATAAGCATTATTTTTTAATGATGTTCACAAATCAAATGAATCGTATTAAACGATTGAATGATAAAATTATTTGCGGAATCATCAATGATAAAAACAAACGAGATGGTTAAAAAAATCTCACTTGTCGGATAGCACCATCGTCATCGTTTCTCGTAATGCAACTCGTACATGCGTCGACGACGGATACTTATCGCGCTTCTTTTCCTCCGCGGCCGTAAAGATGACACCTTCTGCCAAACGTTGCGAGGATCGCCGGGTGCGTAACACGTGGCGTGACGGCAAGAAAACGTCCATTAAGGCGCAGAAGTAAAGATTACATTCGTAACGTTTCACTGGTACACCGGTATGGGGGTTGAAATTGGGGAGGATGACAGTGCGGCCGCTTATCGCGGCAATAAAAAGCATCTCGTGCAAGATTGGCATGTTGCCCATCGTACAGCATCGACATCTCTCTGCTCTCTTTTAGGCGCACAACGCGGATGTTGGCTCATATCTCCATGTCTGTATCAACGTGAAGCACGCTCATCCTTCAATACCGCTGTGACACAATAAAACAATCATCAGGCTACTATATACTAAGAATGAATGTAGCCAAGTAAAGGTGCATGTCTGATGTGCAAGGTTACATTTTGTTATTGACGACTTGATAATCGATATGCAAGAATCTTGAAAAGTTATTATTAAAATGAAAGTCTTACACAATAAAGATTCAGAGGAAAAATAACATTTTCAGAATGTTTTTTAACAAAACCTTCAAAATAAAAATCTTTCATCATTGATCATATTTTAAAGATGCTTTACATAAAATTTTATTAAAATTAATAACGATTAATTTTTCGAATTATTATTGATTATTATCATTATTTTATTATGGTTTTCAGAAAATAATAATTGTGATAAACTTATTGTTTTAAATAAGAATATTTGTTAAATGTAGTAATTATGAAAAATAAATTTCTGCTAAAACTTTTGCCACTACAATGTATTCTTCTATATAGTAAATATACAAAAAAAAAATCTTTATTAAGCAAAGAAATAAGTATTAAAAATATTATGACACGATTAAACATGAACAAATATACCTAATTCTGTTGCAAATCTACGAATCGAGTTATCGTACTTAATCGTGCACGATTCGCGAATTCGATATTGTCGATATGCTTCGTTTCTCGATGATCTATGATCGTTTACGGGAAAAGCCTCGCGTGATAGATGAATGAATTACAATCCGTGTACTTATCGACATACTCAGCAGTGAATTCGAATGCAGATTTATCGCGTCTGAAGCAGAGGAGACGCTTCTTTGAGAGAGACAATGTGAATGAAGAAAGACATCAACGCGTCGAAGGGAGAAAAGAAAAGAAAGACAGAAAGAAAATTTATTATATGTTATAAAAATGTTTTCTCTCCTTCTTTCTATTTAGAAATTTTTAAGCATTTTATATTTTAATAAGTAAATTTATAAGCTGTAAACATAAAAAGAGATAAATAATGTATGTTACACGTGTACCTAAAAATTTTAATAAATAATGCATTTTTAAAAACAGAGAGAATAAGTAAGATTTGAGGAAAAAGAAATTAAATATAACATTTTTTTGTATTTAAGTACAAATAAATATCAGGCTGATATTCTTCTGAAAAACATCGATTTCTACAGATTCAATAATGTCATTCGGAAGAAATAAATGTTACATAAATTCACGTGAGAAAGGCATATGATATATGTAATGGATTTGATCGATTTTAAAGAATTCTGTTTAGTTTAAAAGAGTTCTCGTATAGAATTCGGCACGTCTCTACATTTTCTAAAAAATTCTGATCATTAAATTTTCTCTTTGATATTTTTAACAAGGAGATACAAATATTAAGCAATTAATTTATCTGTACTAGTTGCAAAGAGATTTAAATATTTTTACGACGCGATACGAGTGTTAAGAATGTTATAAAACAGATAATCAACAATGAATCGTAGAAATAATGAAGAGAAGGGGAGAAGAGGAAAAGGACGGAACCGGGAGGCGATTAGACAATACGACGGAAACACTGAGGGTGCTGAGGTTTGGCGAGGGCGAGTCCTCCTCTTCCGGGGTTTGGGAGCGCCAACAGATGTGCGAGCGAGAGCTCGCGTACACATACACATCAGCGTATCGCGCAGACACGCGGGCCGTGCATCTCATCCTTAGGGGTGTCATGCCTCAATGTCCCTGATCTTGTTAAGGACGCAGTGAACCACAAATAGCCGACATCCATTCAAATATCAGCGAGAAATCCAGCTACTTAAGCTACTTCCACATCGCGCAGAGCCGTCAACTAGCAACCCGCTTAAGCGACAACTTGATAAATGTCTGTCGTAAGATCCCACATTGATTTCAGCGCAGAACGCGCCGCTTGCATCGACATACAGTTGAGTTCGTTCCAGCAGTGTAACGTACGGTATTTGACGCTAACTATACGAAATTACCAGTCGTTGCTTCATACATGGCACAGCTTTTGAACAAGTTAGCGCTTAATCACGCTTATGAAGTTTAAATACGTGACATCATAAAGGTCTAACTACTTACAGGCGCCAATGTCTGAGAGAGTCGATATATATATTATTCTCTGTCAAATATAAATATCATGTAAAAGCGAACTGTCATTGATCAATTCTTTGCTCCAGTTGAAACAAACTGAATAAATGATTTATATAATAATATCCCCTTATATGTTTCCGAATATATTAAATATTATTCTACATGTTTTTTCAAATATTAAAAATAACGAAAACTAATTACTACTTCTCAATAAAATAAAATAAGATATTAATCATAAAATCTTACTTTTAGAAATTGTACTGTATTATATTGTATCGTATTGTATTTTTAGAAATTGTGTGGGTCGCAAGGGATTTGTCAAAAGTATCTTTTCAATTGCTAGAAGACTTACAGATTGGAGCTCCGATTGAATATTCGAGGTGAGAATTTATTGTGATCATAGCTTTATTTCTCCGCAAAACACGCGTAGGTGTTCCTCGACGCGGAAAAATCGCGGGATTTGATTTAGGGACACGCCAAAGCAATTATGAGTGCACGTTTCAAGAGACGTCTTCTCGCGCGCGACCCCCTTACGAAGGCATAAAAGGTGGCGGAGAGGATGCGCCAGGAGGGGTAGAGTTTGGCCTTGTACGGGGTCGTGGCGGCGTTGAAGCCGACAAAAGATAAGCCGTTATTTATAACCCAGCTTAAAAAGAGGTGGGGACGCGTTTAGGGAAAATAAAATCACTCCGAAATCGCGAATCGGCTCGCATAATACTCCACATGTCTTCGTCCACCTGTGTCACAAAATAAGATAGCATAAATGAGTGGGAATTACTTTTATGATATACAATTAAAAAAAGAAGCGCGAACGTATTAAACATCTTATTGCTTTTAATTATTATATTAGCGCTACTTTTTCAATTTTATTGTAGTTTATTAACATCCAAGAATTTCTTTCTTTTCTCACATTTAATTTTATTATTAATATTTTATTGTTAATAAATATCGAGAAATCTCTTTGCACTCTCCGAGTCGTCGTTATTTGAGCTAGTCCATCAAAAATTTCTCGTTCTCCCAAATCCTTTCATCGTTTGCTATATTCCGGTCATCGACGCGGCCATCGATATCTCTCCCTGTGTATGCGTCGTTGCGAGTGTGAGTCGCGAAGCAACAAAGTTCATTCCGTCGTTTTCGTTTCTTCCCTAAAAAAACGCGCCCCACCCACTCGCCTTTCGTTTACTCCGAACCAGCGGAGCGTGGTCCGAAGATCCGAGCGCAGACGGCGGAGATATCTAAAGATCCATCTTCGACGTTACGCCGCTGCCGGTGGTTGGGGGTGGCAGGACAGGGGCGTCGCCAGCGGGACGTTGGCGGCGGCGCGGAAAGGTGGCGGGAACGCGGGGGTAATGTCGGCGAGGGGTGGAAAAGGGAGGAGGTCGAAGCTTCGAGTCTGCAGAGAGCCGTGCATCTCCCTCCTTCCCTGCCTCATCCGCCGGGGGTAGATGGGTGAGTGGGTGGTTGGCACCCGCTCCTCGAACTGATCAATACCTGAAACACCGCGAGGTATCGTCC
Source organism: Polyergus mexicanus (assembly GCF_030449975.1). NCBI lineage: Eukaryota > Metazoa > Arthropoda > Insecta > Hymenoptera > Formicidae > Polyergus > Polyergus mexicanus. The sequence goes on from NW_027223323.1 coordinate 3,206,127, forward strand.
CGCTATTTCCGGTGTCCCAGCGCGGCCGGAAATGAAGGCGTTAAAAATATACTCCAGATAGCGCGCGCCGGTATTATATCCTCTCCGGTACAGGTGCCCTCAATAGTTGACGAGGGGACCGATCCGCTGGAGAGACATTTCGCGATGGTGGAACGTGCCCCAGGATAAGTCGTACAATGTCAACTCGCTTGATGTCGAAGAAAACCTAAAGCGGTGATGAGCTGTTTTAATGATTTTATTTTACACGCGATAATCAAATAGAACAGATAGATCACACAATCATTCCTCTCTCTTGTCATAATAAGCAGATATAGCTATCTCCTCGGTATCTCGCAACAAAGGAAAACCATTTTTTTCCGTTACTGACAAGACACGATCTGTTTTTGAGATAACTTTATATTTTTTGCTACGCAATAGAATCATGAATCATTTATTATATTGCTTTCTTGATGCTTTTCTCTTTTCTTATTTAATCCTTCGATATATCTTTGTGTTAATAAATTTTACGCAATATATATTTTTAGATGTTTCAAATTTTTAATACATGGTTATTAGATATCACTGACGTTTATCGATATAAAGTCACAATCTCATCATTATTTAAAATTCACTCACTGCTTCTCTGCTGATTACGAGTTCGCACCGTCAGATGACTGAGATATAATCGTTATTGGCGCGTACTGTACGCTCGCGATGGCTCTTTATCTGAGAGGACTCGGTCTGATCGACTTTTAATTATAGCTATCTGCTACCTGGTTCGCTGGTATTCGGTGCACAAGGGTGAGCGTGAGTAATCGACACGCCGAGATGATCGATCCCGAAGCCATTCTCGCGGCTGGAATCTTCATTTCGCGGCGTTTACTGCGTCTAGCACGAATACGATACTGCGTGAATATTTACGCAACCGCTATCGCATACCCAATTGTATAGATTAAAAGATGCAATCAGAGAAAGATAGGAAATCCCTGTTATAAAATATCTAAGTATGAGAAATCGATATAAAAGAGAATTTTGATTTTCAATTATATTATTTTCAATTGTATTATATTTAGACTATTGTTAGACAAATTCAAATTATCGTTAGACTGTAACTATATTACACAAGAGTTACGAGGCAGTAATGGTTCTTATTTAATTGTTTAATGAAACATTAAACACTTAAGTGATTATATAATATGTTAGCGAAAAATAGATTTCATCCCTCGTAGAAAAAAGCGCGACCCAAAATCGATTAAATAATATCTCGCTTGAGATAGGTTAATCTTTCTCTTTTACTGATGTCGCTAAAAATTAAATTTTCAAAGTAAAATAATTTATGTTATTATTCTGACATTTTTATGGAATATAATATTTTTTTTATCATAAAATCGGGCATTTTGGGAAGGACCGCTTGTGGAAAATTGCGGATATCTGTTGAATCGGAGGGCGTGACCGCGAGTACGACGTGAAACTCCGGATTTGCGAAATCGCAGCAAAGGGGTTGGTTTAGTATCAACAGGTAGAGCACGTCCTCTTCCCCACCGGATAAGCCTAGGGCTAAGCGCCGGCGCTGGTTAAACTCCTCTCACCCTCCGCGAGGGTGTGGACCCTTCCCATTGGTCCGGACGTGTGAAAAAGAGAGCGACTCAGTCCTGCGCGCGGATAGAGTCTTTTTAAATCTCTCTCTCTCTCTTTCTCTCTGAGGGGTGGAGCTCTCCACCGAAGTTTTTCACCGCAAATTTTCAGCAAATTTTTTGCACAGTTTATTGTTACATTTAGCTAAACGATTTTTAAATCCTCGCTCACTGGTGTTTTTTCTATTTCATCATATATCAAAACGAATTTTGCTCCACATTATTCAATCTTGCGTTCTGCGCATAAAGACATCGGTATCATTAATCTCACCTGTTGAAGAGATTAATGCAACTTGTCTCCAATTTGTCTTGTTGCTGAAACAAAGATTTCATTTATAAATCTTAGCACTTTTCTATTTACAAGATTTATAAATCTTCTCCTGCAACTTTTTTAAACATCTCAGATGTGAATTTAATTTAATTTAAATTTTCGCACAATTTTAAGACCTTTTTTTTTTAATTTTGATAAATCAAGATTTACTTTATGATTGTTATAAAATGTAAAATCTATATTTATAACTTTTGCCATTATAATTATAATTTGCAAAACTATCATAAAAAGTAGACTATGGCTGTATTAGATCTGATAAGCAATGCCCGCGTACATATATAGATAATGCAATATAAATATAACGAACTCTCTTGTATCTGACCTAATCCTCCATGTCGGATGTTCGTTTCGGAAAGAAGGAGCCGCAGATACGGTTCCATCGGATCAAACAGGAAAAAAAAATGACGAAAAAAAGATCGTAATGCGGCGACAGCGACGGGGAGAAGGGGAAAATATCCGCATGGGTCAGCCGAGAGAGGCTTAGACCACAGAGATGCCCGCTTCAATATCGGCTTTCGGGATACTTGAGATATTTATCTAATGTCTTATATTTTCCGCGGCACTGCTCATGCAAATTTCCATTCATGTCTCCTATGCGGAAAAACCTGCTTTCCTGGATTGCCGCTTTCGACGAAACATTCCAATCTAAGAAGGTGAAAGCTCGTTGAAATATCCATGTCTCAATAATTTAGCAACGCTAATATCAATAATAAAAAGCTTTAAGATTAAAATTTGAATATATAGATTGTGAATAGGCGTAAAAAAAGTTTAATTATTACCGAATATTTAAAACTGTTAATTGACGATTGCGTACATCATTAAGACCCTATTATAATTAATATTAATTTATCATTAAAAAGTTAATTATCAACTAATGATGAAATATTTCCAAAGTGCAATGTAAAGTTTCATCAAATAAGATGACTCGACATGACTGGTTTTGTCATTCGCAGGGAAATAAGACAGATAGATAAATATCGCTGATGTTTTTCACATAATGAACAAACCAACGATGCAGCCCGACAATGGAACGAACGCATTCACCATACTCTATCCTCGTCCGATTTATTTTTTTCTTGTACGGAACAACGCGCTCGTCACCTCGACATCGCGGCAATCTGGTTATCTTACGGAGATATCGCGCGGCGTGTACCCTGGGGTTACTTATCAAAGATAACTAAGTATAACTCAGTACTCTTTCAACACGGTTCGGAGTAACCGGTACCGCGCTCGGTCATCGATTTTCGTAGACGGAGGGATCCTTGAGGCGATCAATTTTGTGCGATCTCGTGACGACGCGCGATGATACCGACCAAGAGCTTGCAAATATCGTATCGATGACGGCGACGAAGTGAATTGTGCGCGGCTGTGCGAGAATGTGGGTTACGCGTGATTATTCGACGACCTGACTCGCCTCGACGATGATATAAAAAGGAACATGGAGGAACGATCGACGATGATGCATCGCGACATGCCCCCGTTGCTGATCACGTGGCTGACGATTTTGTCGATCGCGAGCTGTCAAAGTGTATGCCCTGCCAGGTGTCTATGCTACCTCAACCAAATACCTAGGACTATCGAGTGCTCGAGGCAAGGATTACAGACATTCCCCGAAAATATCAGTGACATTGTGAGTGTATAGATTTGCCGTGAAGCCTTTTCATCGGTTTTTGTTTTCTTTTTAATCGTGCGTAAATATCGCTATAATTAAGCACACGCGACGAATACAAGGTAATACTTACTTATTGCATCTTATCGCAATATGAAATAAAGTAGTGGTGTTATTTCGATAACAAAATGAATGTACAACAAAGTGAGAATCATGAGATAGATATGTAATCAAGATAAATGAATCACTACACAAGTTAACAAGTAACAAATATCGATATACAATTTTATGAATGATAGTGGATAGTATGGATGGAAAAGAATATTTTATAAATATACTTTATATAATTTATTTACGATATATTCCTATAAATTAGCCTATATTTGTAATTAATTATGTGTTCATGTGCAAATTATTCTTTAAGATTAATTAATTATTTTTTTTTTTTTTTTGCAATAGGTCGAGCATCTGGATTTGTCGAGCAATTTTTTAACTGGGATCACGGACAAGATTAATCGACTGACTGAGCTGCAATATTTGAATCTGGCCAAGAATCAGCTCACTTCTCTCCCAAATAATCTTGAAGAATTAATAAATTTGCGAAGACTAGATCTATCAGATAACATTATCGCAAACACGGCTGATATTGCTTCCATTAATCAGCTACCGTCCCTAAAGGTTCTATACATCTCAAAGAATCAATTACTTGACTTAAAAGGGTTAACCAGCGAGGTACTTCAGGCAGTGGATGCCGGCCATTGCCGTATGTATTAAAATGATCATAAGTATAAAATATTTATTGCGTGAAAAGTTTTTTAAAAGTATAATCATTAAAGATAATTTTATTTAGAAATAAAAATTACGCATATAAAATTTTTTTAATACATAAAATTTAATTTATGTAATATTTAATATGTAAAATGTAACATGATATATTTAATATGTAATCACAATATTTCAATATTGCTTATTCTTTTATACAAAAATATATAACCAATTTTTTATAAAATTATAGATAATACATGTTTTATGCATTAAATTAAAAAAGAGTTTTGTATATTTTAGTTATAAAGGAACTCGGCAATGCATCATTGAATGGATTGCCAGGTCTGACGACACTGAATCTCGCGGGAAATCCATTGAAGATTATTCAAACGCCTGTCAGTAGGACACTGCGATGGTTGGATATGTCTGATTGCGTTTTAAATTACCTATATCCAGATACTTTGAGTGGACTTCCAGAATTAGAAGAGCTACGATTGGTCAACAATCCTACGTTAGTTTATAGTACTCGGTAATAAGACTTCACTTCAATATACCTCATTTGTATTAAAAATAATTGTTGAAAATTTTGTATGAGAAATATATGATAACTTATTTAATAAATATCATTGATTATAATTATGCAAGTAATGAAAAACATCATCTGTTTGCAGACACTTGACCTTACAACATCCGAAGCTGAAGAGACTGGACGTATCGAGATGTAATCTCGACAGACCCGGTCTTCACGGTTTCCCATCGTTGACGAACGCTTATCTGTCTCACAATACGATTCGTATACTGCCGGATCGTATATTCGCCAAAAACAAGCAACTGATGCATCTGTACTTGAATGCGAATAGTCTTGAGCGATTGAACGCTAGTACTTTCGAAGACCTAATGAAGCTTCAAACGCTTGATCTGTCTGCTAACAATCTCGAGGATGTTCCCGCGATGACGTTCCAGGAAAATATAGATCTCAGGCTGCTAAATCTTTCCTACAACTCTCTACACCGATTTCCGAATTTCTTGTCTTTCGTTACGTCCCTGGATCTGTCCTTCAATCTGATCAGCCGCTTTAATGCAAACTCTCTGGAGAACATGCCTAGGATCAGAAGTTTAAACTTGAGGAGTAATCAACTGCAATTGTTGCCAAGCGGCTTAAAATCGAAAACATTAAAAGTACTAGATGTGCAGAAAAACAGACTCGTCGAGTTGCACAATAACAGCTTCGTTGAATTACCGTCGTTGCAAAAAATCGACTTGTCAGGTATATAGCTTTGAATTTACATATCTGACGATAAGAGCCAAGAATATAAACATACTAAAGAGATATCTGATTTTGAGAACTCCATTGTTAATTAATTAATTTATTTATTTATTTATGTAAACAGAAGAAAAAGATCCCTTTAATATACAATAAAATAGAATTTACAAAGACAATCAGTAGATCGTAATTAGAAAAAAGTAGTAAAATCACGGCGAGTAAATAGTGAAGTTAATTCAGATCAATAATCCTTTTTAAAATTACAGTTAAAAAAAAAGATTTACAATATTAGAAATATATATATGATAAAAAAGTAAAAATATAAAAGTTTTCAAGAATTCTCTGATTCTTGAAATATCGTTTTTGTATATATATATATATTGAGGAATTATTATTATTGTGTTTTAAAATTAATCTCTATATCTACGATTTCTTGTTTTATTACATGTTGCGATATATATTTCGCGTACTTGTATTGAATGTAATAAATAAATTTTTAGGAAATCGCTTGACGGAGGCGATGGATCCTGACATATTTGAACACAATCTAGATTTGACCGTAATCCGTTTAGAGGATAATCCGTGGAGATGCGACTGCACGCAACTCTACGACACCTTCGAATACTTAACGGTTCCTGTCAGCAAAACGGTGGGATCGAGCTTGATTTGTCAGAGTCCGGCGAACGTTTCCGGTTACTCGTGGGAGGCCGCATGTTTCGATGCATGGAACACCGACTTGTATTACAACAAAGATAGAACCTGGGGAATGGTGATGGTCAGCTTGCTCATTCTGGTCGTTCTATGTGGCAGCGTGGTATCGATCAAACACACTATGAGAATAAAAAGAAGAGTCCTAGAGCAGAGGCGGCAACTCGAATTGTCAGAAGAGAGAGAAAGATTACGACTTTTGCACGCAAGACGGTAAGGATCTTTTCAAATTATTAATTATCAAATTTATTATGCATGTGTGTTAAATATATATTAAAATGTCTTTCATTTTATATATCATTTCTTTTTTATATAAATCGATACATGTACTATCAATAAACTATACTATCGTTTGCGTTATGACAATCAAAATTAAAGTTTTGTTAATTTAACATCCGCGTTACGTTTCTCACATTTTTCGAAAATCACAGTCGCATATTAATTGATTAAAAAATATGTCAGTATAAAATGGACATCTCTACCTGCAACAGATAAGATAGGTATCTCTCCTATTCGCACACACAGAACCGCAATCGACCAACGCGCACAGATTTTACATTACAATTTCGTAAGCTGGTACATCATTATTTTCTTCCCAGGTGATATCAGAGAACGCGTTACCGACATAGTTAAATTTTTAGATGGATTTTGTAGATAAGAATTTTTAATTTATCTTGACATTCTGAAAATGCTACACTTTTTGCATAAACTGCAATGATAAAATCAAAGTACGATAAAATAAAATGAAATTAATGCAATAAATGATTTTCAGAAATCATCGTTTGGAAGAAGAAATAGAAGATCTAGAGAATTCAGCGGAACCTAGAATTAATCCTCTAGAATTAATCGGTCCACCCAGCTATGAGGAGGCAGTCCACATGCCCAGATTAGTTCATTCCATGGATGCCTTGAACGAGATTTCCGTTGAAGATGGCATTCTGCGCCCCATGAGTTCCGTGGATAATTTACGGATGAAGAAGAGAAGAACGAGAAGAACGAAGACGAATCGAAAACGAACTCAGAGCGAGGACGATCTGTTGAGAAGAGAAGAACGTCGGCAGGAACGGATCAGAAGAGAAAGGAACAATTCCAGCGGCAATATCTGCGAAACCATAGACCAAACACAAAATACGATTTCCAGGAATTCTAGGGTCTCGACGACGCGCAGATTCAGGAGGCACAGCATCGTGGAGGAGTCCTTGGAATCCAGTAGTAGCAAGGACAGACCGAAGCCACAAACCCCCAACACGAAAAAGAAAAAAAGAAGACAGATGTTTCGAGATGAACACGTGACCGATGACGAGGCTTCCGACGTCCAGATAATGAATTTTAACCGATCCATTATCATCAGGGAACTCCGACGTGAACCCAGAAGCGGTTATAGAGATTCATTCGTAAATAAACGCGAATCGTAAACTAGATTATTTAAATTATTTCAAGCGCAATTAATTGTTTGATACTTTTAATAAAAATATAAGAAATAGATCGCGAGAGCGATCTATTTCTGCAGAAGCTTTATTACATTTTGTGCAAAGACGTGGCTGTTTAAAGAGCGTAAAATTTGTCTTTTTGAAGACAGAGTTATCTAAGAGAATAATACGATTATATATTTAGTGCTAAATCAACAAAATGGGTATTGATCTGATAAATATCCTGTCAAAAAAAGATTAATACAAATGATAAATAAAATCATTTCTTAGATAAGATTTGCGCTAGAAAGGGACAAAGGTACAAACATCTTTTCTTGAAACACTGCCTCTTGTCAAGTTTTTACCTGTAATAACGTCACATTTTTTTATATCAGTTCGAATAGCGTCAATCTCAAATTACGGTTTTTTTTTGTCAATCTGAGAAAAATTAAAATTCTTGGAGAATATAGTTATAAATCTATATCGTCCGTCATATTATTATATCATTTATAAGAATAAAAAAAGCGGAAAGAAAAAACAGAGAGCTGACATAATACGCATAGATTATAAATTATTATATCATTAAACACTTAGGAGTATATCATCAACAAATCTCCAATTATATATTCATTATCAGATTTTTTGTAGTTTTAGATCATTTGACATAACAGAAATATTACGTGCACACACATTTTACTTATAACGATCGCCATCCACTTATGTAATAAGTTGATTATTACGGAAGAAGTACAGAAATATTTAAGATTTGTGAGATTTCATTTAAGTTGTTTATATAATTAAAATTTTCTGTGTCCAAAGTGAAAATTATATTTATTCTTGATACGATAAATACATGCAGATATACGTGTCGGTATTTATAGAATATTGTCACGTATATCTTCATGCATTTGTTATTTATTCCCGCGTCTTTTGTAAATGTTAACTTACTTGTTTTCTTTCAAAAGCAGAACGTATCGTTGATCAATCATATATCATATATGAAACAAATATTGTAACAATATCGCTGACTGTGTCCAATGATATAAACAAAAAATAAGGATAATAATACATCAAACAAAATATTATCCGTGAAACGTAAAACTAAAAAGAAAATAATAATAACAACAAAATAACACTTTCTTTTATTTTGATCAAAGACTGAACATATAAATAAAGTCTTTCAATCTTTACTGAGCCGTTCGTTTTATCGCTATTCCCTTAATTAAATTCAACGGCGCTATATCGTTGGGACAAATATCGATTTAACGGTATCCGCGCGCTATATCTTAAGAATTAAATCATATACGCCGTACACAGCGTTCGACACATTTGGCTTAAAGAATCGTAGAATAATAAAATGGTCGATTATATGATAATATGATAACACATTGTGGCGCTTTGTCACTCCGCGCACAACCATATGACGTATCCGCTTGACTGATAATCACGCGATCAACGTTCATGGACTGCCGTCATACGTATACGCAAAGTCGATCTGTCTCTTTCGTTGATCCCCGCATTAATTTGCACCGCACACAACGAATAAATATGTTAATGCGTACAAAAATTCAAGTGCTGCCTTCCTGGAAGGCCTTCCGTAAGGTCTTCAAAGAATCATTTCGCGGGATCCAATCGCGTATCCACTGTAAGGAATAATATAATATAACAGGATTATTACGTATATATTTTCTGTGACGTGAATAACGAGTCTTACATAACGTTAACTGTAGTAACACGAATCGTTCACCAAGCATTCACACTCCGACTGTCATAAGCCGATTCAAAGGTCATTATTTATAATTGACAAACTTCGCCTCTCATTGAATTACAAATTCAATCGCGTAAACGTTTGCATTTAAAACACCGCGCTAAAACTACGAGGTACGCGTTGTCTAGTTGACAAATAATCTGTGGATCGATAAAAGGACGGCATAAGGCCAATGGAGTGTAAAATCTTTCGAAGCTACGTAGAAAAATATGCCAACGAATTGGAATGCTCCCGATTCACTGACATGCAGCGAATACTCTTCGCTCTTCGATTAGTTTAAAGATCCTCACGATGCAATCTCACGCGACGACAAATATTCCGCGGGATATATACATATGTACTCGAGGTCCTCGCTCACAGGACGCACGAGATCTGTCAGGAAGACTGACTAGTGTACTGTGGTGTTAATCTCGAACTGTTATTTCATTCGTGGATTTCTACGTATGATGTTAATATAAAGTATTATAGATATCGTGCATTTCTTCTCAATAAAATTGAAAGAAATGACAGTTGATAAAGTGATAGTTAATAAATTTAATATTGAAAATTGCAGAACTTCGACAGTTAATCATTAAGAATGTATAATTAGATTTTAAAAAAAGAATTTTATTTTAATTTTTCAATTCAATTTTATTTGAACAAATTTTTTATTCGAGCTTAAAAGATTTGTGTTTGAGGTTTAATTTTAAAGAATGTTTAGACAATATGATATCATAAATAAAAAAAAAAATAAAAATGCGATATCTGAAATATCCTATATGGCATAGCAAATATATACATATAGTCATTTCGTGCAACCGATAATTTAACGAAACGGATCGAGAGAGAGAGAGAGAGAGAGAGAGAGAGAGAGAGAGAGATCGCACCTATACCTCAACCGCTTATCGCACACCTTCAACTTCTTGTAAACAATAGTATATCGTAAACAATAGTGTGTCTTATTACTGTCGGCGTGTGTATATATGTGTATATGTAAACATGATCTTTGACTTGGTAATCTTTTTTATCACGAAAATTCATCGCGAAGAGACTTCTCTACATGTAGGCTTAGGAACAACAGGTGTTATAAATTACGACATTCGTTGAAAAGCTCTCTTCTCTCGCGCTACACATTTGTCCTTCCAATTTTTCCTCCGTTCGGCAGACGAATGCGTCGGTCGATCGACATTCGTTATGTCGCGTAGATTCTTCTCAGAACACTGCTTCATGGCGTCTTGACTAGATTCTCACCGGCCATTGTTCGCGTGATGAGTATGGGCGTCTTTGGCACACTGTCGGGATTCTCTTGCAGGGTGATCTTCACTCTTTGAGCCCCGGGACTGAGCGGTGGTACGTTGGCCTCCGAGATATGCGCCTTTGGCCCATTGTTCGTCGCTAATGATGAATCGGATGGCTGCGCGGGGCTCGTCCTACCCGCCAGGAAGTTCTCCCTCAAAGAGTTTACGTCCACGCGAGGTCTATCTTCGCTCTTCTGATCGTCTTGCGAGCTAATCAACTTTCGGGGTGGTTTCACGGGATCCAAATGATCGGCAGTGCCATTGAGAGATCGCGGCGTTTCTTCAATTGGATGATGATCGTTTTGAATTTTATCGATTTTCGCGTCGCCGCCATCAGAAGTGCCTTCCACGAGAGGAATGTTTTCAGAATTTCCATTGGAGGCAATCTTCGGTTGGGTCAAATTTCCGGTGTCCGGGAGAAGAGACTTTTGCATGTCCCTCAGCTCGGTGCCGTTCTCCACGTCGCCTCGTTTCCTCTTCTTTCTGCATATATCGCCTCTGTATGCGGCAAAACCAATCAGCACTACCACGACGAGGAGTAGAATCGCCAGAACAATGTACGAGCCCATACCCTTCTTGGACTGCTTGGCCGGAGATACTTCAGCTTGTTCGTCATTCAGACTGTTTACTTCGGCCTTGACATTACCTGATTTCGATTTGTCAGCAGATTTCAACACTTCCACACTGTTGGTAATCGCGGTCGTTTCGGTAGAAAATTTATCGATGTCGGACTCGGTTGGAGAATTTTTACTCGACGTAATCGACTCTTCAGTAGCTAGCTTAGTAGATGATACGTTTATAAATTCCTCTTGTTCGAGATCCAGATCCTTAGTCTCTGATGGAATCGCAGTGGTTGCCGAGGAACCGAAAAGTATACCCCATAAAGTTCCGGTGAAAAACGATGATGATTCTTCATTAGCGCTGTCCTTCTCAGTTTTCTCCTTATCATAAGACGTCGAAATGATTCCGGATCCTTCGCCAGAACCATCTTCATCCCCGTCGCCGGAGCCTGACGACGGGTAATACAGAGCGTCCTTAAAGTTCTTCTTCCGCGACATTTCGGTCGTAGACATTGGCTCCTTTCTCTCTTCGCTGTCGAAGAAGATATCCTCGTCCTTGACGGTGCTTTGCAAAGAATTCGTTGTAACGCTGGTAGTCTCCTCCACAACCGTGATTGACTCCTGCGAGGAGATAGTGGGTTCAATCGCGGAAGATCTTGTCGAAAAACTCATTGTTTCGATTGGAGAACGTGTCTCTACTTCAGGCTTCTCCGACGAATTGTCGTTGGTTCCTACGCTATGCTCGTTCTCTTCCTCCTCATTATTAAACTCATTCAGAATATCATCTCCGGATCCCGAATATGTCCCGGATCCTTCCACCGCCTGATCGTCCTGCATCTCGCGATCCTGCTGTTCGAAGCTGCAAACGATTGCCGCATTTGGCTTCATCAGCGATGTACCTTTCAAATTGGTGGGACCTGCGCACACAACCTTCTTTGACACAGATACCTTTCTCTGCGCGATAAGATCCCGTACTTTAAGGGTAGCGCAGTTGCAATCGAGCGGATTATCGTTGATGTCTAGATGCCTGAGATGCTTTAGACGCGCCAGCGCCGGTGGCAGTTGTCGAATGGCGTTCTTTCGCAAATTCAGCTTTCGCAGATCGGTCAGGCCCTCCAGGGAAGCTAATTCCAGATACTCGATATAGTTATTGCTGAGATCGAGACTTTTCAGATTACTTAAAGCTTGAAAACTTCCTGGTTCGATCGTTTTTAAATAACCACCAGACATATCGAGATGCCTAAGGCTGGTCAGATTGTCGAAGAGATCTGGGGTTAGAGTGTCTTGTGCGGTCGGAGCCGTCAGTATCTCCAGATGATACGTCTCGATCTGCCCGAGATCCTCCAGCACGTCGCACCACGCTACGGTGCTGTTCTCCAGCTTGCAAAGTCCGTGGGTCCATCCTGAATAATGAAGGAGAATCAGGAGGAGCGACAGCAGAGGCGGTGCTGCCTGCATCTTTCGATCTAACGTATCTGCAACGGAGAGGAATCGCATGTGATTACGCTTGCCGATAATGCGACGCGCGTGTATGTTTCGCGTTTTCGAACGGCGCGGTTTTATGTCACGCGATGAATATTCATAATGATGATAGCAATGAAATGTATCGTGCACCTCAAAGATAAATTACGTAATTCAGAATATCCCTGAAACGATGCGCTACACGTGGCAATAAAAACGTTCGAGTAACGATGTCGATCAATATCTTCGAACGCAACCGAGTCTCGTAGAAATCCAAGTGAACTCGGCGCGCGTACAGAGAGATGTACGACCGAAAGGAGGTCATCGCGAGGAGGTAGAAGTGGACTTTTAAGAGTTAAATTGGATGCACGCTCACACATGTTATCTGTCGATGCGAAGATAAGTGCGATAATCGTCGGAAAGTAGAATTAAATAGATAAAATAACCGATAACAAAATATTACGCACTCATCGCGCGCCTATTTCCGGTATAACGTTTCGTGATGAGCGATAGAAAAGATCTGTTATTAATTATTACGCTTTGTAATAATACCCTGTAGAAAATTGTATAATTTTCATATGTATTCGAATAGAGTACGAGAATGAAAGTAAAATGTCCCGCGGCTCGTTTCACACAGGTGATTACCTAATGTCTGCAATTAGTACGCACGCCTAACTCGACAGTAATTACCACCATGCCAGCATCTGCAAGACATCCAAGTCGATCGTAGCTGCGTGTAATATTGTATGTTTCGATATTAGATCGATTAAAGCTGAATAGCGCGATAGCTAGAACACCAATAAACCACTAGACCATCTAAGATTTTTATCAACGTTATTCTTACTATTGCCTTAGCAGAGTGGGACTGCAGATAAGAGACGGTTCAGTCCCTATAACAGAATAAGAGTTACCTCGTGAAAAGCATGTACAGTGATTATATTTAATATTTCTTTATTAGAGCTTCAATAATTCATACATCGTCCGACGTAGTAAATTATTTGAGGTGTAGGTGTATGCATGCATTATCATGCAAAGTTATTTTTCAATATAAATATTGTTACATCCGTCGCAATTAATTGTGTCGTGCATTTCAATACTTCGCCGTAAAAAAGTAAAACGTATAGGTATTATATATCATCTATGTAACAATAAAAAAATGCAAGTTCGACCACAAAAGGTTCATATATATTTCAGAATTTAAAAGCGCATAAAAGAAAACGCTTATATAAAACCCTTCCTTCTTTTTTCAAATATATATAAATTATTGACTACAGCACGACGAGAAATATTCTTATCCTGATGAATATATGAAATATATTCTCTCCAGATATTAACATAACCATCCTAAAAGACGAACATTGTAAAATTCTTGCCGCTAGCATTGCTCTCGATTATCGGAACTGAACGGGGAAAATTAATGGCGAAAAAGACCCACATCGGGCCTCTTTTTCGCCATTCTAAATTCCTCCTTCGGGCCTTCTAAATTGCCACGACGGGCATTTTATACAGAACGACAGATGGCGAGCGGTTTAGACATGTCATTTGCATTATTTTGCATACTGTCTGCGCGATATCGGCACAATATAACGGCGTCATATGATGTCATTTCCATGGATAAATACGAGCGATAGAAAGAAGACGGTGGCGTTTTGCATCCCGCAAGATCGCACGACGACGAGCATTGAACTCGCATGATCGATCGTAATCGACGTTAATTGACTGGGCTACGTTGGACGTTTCTTGATGCTCGTTAATGAGACCGGCTCACGCGGGATCAAAAAATCCAGTCCTCTCTCAGTGAGATAAGGCTATCAATGAAATAATGGATTCCGTTGTGCTTGTCGAAGATAAGCCAATATCGATTTCTGCACGAGTTGCGCAATCAGCGGTCTACTCATCGCTCAAAATCACGCGCTTCTCTCGCTTCACGATTCTTCTCGAGAAATGAATGAACAAGAATTAGTAAACCAAATTAGATTTTGCGAGACAGGAATATATATATTTCATAAAATCTTACATTACATAATAATGAATTAGATCGAGAGAGACGAGCAATAACTAATCAATAATAAGATTAAGAGATCGCTACATTTTTTGCGCAACAAATGTGGAATTTCAAAATCATTACTAAAAATTCATCGTGTAATTATCGATAAACTTTTCCGTTCTTATTCGGCATTCAAATCCGAGTAATAAAATGTAAAAATTGATGCTGATTCTTTTGCAAGAATCACTCTTTTATCTTGCTTTTTACATAATGTCAGAGCAGTCTCACAATTTTAATCGAAAGGCGCATCAAAGCGTTCCTCAACTTAATTTTCAAACGGATGCGATCTGCCCTGCGAGCTTCAATATTTACGCACAATGCAATAGCTCGTTTCGCTCGTTTGCGTGGGTAGAGGACAGATCATGGCCAGTGTATTCGAGATCTCTCGCGAAGACTCGTTATTCCGTGCCTCGTGGACCTATCCATGCTATGCGTAACCGATGCTTTGCGAAGAGCGACTTCCTGTAATTTCATGAAATGAACTATGTTTCCGTACGAAAGTCGCTCCACGTGGCCCTGTTCCACACATACACGACGTGCCTATAATGACGTAAAGCTTTTTTCTCAACCTTAATAACCTTGGCTTCTCTTGGAAAGGAAAAAGAGTTTCTACAGTTTGTATAACCAAATGTGACGACGATAAAAATTTACATCCCAAATATCTCCATAGCGAGCAACATCACCTACTTAAAGTTGCGTCAATGTATTTACATTTCGCGAAAGGTACCGATGATGCTAATTGCGAATTCAAATATGGCAATCAGATGCGAGAGATCGGCCAATTGAATTCCAATGCAACCGATTAAAATAACATGTTCATTTATCATAGATCTATTTTAGACGACATATAAAAGGCGGTAAAAAAAATTAAAGAAAATTCTATTTACAATTTTGTGTACCGTGTATTTTAATCTACATATATGTGTATTCTGTGAAAAAATATATTTTATACATATATATAGAGTTTATCTTTTCGAATGTTACAAGATATATAAAATTATGAGTAGAATTTTGAGCAATGAAACTTGTCGCAAACTAAATTATCTAAAGTGGTCCTTTTTATGCGATATAATTCTGGTTATGATTATAAAGATAGTAAACACGGTAAACTATATTTTTAGCCTCGTATTATGCAACCGATATATATTCTTTTAATCGGCAACTTACAACTTGTTTGTTCAGACGTGGTCACGACAACACCGTAATCTCGAGGGCATCTGAAACAGACACAAATAAATTTACGCGTTAATATTTTTTAATGAGCGCAATTTCACAACAAAAAATATCCCTATATATCGATAAAATCGCAAATCTATTTCGTCAGATGAAAAATGTGCATATAAATCCAAATAAATTCTAGTCATCACCATAAATCAGTGAATGATTAAAGTGTGACGTCAATTGCCATGGTCGTTCACGATACATTCGTCTGTCAAACATATGCGATCATACACAAAAACATATACAAGAACATGGAAATCTATTTACGATGCGGTTCTGCGAAATAATCGCAGTATCTTTTGGCGATTTCACGTATTTGCATCCCTGGTCCCTCCGACACTTTCGCGATAATCTACTCTCTAATATCGATGAAGGTATGCCAAGGAGGAACGTTAAATCATTCGCCTAGATTTTCCCGCCACGATGATCGCACTTTCATCCTCGTTCCCCGCTATCGCGCATGATTCGTCTCGGTGAATTTTTCCCATCCAGTTCCCGCGTCTACCTCGGCCGCTGACTCACTTTCCAAGCGCGAGATCTCTAGCCCTTGACTTTCTGGGCCTGGGTCGCGTCCGCCGATCGCCGCTGCTTGTTACACGCGCGACAGTAATTATTATTACAACATATTTGCCCGGATTTTTATAGCCCACCATATTCTTCTCTTCGTTTCATAATCGTGCTGTCATTGCAAAATATCTGCCGTTTCGTGCGTGCTCGTGTACTAGATTCAACATGCCGTTTCCCGAGTTCAAGGGGCAACATTGATTATGTCGTTCGTGACGTTACGTTATTTTAATGCAGCTTATCGCTATTCGACGTTACTAAGAATGCAATTTCTTCGTTTTAATCGAATCGGCGAACACTTTACGCCGCACGTGTGCGTCGATAGTATAAAATTTCGTTACAATAAATATAATAAATTAATGAGTTATAAACTAAACTTCACAGCACAAATCGTAAAGTCCTTAAAATACATTTCAAGTCAAGTATACAAAATCAAAACTACACTTTTAGCATTTTATTATTCGATCAAATGAGCTATACGTTTCTAGAAACGAATTTTTCAAATAATTGAAGTTCTTTAAAATATATCAAAAAATAAATATTAAATATATATAAAAAATATATATATATATATATATATATATATAAAATAGATTTCAGATACGGAAAATATATAGTATACCTATACTTTAATATGCGGTCACGTCGTACCTTTTGCGCGAATTCAACAAGTAACAAGCGATGCACCGAAACACGTACGCCTGGTATGGCTCGCTTTTTGCTGATACCATCCTTAACGGTACCGTCGCGTCCTCATGGTCCAGTTTACCAGGTGTTTCAAGGAGAGCCCGACGATTCGAGGAGTCATTCCGGGAGGTCATGCACCTTCAGTATGGGAGGAAGTTGAAAGTAGCGGAAACTTTGTCCGATACATTGACCAACGATACGAATGTTAATACGCATTCTGACAGTCCGTTGACCCCCGGAACGATCCTTATCCATCCTAATTTATTCTTATTAATTCGCTTCGAAAGCGAAATTGCGATACAAAAACGTCTAGTCTCCTTCATTAATATTCTCATCTCGCGCGACATCGACATTTCTTTTCTTCGAAAATTTAGATTAAACGTTTGGATATTAATTTAATTATTAATTTAAAAATCGATTTATTATATTTAAAAATTATTTAAAGATTATTACGAGTAACGAATTAAATTAACTTTTAAAGCGGATATGACGTGTAAACGAATAATTACAGATAAACAAAAATAGCGAAATATCTTTCGAAGCAGCTTTATATATAAGAGAGAACGCGCGATTAATCTTACACATGAATGGACTATTATTAACGGGCCGTTATCGTACTGTCGCTGGTAACGAACTTTCCGCTGTGCAGTAATGCTACGTATAATCCATGAAATAATACTTCGTGCATAACGGCAGGCCATTTTAGCCGATTGATGCGTTTCGTACTCCGTTCAATTAATCAATTATCTGCATTTTATTCCCAACAGAGTAACTCGCAAGCAAAATGAATCATTACTTGTACATGGGGAACTGGCAAGTATTAATCATTGCATAAACATGACAAGACGATTTCATCAACAGTTTTTGTCAGAGAGAAAGAGAAAAAGAGAGAGAGAGAGAGAGAGAGAGAGAGAGAGAGAGAGAGTTGGGTTCCCTCAAAAAAATTTTTCCTTCGATCCGTATTGATGCAACCTTTTGTCTGCGGTTTTATTTTTACCAAATGATTTTATTATCATTCATAATCTGTACGTAAGCCATCGACGATATCGATCGGATGAGATTAAATAATCGATTGATCACAATCCATTCATATTGGACTTTGATCGCAAACTTGATGGCGTATAAAATTCAGAGTCCATCAATATAAAATCTTATTGAAAAGATCTTTTCTCTCTCTTCTCAGAAAAAACAGTGATAAAATTTTCGTTTCTATTACAAATTCTTTGACAAATTTAATATTTTCGTAGTTATTGCTAATCTGAGAAAGATAACATTAAGAGATAATAAATGGCAAATCTTTTCTAAAGAAACTTGTAGTGTAAATAATCTAATAAATAATTTTTTAAATAAAAAATAGAATGTGTGAATTTGAAGAAAATAATAAAAACGTAAATGTCGCTCAAACAGCGCATTTCACCGTTTTAAACTTGGTTCGGAGATTGAACTTCAACAAAGCTTGCCAAGAATTTCTCATCAGACCGAATTTACAACTGTGTTAATCTTGTTCGCTTGTTAGAAACTCGTTTACATGGATAATAAACAAAGAAGACTATAGCAGCTGCTAGAGTAAACATACCTTAATGTGTGAATGGGAAGAGCACATGAAGCTCTAATTTCGGAGAAATCGAAGAACAGTGACAAATTGGATAAAAAATCCTAAAATTACGCATGATCGGCATTATTTTGAAGTCGTCGATCGACAATATTGATAACGACCATTGATGTAAGCGAAACGTTATGGTTTGGAGCACAGGTATGTACTATACTTTCACATATATTTCGCAATATCGTTGTCATCGATCAGCAGATATCTAAAACGTATTACGTGTTCGGAAACGTATTATGTGTTTCAGAAATCCTTTTTAATGGCGATAGTAAACTACTCTCTGTGCAAGAGTTTCACTTCTATATCGTGAAATAAATGAGAGAGACAAGAGGGAATGTATATTATATTTTTTCTAAATAATAAAAGGGAGAGGAAGAGTATATCGTATGTGAATTATGAGTTATTATGTTAAATGTAATTCATGGGTCATCGTAATTATCTAACAAATGCCAACATTTCTCCATCGTACATTTATTACGTTTACTGAAGAACCAATACCGATGAGATAGATAGACCACACAAGAAGGCACTCTCCCTTCATCGCTAATATAGATACTGTAGTATCGATATCGCGCGCGAGCATTCGTGCGAAACGATTAGCAGGCCGCAATGTGTCGCAGAAATCATGCTAGAGTCATCAGGATAGGTCAGTCAACTCCGAATAATCACGAACAACAAAATACACATAGCCGACGAGTCCTTCCAAGACCGCCTATGACCGAACCGATCAGTGACGATCGATCAATTCGCGGGTGTAGCTCGAATGCAAAGCTGTCAGCTTGCATAAAGTTCAGGAAGTGATCGCGAACGTCGGAATTCAGACGACGACTAAAGGAGAAACTTCAGGTATTCTGAAATGAGTCTCTAGATTTTTATATATTGACATTTCTTTCTATTCCACGTGATTTGAGATACTTTCTCGTTTCTTTTATCTCAAGTTTCATTTCCTTCAAGAAAAGTAGGAATTGAAAAATATAAATAAAAGCAAATGTTTTACACTGTACTTTAAGAGATATTTTTCTTTTCGCATATTTCATTTTTCTTTCTTTTTTGTAAATATTAAGAATTAAATTTGAATTTAACGCATGCAATGACATATTCAGGAAATAAACGAAAGACAGGATTTATATTGTAAAATATAAATGTGAATTCACGAACGTACGAATTATTCTTATAGCGATTGTTAACTTAACGAAGTTGTTTATCAGATTGTAAACTCTACCGCAATTTTCTACAGACTATCGATGATAAACAGCGTTTTTATCGTGTCAATGGAGCGAGGACACTCGCGCGAATGACTCAAGATCATCGTCGTGCGAGAGACAGTCGTCGTTCCTGAAATAATATCCATTGCCTGCCAATGGAGGCAATTAGGAACAATATCTCTATACCGACATACATTTCACAGTGATAGGCACGATCGTCACAAGCGTCATTCAAAAACCAATTCAAACGGAACGACATTTCCAACGTGTTTTCTAACAAATGCCAATACATTGAACATACTACATTGCCGCTTGACAGCCATCTAATATCACATCCTGTCAAATGTCGAATTTTTATTAATCACAGTAAAATTTTATTTACTCATATTTCATATTTGGCAGTTTAATTGAATGTAAACTACATCAGAGATCAAATCCTTTTTAGGTAAAATCAAAATCAAATCTTGTATCGTTTCATTTCATATATGACTCGTAAGCGTTGATTTTAACGCGTGTCAATCCTTGCTCCTATCAACGTGCTTGTATTTCTTTTTTAATACTGCTATCTTTCTTACATGTTTATTTTTTTAAACCGTCATTGTCTGACATTGTTGTCTGCAACATTTCGAATGTGATGAATCAATTTGAAATATATATCGGATCTGTTTAGTATGAAATTTAAAATTAGTAGAATTAACAGCTTTTAATTGTCAAAGTATTTATCTTGATATCAAAAGAATAATGTTCTTCTAATATGTGACATAAGACACTTCAATAGTGTAATTTCGAGATCATCACTCGTTAACACAGTTAGTGTAAAAATCCGGTCGGCCTTCATCCTTTCATTACGTATAACTCTTAAGAAAACACACTGACTTGAGAAAAAGATCCGTTTTGTTCATTACAAATACAGTTGATGAAATGCAACCTTCTGCCAATTCGCTAATCAAGATGACAATATTTCTACGGTGCATTTACATGATCGTTGAAATAAAAATAATTACTAAAAATAGAAATACTATAATTAGAAAACTACAGAAATACTATACTTTATTTTATTATCACTGATTCTACACGTTGCTCGTTTCTAAAACCAATATGTTAAAATTACTATGATAAAGATTTATGACTTTGCTGTAAAAAAAATCATCTTATATGAAAATTACTATAGTTTCATAAACATGTCTTTTTTTACAATATTTTAACTTGTTAATTGTTAAATTTCCGTAAAAATTAAACAAAGGAATTGTTAAAGCCATGTCGAAAGTATTTCCATCGAATACCATTAGTGCAACTATTCTGTTAGTGGACGCGACGTTACGCGTCCGATTTGCATAAAAATCTGGCTTAAATACCGATGTAGTTAGTGCTGACATTCTTCGTTTATAGTCAATTGGTCGCAGGGTCAGTTAAACCCCGGAAACAATCATATTTCGCACTTCGTTGGCTATCATATAGCAACGATGACATAATGTTTGCGACTGTATTGTACATTTCGTTTTGTACAATTTCCATTAGTAATTTGTGTAAGAAAATTTAATTATTCATAACCGTTTAAATTAAGAGAATTAAGTCTGATTAACGAAGGACAAATAGAAAACGCAATCTGAAAGTTTGAATATTTGACTTTGAATCTGGCAATGTATAAAATATAAAACGCGCCACACTTTTTTATCATCTAAACTGTTCAAATTCTATTTCTTTTTTTATTTATCGTAATAATTTTTTGCTTTATGAATATACAGGTATATCTAATCTATTCTAGAAAGGTTAAAAAAAATGCTGAATTATCACAATATTTGTAAATTTTATCATATTTCTTTTATATATTTTTTAATATATGTATATATAATGAAATTTTAACTTCAAGTTTTTTTTTTCAAATTTAAGATTAAACATCAGTTATACTGTACCAGATATGATTTTATCATAGTCAGTTAGTCAGGTGGAATTTTTTATCTAAATATAAATTATAAATTAAAGTTTAACTATTCACATTACCAACTGAATATAGAAATATCACTTACTGCCATTTTAATCTTCTTACCAATAATCCGACTTTATTTATCCGCTTGTATAATGTACTTGACGTAATAGAAAAATGTATCTTTATAAAAATAATATAGTATCTTTCGTAAAAATAATATGTATATAATAGTAATATGAATCGATATAGCACATTGCTGAGTCTCTTTTACATTATATTTTTTTCCAGTTAATCTCTCTTGGATAAGTTATCTCGATGTTTGTGTGTGTTATGTTTTTCTTTCTAATATATAGATGTAATATAAAAATTAAATAAATAAAAAATTTATTTTTTTAAATATATTCTGAAGCAGATATCGTGAAAACAAAATATGAAAACCCAAGCGCTAATATTTTGCATGCATGTTACGTAATGCCTTTGCAAATACATATAAAGTTAAGATAATTATTGCATCGTAATTATTGCGTGAATGTGTCAATCGTATCTCTTTTTTATTTTATATACTAACTTTAAATTTTTGTTAAACATATAAAGTATATCCGATATGCGTAGAGAATCTTATATTGTATATTTGTAGAATAATAGTTACCATTTATAATCTAGAACAACACATACTATTATTAAACATTTCACAAAATTATTAGACATAATTCCAAATTTTATCTCATAAATTACATCAAACAAAGATATGATAAGAATTTTGAAATTGTTTTTTGGATATTATTACATGCACGCACATAAAGACACGTGCAAATAGAATTATATACCGCAGTATATACAATAATAATCCGTATCCGGTTTTTCCATCAGTTTCTTAGCTATTAATCTGAGATGTGTATTTTCTCTACGCAATAATCGTCGCGATATCATCAACAAATACTAACATAAGATACAATACTAGCATATAACGTTATCAAACGACCAAAATTTTATATCTTTCTTTTAAAACTAATTTTAATTTTCATATTTCCTTATTGCCATATTTCATTGATTATTTAATAATATAATAATTAAAATAACGATCTATATGTAAATCATAGTTAAATGCATTGTAAATATGATTTTCAGGCTTAAATAATTACAACGTTTTTTATTTTTAATTTAATTTAACAATTTCTGTATTTTTTTATCGATATAGAATTCATATTTATAATTTTAAATTTTGATGTTATTAAAATTTATTTAACTTTAATTATAATGAAAAATTTGTTTAACCAATTTTAAATTCTCTCAGGAAATCTCCAATTTTCAATATTTGCAAATTCTCGCAGGAGAGCTTTTTCATCATTCTTTTCTCATCTCTTTGTTTGCAAAATAGTTATATTCTTTAATATGTATGTAAAATAAGATCTATTAATTAAAAGAGCCGATGACTCCTTTCGATTTGCTAAGAGATATTCCGTTCATATAACTCCATCGTATTACGTTACGTAACTCAGTACATTGCGATGATACATCAGAATTTCGCTCGTCTAACGTAAGGGCCTTGGGCAATAGCGATCATTTTCATTGTCCATTCTCGGTTTCTCAGACCGCAAGTCAGACCAACTATTGGCATATGCATATATAAAAAGGTCTACACGCCAGACTACGAGAGATGAAGAACGACAGATAGAAACGATAACGAAAAGAGCTAGCGTGAAAAGGATGTATAGAGTGTCCTAGACATTTTGTACGTCTAAGATGCAATATATAAAAAGCAAAAGTCAAAGAAATACAGAAAAAGAAAGTTAGACATATATAATATATGTATATACGCTTACAAGTACGAGGAGTCGGACATAAACGAGTCAAATACTCCGCCAAAGAAATTATTAAGGATAATAAAAGCAGCTAGTAACATTAAATTAGTTTAATCGAATAAAAAAATCCGCAGTGATGTCCCAGAAAACTGTAGTAATTAAAAGTATGAAATAGTTTAGCTGTACTGGATATTAATAGCTTAAAAACAATTTTAATGGAAAACTGTGAAAAATTCATATGAATTATAAAAATTTATATCTTTTCAGCGTGGTTTTTTACAACTCGTAATTACTACTTGTAAAAAAGCATCGTATATTTTAAAAAGCTAGTAAACTGGCACGCTTCTTTCTCTCCCTAACTAACATACTAATGAAGTTAAAATATTTCAACTTTATTAGTTGCTAGCACACTAGTATAGCTAATAAAAAAACATCGCGTGTAAATCATGCTTTACAGGCAAAACAAAGTAATAATGTTAATTGTATTTATCTAGATTAGATTAGTATATTTTGTTCGCAACTAATACAATACTATACAATATATTATGTCTTTATTTTCTTTAGCTTTATATTCATAAATAAATTAAATAATATTAAAATTTTATCTAAAAATAGTCATAAAATAATAATAAATATAAGATATAGCATAATAAGAAGAAAATAAAAAGAAAAAAAAAGAAGAAAAAAGAAAATTTATATACATATATATTCGAAATTTAATTTTTAATATCTCTAATTTTACCAACCTTGGAATTTTTTTTTTTAAATTCTCAAGCTTTTCCAGCTGCTGTTTGTCAATATTTTGTTCAAATAAATTCACAGATTTTATTTATGTATCGATAATGACATAATTCTTTTTCGTGATATTTCGTCATACGTTATATAAACTTACCGTCCTTTATAGAAAATATAATTACGTTATATAAAATTAAGAAAAATAATAGAGAATGCAAAGGTATATATGCGAAAGATGAGGAAAAAGGACTATAAAATAGAAAGGGCAATGAAAGGTGCAACAAATAAATATACGGAGGTTCGTAGGTTACTTCCGTCGTGTTTGGAACATCAACATTGCTAATGACGGTCGCCAGTGACGACCTTCGCTGTATTGAGGCCCGAAGAAAACTCTCACACTGTATCTTGCCATTTTTTTTCTCATAAGGCACGTGACCTTCTGAGAAGCTCACGTGCGTGACATATGCGTCATGAGATCAACAATATGGGATTCACGAATTAACGCGGCACTGTTCGAGTAATGAGCATGGCATCTAATGAGCTGCACCTCTCTCCGAGATGCAATTTAAGATGTCGCTGATTACACGAGATTACACGATGCTACATGACGTGATAATATTGATGATTTGCGCATTAAAAATCTTCAAATCAGCATTTGGTATTTCACAGATTAACGCTCGCGAAAGAACTTTGATGTTAAAAAGTGAACCGTTGCAGTATCGGTATATTTTGACGTAAAAATGTACTATATTATGTATAAAATTCCAAGACATTGATAGCCGGTATTGTAATTTAAGACGTTTTGCCAGTCTTGCGAATCAATAGAAAAAAAATACTAACTCTTCAATTAATTTAAATTAGACGTTATCTTAATGAAAGTTTAAAAAAAATAAGCATTAACATAAATGTCAGAAGATAAAATATTGCCGAAAAGAATATAACTTTTTAACATAGTTAATATTTAATATTTAAAAAAGTTGAGTGGCAATTATATTAATAGCTACAATTAATGATTGTGTATTATAGTAACGAACATCGATACTCATTTAACGAACAAAAATAATAATTATATCATGTTATCAATGAGATAAAAAGCTATTAACAATAAAATCTCGGTTACGTAATTGATGCAAACGTAAATGTGTGACTTTGCGGCTGAGAATGACGTTCCGTATCCGTTCCGTCGCGATATGTAAATAAATTGTGCAACAAGTAAAAATATATCGTCTGTCGCGTCTCGTTCGAAGCGACCTTTTGGCACGCGCGAATTTGTCGCCAACGTAGCAGGAGCTACGTCAGAAATTCAAAATTCGTGAAAGAGATGACGGAGATAAAGTAAATACAATCTGTTTGATGTTCCGTGCGCGTTATCGCGCATCGATAAGCGTGCGATAAGGGGTATGCGCGATCTCGGGAGCAACGGTAAAACGCTTCGTATAATTTTTAAATTGCGAGCGACAGGGTACATTATCGCGTTTTTTAGTGAACACAATCTACACGGCGTGAAAAGTTTTCACGTCGTCGAAACTTTTATTCATAGCCCAATACACATTTATTACGTCATATATGTATGATTGAACGAAATGGCAAGTATGTCAATTGCCAAGATATTGAACGCTGAGAAAAAGAATCTGGCACAGAAATCTTTACCGTATATATTAGCCGTCGTTAACTTTCAAACTTAGCCACCGAATATCGATTTATACCGCGTGTCCCAGATCAATCGCGCTTCCATTGATCTGTGAATTATTTATACGGAATTCAAAGAAAATGCAATCGATCCCCGAAACACCTTATATATTAGTAATCGATATGTTACTGACTTGATATTCCTCGTTAATTTACTGTTATTCCAATAAAAAAAAAAAGAAATCATCTTTACCCATTCGCTTACGTCAATGATTGTGTTTACAAGAAAACAGGTTTCTTTTTTTTCTTTTCTTAGCGAAATTAATACGTAATACCTAGTGTCGCAGGTTCAAAGCCTCGGTTTTATAAACGATGTCCGCGGAATTGTGCCAACGGCATTGTTACCATACGCAATCTCGGAAAATGCTACATTTGTTTTTGCGAGAGGACCGACTGTCATCAACAAACACGCTGTGAACTTCACATTCTGTAAATTTTCTATAAATTTCAGTAAATTCAAAAATTATTTCTCATATTTAAAAATCAATATCGTACAATAACAAGATCATCAATAAAGTACCAATTTCTTTTTTTTTTTTCCTGGAATAAGAGTTTTATATCTCAAAAAAAAAGTATATATAGCCGTTATATAAACGTTCTCTGGATTATGATATACAATAAATTATCTTTATCTTCTTCGACGTTATCGCATATTCGCATATATTATTGCATTGACATAATTACTCATAAATAAAGAATTTGAAGAATGTGGACGTGAAAGATATCGTTATAGGTCGAGCTGAGGTTGTATCTTGGAGGCGATTCGCCAGTTTCTACATTCCCGATGCCGCTGCGAGGCGCAAAGTCAAGAAATGAGGATACGTGGCGTACCGCAACACATGATGCATACGGATGCAAGACGCGAGACGACTGAAAAGGTAAAGGTGGGTTCGATGACGTCGCGTGGTCGTAAACACCTGGAAACTCGTTATCGTGACGATATAGAGACGCGCTAACCGTTGCATCGACAACTGCACGGACAACTGTCCCTCTATACGGCATCGAGTACATTGATGCGCGGGACAAATAATTCCGTGGCGAGGAAGCATTCGCAGCTGTCTCCTTACCGAGACGTTGTAGAGCGGCTCATAAAATAAGGGATGTATACGCTTCTCGCTATACGCGCGATATATTGCAGTTGCAGCGGTTGAAATAAAACTTCGTTCGTGTATCAAGTATCGATGAAATACTTCGAGTCCTCCTTGTAAGCTACCAAAATTTTATACGATGGAAGTGTTCGGCAAAAAATGTCATATTTATTTTTATTTATTTATTTTTTTTTTATTATTATTATCATTCTTCATTTATAAAGCGCAATATTTTGCAGCTGCACATAAATGCATGACGCGTAGTTTGAAAATATTTGCGTATAAGAATAATCGTTAGCAAATATATGGACTAAGCTATTTCCGAGGTATTTTCGGGGCAAGGATCATCATTCAATGGATATCGAATACTCCATTCCCGGAATAGGTACGTCTGAACCGTATATTCGTTTTGAAAATCGACCGAAAGATTGGCAAATAAATTTATTTCAAGCCTGATGCTCATTAGGTCGCCAGACAACTCATTGATAAATGGCGAATCTTCTGCATGAACGTCGTCACGTCGCGATTTTTCTATTTTTCATTTGCATGCACGCGCAATCCGATTGTGATCAATCCGAGAGGAAAATTTAATACGTCATGATTGCTCGTGTTTTCAATGCCAGCAGATTCGCGAGGCAAGCGAGTATCTCGTGGATTAACGAAGAAAGACGCGAGAGAAGAAAGACGCGCGCGAAGAATGCGAAGCTGTCCGATCTTTTGAAAGCGGACACGTAATGTATTTGCATAATTATTTATTCGGGAAATCATGAAATAACCATAAAGGGAAAAAAAATTCGCTTTTATGTCTCGTGATATATCGAGGCTCGCGTCGCGAAAACCGCGTCCGGTAGATCTCAATCAATTGAATGGTTCAACATCGTCGATTGTCAATCTTGCGACACACCATCGGTCATCGTGGTCAGACAGACGCGTAAATATTGCGTTCTCAAGGTCGCCGGAGATTTAGTTTCAGACTTTTAATTTTCTCGCACGCGTCGTCGATCCATCATTCCATGCCGGATTTATGCCGTTCAGACTTGGGATTAGCCGCTACCGCCGATTAACGCCATTACGTAATAGTACCGCCACGGATGACCCCGAAAGTATCTGAGACCTATGCAGGTATTCACATGTTGTACTTTAATCTCTTGCTGACGTGTGTGTGTGTATGTGTGTAAGTGTGAACGCGCTCGAGCGTCGATTCTTGGAGACGTGCATGCGTGCATGCACGCGTACGTGATGCATCCTGAAGATGCCAGGGATTTTCAAGGAAAGTTGCCGCTTGAAGTAAAGATTCGCGCGATTAACATCTGAGAATTTTCGCGATCACAATTTTCCCTGCAATGTTTAACGCGAAACATTTTGGATTACTGCGACAATTTATGATACGTTTTACCGCTATCTTAATTAACATTTAAATGTTTCCTTTTATTTTCTAATCATAGTTTTAGAGAAAAAAATTTTCACCTTCATAAAAATTTTATTTAAAAGTTATCCAATTATTTAATATATTAAAAATATGAATATGACAAGATTAATCTTTGTTGAAAAAGAAAAAAAATCACTCAAATCTCAATTTATTCAAGATAACTAGAAGCTTGTGTAAATGAAACAGTATATATGTGTTTTGGACTAATTTGTATAAAACTCATCTATCCACAAAACGATCAAATAATTATCGTATGCGATAACATATGACGCTGATTCGCGTTATTAGTAACAAAATAAAAATTCTCATTTCTATTTTATCTTAATCACATAAAGTTATATTGTATATAATTAGATCCATAAAGAGAACGAGGAGAGACAAAGTTCTGAAAACTCTGTTGCGCTAGAGAGACTGCGCACTCTCAGAAAGGATTTCTGATAACGAGACAAAAAATATTCTTGACATATTTAATCGTATTACAACCTTATGCAGTATAAAAATAAAACAATTTTAAAATTAAATCAATAATTCCTTTTCTTCTCTCTCGAATTAAATAAGATTGTCTTACTATCTTGAGACAAGAGTAACATATACAAATCTAAGCTTATATATTCTTGCATTTTGAATAACTTGATGTTAGATCGCTACAAATTTCCATCTTCATCTTTGTGAGAAAATTAACGGGATAGCACCAAGAGTGTTTTATTCTAGATTTAAGAATTTTCCATTTAAGATTAAAATATTCCTTTTTCAATAATAAATATGATTGTCGCTATATCGATCCTATTTTATGATAGATTGAAGAGTAATAGCATTAGATTCGGAAATCTTTTCTGTGGGTGCGCCTTTAAAAATCATTTCGCTGATCAGCGAAAGCTTATACCTGGCACTCGATGCAGGACGTGACAAATTGTAACAAGCATGATAATCAAATCAGACATATATATATATATGTGTATGTATTATCAATACATATTTCGAATAAATCGCCGTGAAAACAGTGATTACATGACGGATAATGTGCAATTGATATATCTCTCAAGGCAATAAAGCCATTACAAATTTTCATGAAAAAGAATTTTTTTTCAATTTTATCAAGTTTCTATCACAAGAATGCTCTCTCTCTCTCTCTCTCTCTGTCTGTCTCTCTCTCTCTATATATATATATATATATATATATATATATAAAATCGAAGATGATGAATCGACAAATGAGAATTGAATATTCGCGAATAAAATTGCAGGCGTAACATCAATCAATCAAGACAAAGATTAAATCGTACCGTTAAATTTTCTTTCTGGATCAACTTAATGACTTAAATCGTTGATTGATTGACTTTGTTAGTATTTTCATCTTATTGATTGACTATTCGATGACTTCAGCACTTATAAATCACACAAGATCTATTAAGAATGATTAACTTTTAATATTTACTACTCACGAATGATATTCTATTATCGAAAAGTGCGTTTCGAAGTAGCTAGGTTTTAATTCAAGTAGATTGAATATTTTATGAAGATCCACTGCAGAAAGAGAGAGCCTGCAACAAAAGCAATCACTACCCGCGGCACGACTCTGACTACCACAAGATTGTGTTATTTCACTTTCAGCATTTCGTTCTAATTTTAGAAGAAAAAAAAAAAGCGTTTCAATCACTAAGACCGGAAATATGGGTTCACGGAAAGCAGAATAGAGACACGTGGATGAAGCTCCACCTTATTGCAGCGGAAACGGAAGAGACATCCTATAGCTGAACAAGAACAGTTTAAAGTTATGTAATAGCTATTGCATAAATTGCTTGATATACACTTAACAATACATCCAAACAATCAAATATATACGAAAATTATATATAATTTGTTATTTTTGTATAATACGTTAAATTAAATAAATATATTTCTTAGAGAGAGATATCTCATATGATTCGCATTAAATTATAGTAATATTAAATATTAGTATATGTATATTATAATTGTATTATAATTAAATTATTGATTATATCGCAGACAATTTTTTGTTAGCAATACTTTGATGAAGTATCTCTTTTTACAACGTATAAATTCTTAACTCTTCAATTAGCTTAACAGATGAATCTTAAATCAAGATGTTGTTAATATAAATCATTTGAAGCAGAAAAATAATCTCATGATTTGCGTTTCTGAGATTATTTCGTTGAAATATTTAAAGTTTCTTCTCGATATTAAATAAAATTTCGGAATTATATGCGAATGACAGAAAGAGAAAGAGAGAAAGAAAAGTACGTTACATTTTTATTTAACATTATAACTTCCTGAAATTTAATAAAAACTTTACGACAAATGATCCCTACGATCGGTATAGCAATAACAGTACATATGCCGATTCTTGCAGCTCCCAAATTCCCACGACTTTGTCACGTACGATCTTGCGTCATAAAAGTAATTCATTGTCTCGTTCGCACATAAGGGGTTCGCGCGCGCGTCCACTCACACGCACGCACAAAAATTCGCACAAAAATCATAAAGAGGCAAATAAACTGACCGCCGCGCAAAGCCGGGTACTCCCACCCACACCTCCTACACGTGTTCACTCCTCCTTTCCTCTTTCTCATTCTCTGCCAAGAAAGCGCGAAAAGAAAAGAAAGGCCTTACCTCCCGTAACAGTATCCCGATATCCCGTTCTTCTACGCGCGATAATCCACGCTCTCGCGTCCGCTATTTCGTAACGATCAGCGGAAGATCGGAAAAGCGGAGACAGGAGCAATATCTCTTTCGCGGCGAGCCAAGGAGTGACAGGACCGTCACCCGGAGACGGAGATTTTTCGCGTTATACTAATCTAAAGTCGTTCGATTACTCGCGAGATTCGGGTCGAGTCCGAGCGCGGGAAAGAGTCCGGTCGGCGACGAAGGAAAGGGGGTCGGTCCGATTCGCCGATTACTCGCGCAAAACTCTCGATCGCGGGATAATCGAACGACTGCTTGCTCTCCGCGTGGCGGGATCGGAGCCGCGTAAGATACGATCTATCGCAGCCTGAGGCCGAGTTAGGACTGTGGACTCTGACAGACCGCGCCGGCCCCGCTCCGTTCTCTCGCTCGACGATTGTAGCAGGCCTACCAACTCACGCACACCTCGCTTCTTCTCCTGACGCCGACGGCGCGACACGACGACGATCCCACCACCGTACGACGGCTCCTGGTGCACGCCTGGTAGCGCGAGCCAAGTGGTAGGAGCGATGTCCGTTCCGTTCCGCTCCGCGCCGGTCGCTCTCTTCTTGGCGAACAGGCGCGGCGCGGCGCGGCGCGATCGGCGAGATACTCGGCGACCGCGACTCAATCATCGGGGGGAGAAGTGTGAGTATATACGCGCCATTGTGCGTGTGTGGTGGTGCCAGGTGGCTACTCGCGACCGATGTATCTTCGGCATTCACTAGAGAACATCATAACTTTGGTGAATGTTTATTGGGTACGATCGACGTACATATGATATCCATAAGATTCTTGCTAATTGTCTAGAGTTTCACGGAGCTAATATAGATAGCCGGTTAACTCTCTTCCTAATTGATAATTGGTACAATGATCCAGGAGAAAACAGAGAAATGGTTTTCTTCCGAATATTTTTTATCACGATTAACAAAATGTATGAAAAATGTTACATAAGCAAAGATTAAATAATTCTTTGTCTCGTTCTCGTTTACACTACGAGGCTATAGATTGGATAAATTTATTTAAATCCTAGCCACCTTTTGATCAATATACAATACACAATTAAAAATATTAAAATAAAATAAATTTTCCTTGTTAATTATTTGTAATTCCCATCAATAGTTATAAAATAATAAATACATTTTTTTATTTTCTATTGCGTATAAATTATTTTTAATTTTTATTAGTTTATTACTTGAAGAATTTTTCTTGGAGGAAGAGATATATAGATATATTTTTTGGAGAAGATATATATCAAATAACTTCAAGATCTATAATATCTTTGTAGTATGAGATAATTATTATTCCGCAAGTTATATTCAAGGTAACTTAGTACAAGATGCCTTGTAACCACGGACGATGAAAATGACAGAACATCCATTTAATTAACCATAATTTTATCATAATTACCATAATATGTGCGCTTTTGTAAAAAACAAAAAATTCAATATCGTTTTATAAATTCAAATTATTGCTATTTACAGTTATTACGTCAGTAATTATAATACATATTGCAGCATATAGTATGCTATAAATAGTATTAAATGACAACTTATCACGTTGACAACTTACGACGATTTATACGTTTAACGTCATTTACATCATTAACATATCGAGCTAAATTACATTCTATCTCATAATACAAATTCTATTATTCAAATTTTATGTATCTATGTATCTATATATCTATGTCTCCATATATATTTTATGTATTTACAATTTTCTACGGCATTACGTATAAATCAAATTGCAAACTAGAAAAATAGAAAAATGTGTAGCTTAAAAAGGGAATTAAAATCTTAATTTTTTGTATAATCTCCGAAGACATTAAAGAAAGAACACACGTGTTTGCTATCTTAATATCTATTAATCAGTTCTCACACATGAGGGTCGTGAGAATTCAATTGCTTCATCCTTGCCAATTACTTCTAATCTCATACCTCAGGTACAATAATAATATTTTATTAGAGAGAGAGAGATAAAAAAATACAACTGCAGACAATTATTTTTATTTTCTTATTTCTTAGATCGTCTCTTAATAAATATATAAATATTCAAAAACTGCAGATATTTTACATGCTAACGGCACAATTAAAAAATAATTTAAATAAACATTAAAGCAATTAAAACTTGCTCTTAATAAGAGAGCCGTTAAATCTGAATTATCATTTCACGCTATCATCGCTGGACTTGTACAGCAGCGATTATTTGCACACGATCTTTAACTAATATCACATTTCGTACAAACGTGATTCGTAAAATTGCGATAAATCGTAGAAGAATAGGCGCGTTTTATCAAAAGATAAACTCGGAAATTGCATCCTTCCTTCCAATCCGAAGAAACGCTCGCTATCGAGAAGCCGGTTGCGCCGTCAATAGTCGTACCGGAAATGAATATTGGGTTTGAATTATCTCTGTAACGTTAACATTTCAAAGAGAAAGACATTTAGATAACCCGCAAAAACACATTACGCGACGTTATCGTCGTAAAAGCAACGGCGGGAATCTATCGTGCACATTCATTTCGGCATGTTCGTCTAGTAATCAAGGACTTTCACGGTCGTGCGGATTTTTTACTAGACAGCAAAAAAAATATAAATGACCCTGCCATTGCCAATGACTCCAATCGTTGAGCTGTTTGTCAGCAAAATGTCCTTGAAGAAAATGAATATTCCAATCCGTCGGATATTGCAGCAAGAAGTAGGTATACTTTGACAAAAAAACGTTAATAGATATGCTAATGATCGCATAATGCAAACAGTAATGAGACGATCAGAGCCAAAGAATTTAACTTTCTGTATTCGAAGAATGTAGAGGAACCTGGATGCGTATGTATATATATATATGCACGGCAGAAAATTTGTACAAAATCATTCTTTACTGGTTACACAACTAAGATAAACGGCCAAGTGTTGAAGAGAAATTTATGACCAATTTAAAAAAAATAAATACATTTAGGCCAGTATATTGAGTCTTCAAGCACTAAACATGTTATTCATTGTTGATATTTAAAAAACATACGACACTCTCCGTGCAATCTTAAAATTTTTACTCTATCAATAATAAAATAATTTCGACCTTTGCTCAAGTCTTTCTCAACCAAAGGCTAATCACTTGCTAAATGATTCATTATTGATCAACCTTTGGCTAACGAAGATCCGAGCAAAAGTCGAAACTCTTAGTTCCGGTACTAAGAGCAAACTTTAAAATTGAAAACTAATATGTTTTAAGTATAGAATCACACGAACACACCAGTGTTTAAAGATTTGTTATTAACCTTAATATTGTCACTCGAATTTTTCTAAGAAAAAAAAAAATAAACTAGTGTCACACGCACAAAAAAAATCTCTGTATTTCTAAAATAATCGAAAGTAAAATAAGAAAATTAAAGAAGTTAAAACTAAAGATCAGAAAATAAAAAAATATTAAGAACAAAAGGATTAAGAACATTGATATAAAAATCGTTAAGATTTACATCACACATGTCACATTGCTAGAATTTTCTATACTCAATATCTCTCTAACATTGACTAGAATAAATGTAAAAGATTTAAATGCATCACATATCGGACGAATCATCGATTCGTTGAAAAAAAAATGACACATCCTTTCCTGATATTATATGTTATACGATCAACGATTATCGACGATTCTCAGAGAGTGCTGAATTTTTTTTTTATTCCTGATATATATTATCAATGGTACTTTCAACGAATAGAACACAAGACGCGAATTATACAAGGAGTTTACTAAGCACTGCCTTTTAAAATGACCTCGATTGAAATCTCTCAAGCTATACAGGTGGAGATCCTTCTTCGGTCACATACGTATTGCTATGAGTCAATCGTACTCTCGTCATATATTTTCTGACCTAAAAAAAGATTTCTAGGAGGCACAACAGATAGAAAGAGAAAGGGATATCGAGCAGCAGAATCAAATCGAGCTAAACGCCTAGCGTGATTATTGCCGACATATATGTAGTTATTACAGATCAAAACGATTAGAGCCTTATTGCGCGTCGAAAATGATTCGAGTTATTAAGAAAATATCGCCGCTGATCTGAGAATCAATTTTTTTCTCAGACGAAGAGGAATGTAAAGTATTAAGGAAAACTTGCACTGATATGGAAATAAAAGAGAACTCGATGAAGAATATTCTTCTTTAAGTAGATTAAACGAATATTTTTTTTTTGTTTTTTTCAATTATTGTATTATTTTAAAAAATATATAATTTGACTGAATATTACAAACAATTGATGCCTTATTAATTGTTTAAGCATTGTCTATCATAATCCGTTATAGCTTCCTAAGTCTAATCTGACAAGTGGAAGTGCGTTCTTAAGGACATATATTTACGAGATTGATTATCTCAATGGGCATGTTCGGAATATCACTCAATCACGGCCAGTCAGTAATCTTTTATAATAGAACGTTATGAAATACAGGTGATTAGGGTCAGATTGCATTGGGTCACACGTCATTGAATTACGTCACAATTACTTATAATTTCCTCAAATTATAATTCTTTTTTACAGAATTACGACGTCAACAATATCGGTTTTCTCATTGAGAGCTAATTAAATTTATAATAATAATATAATTTCATGTGAAATTGCAGAGAATTATTTGAGAAATTCAAATTAATTAAATATATACGATTCAAAGTATCTCACAAAACGTAACTCTCCGTCAAAATTAATTAAATCAAGATATCTATC
The DNA here is from genome assembly GCF_030449975.1 of Polyergus mexicanus. Classification (NCBI taxonomy): domain Eukaryota; kingdom Metazoa; phylum Arthropoda; class Insecta; order Hymenoptera; family Formicidae; genus Polyergus; species Polyergus mexicanus. Next base: position 3,242,291 of record NW_027223323.1, read on the forward strand.
AAAAATTTGAAAAAATGTGTAATGAAAAATTATTAATACTAGCTCTCGTATCTAACGAGCGAGACGAGTAAAACATGAAAGATTTCGGATTTGAGAGACGTGATTATGAGGTAACGCAACTCGATCTATCCCATGCAGATCCTATGTAAATGGCATTTATAATCGTATCCTCATTAGTCATGGATCATCGAGAGGGTTGCAGCGTACAATCGCTCGTATTAACAGTTTCGCGTGCACGATAACGAGCTATGCAAGTGCATTGCTCGCGCGATTAAACGTGCATACATTTTTTTTTCATCTTTTTCATCGCGATTACACGTTACTCAATAGCAGCGTAAGTGGCACGATTAATAGTCAACTCACGCTAGTAAATAGTCACCGCTATATCTTTTTCCACATAAAAACTTCCTGATTTCATTTCCAGCAACTTATCCATTTAAGGATCAAAAGACACGCAGCTGCGATCGGCATGCTATTCTTCGTATCTCTTGAGCTAAAATCCTCCTTGTATTGCTTCTTTTCGTTAAACTCCAATATAAACGGGACACGTTATATTTTCGTTCCGATCATGGCCGCTATAGAGATATCTTTATCTAGTGTCTTAGGGGGCCACTTAGAGATAGAATCGCAGTAACTCTATAACATAAGCGTGCCAGTTGGTGGCAAATTTGCGGATGCGTGCAATTGGCATTGCCTATGCCCTGCGTCCACTTCGGTACATGTGTCCACCTATATATTGACAGTGGCCGACCGGCGATCCAATCGGCAGCTATGAAGTAGTTAACTTAATATAGACGCACTCGGAATGTATGCCATCGACGACCTCGAGGCCTTCCCTAGGTCAGTGCTAATTCTCCAGAACAGACCCATCTCTTCCGAATTTCCGGCCGACCTTGAAGATGTGGACAAACCTCAATCAGTCTCATATATTTTCTCTCATTCCAATCGGGGGTAATATATTATACATAAAATAATATATAAATATTATACAGCTGGCGCATATATACTTTTACATATGAGTGTGATTCGTGTTTTGTCATTTTTTTTTTTTTTTTTTGCGTAATTATATGATTTGAATCTGAAGATATAAGTGACAGTAAATTTAATATTTTATCGATATAATTTATAATTTAATTAATTAATTAATTATTTTATTACATAATTGATTTATTATTTAATTATATAATTTATAATTTATAATTATTGTATGCAGCGAGATAATAGGAATTGTTTTACTTAAAATAATTTCACTTAGAACAGCAAATAATTGAAAGAAAAAATAATAAAGAGAGTATAAAAATAAGAAGAAATATATAGATATAAAAACTAAATCTTACTATTCTGGATATTTTAAGTTCATCAGCATGTAATTTATCAATGTTAATACATACAATATACAAGAAGAAAAAGTTAGTTCGAATCTAAATCATTAAAGTGATTATTATTCCACAAGAACGACTATGCAAATTTACCATCAATGTCATGTTTTCGATAAACACGTACATAATGACCGTTTTCAGTGCTTTCACTGCAGTACAAGTCTTTTACAGATATCCGGTTTGCAATGTACATACGTACGACAACGATACCCGTCACAATATACAGCTTTCGCAATGTTATCAGCAGAAAAATAGATTTAAAAGAATACTAATGATTCGAAAAATAATTTTAGATTGATAAAAAAATTGCTATCTCACGGAAGAATATGTTACATATGGATCGGCTCCAGTGCTTCTTAGTAAACAAAAAAACCTGCTATCGTAAGTTATGATGCCATTAAGAGCTATAAACAAACCGGAAGATATAGAGACTGTCATTGTTTAACATCTATTTATACGATTTATTGACGATATATAGACGCTTATATTTAGCGCTGTAAATTGATAGCGCGACAAAATTGAGATTGCTTTAACAGTGAGAAATACATATATCGAGAAATGGATATTTATGTAAAATAGATATTTATATATGCACATCAAGTATAAACAAAAATTTACAATATGATTTGTGTACGAAGTATGTGGTGAATGTCCGATGTTGCGCTCGATATAATATACGTGATAACGAGTAATCGCAGGCTGAACGCACGACTCAATCGCAGTATTTTCATTCAGCTCTGTTCATCGCAAAAACACGAGACACTCTTCATCTTATCAGTCTTAAAGACGACGAGGGCCGAATCAATCTGACACATGATCTCTCAATAATTAGTGCGATTGAATTTGACCTTGCAAAGTCTTCGAGCATGAAACGGAGTGACAAAATTTTCGGCGTTTGTCTTTAACGGTCAATAATTACTGCATACGTTATTTGTTGTATAATATATTATTTCAGATTATTAACGTGCCAAATAAACCAAAGAAAACTAAATCCCGAAAAAAAATTTGGGGAAATAATTATATATATATATGTAATTATCCGAATCGTTTAAATATAGCCGATTTAAAAATAGAAAACCAATATACCATCTATCACGATAGCATATTATCTATTTAAATTCTGGATTTCATTAACTGTATAAAAAAAAAAAAATTCAAATGATTACTCTATCTTGTTTGAACTCTCGCTCATAATCTCCTGTTTTTAATTATTTTAAACCGAATAAGAAAAATATGTATATTAATCGGGTCGTTGATTGAATAAAGTCGATAGCAGCAAATTGGGAGTATGCCACGATGTGACATGATCAGGCGGGAACCAATCGAATTAAACGAATTCACGTTTATGTCAATTTCCCATTAATAATCTCACATACAGTTAATGATGAACGCTTAATCGCGCCCGATAATCGCCCGGCGAGCAATTACGGACAAAACGAAAACGCGTTACGCATTAATTATCCACCTACATAATTAATGCGCAAATTATCCAATTTGCACACGATTTGTATATTTGCGAGGCAAATGCCTCTTGTGCAGTATATTAATTCAGTTATTCATCCCACACGTAACGTATAACGCGATAGATATCGGCACCTATAATACACCATGCCCGATGTTATATATCCCACGATTGATGCAAATCGATGTTTACGTAACGTGTCGTTTCTCTCACGAGGGATCCGTCAATTACGGATACGCCGTCTTTATGTCAGTCTACTATTCTTATACCGAGCACGCGCGTGCGACGCATACTCATATTAACTGCACGTAATTACGTACATTACGTAGTAAGGAGACACGCGACATTAAATGCGGCTTCTCGAAGAATTAAGCTTCACGCGTCTTTTGTTAATAAAACGGAGACGTGAAACAAGTGCGGGATACCAGATGATTCCGGAGATCTCTATTATCGTTGTTACAATCATCGAACGCAAGGTCATCATTTATCGTTCATCGTAATTTTTAAGAAAATATATAGATCCGCGAAAAAAGAAACGTCAACAGTTAATCCGGTAATCTCATTATATATTTTTCAATCGCTGAGAAAGAAAGAATTTCGCTCGTCCAATGTGGCGACTCATCTCGATCTCTATACTGACCTCGTTAATATTATACGTCTCTCGACCAGCATTTCATACATGGACTCTTTTGCACCTTGGGGATTTCCGAACACCTGCTGACGAGAAAGTAGCGCGTCGCGTATCCAAAGTGAATCAGCTCTTTTCAATAATGGAGATGCTGCCTTTTCGCTCTTTCAAAGCGACCGGTCGTGTCAAACATATTCTCGCACGCGACAGTCTAATGACAAAGAGGTCACAAACATGCATCTCCGGTTTTTTTTTTTTTTCCTAAGACATATTCTACCAGCTATACTGTTTCAGAAAAACTTTGAAAACTCTTTGATTTGCGAATATATTATGTTGGAAATTAATCATAATGTAATGATAATTTATATCATAACAATTGTCAATACGTTTGATAAGATATGATAATAATATATATCTTCTAATGAATTATTAAATATCTAGAGAAAGATTTACTGCTTTATTACCTTGTGGTTACAGATTTCTTAAGAAAGTTGGATCTTAAAACAAAAAAAAAAGAGAAAAGAGAAAAAAGGAGAAAATATTATGCATAGAATTATGTCACATTACTTATTAGAATTATAAAAAAGATATCTATACGGTATATTAAAAGTAAAGATATTTAATGAAACAATTAATAATCTTGCAAAATTGTGATCTATTCAATTTTTAAATTAAAAATAGACGAGAGATATATTAGCTAAGTAACTATGAAATATATACATTTGAGTTTAATTTATTTCAGAATTTAATATTTGAGATTTAATCACCAAGTTACTTTGTATTGAATATTAAAGAACTGCAACATATTCTTTGCTAAATTGATTCACTATTGATTTGCTATCGAATATCAGATTGTAATAAATCTTCTCTGTAAATTATGGTAACAGATAGAACATAATATATAAAAACATGATCGATTTTAATGAAACCAATTTACGTAGAAGAAAAAAATGAAATATTGATCAACTGATAACATTCATCCATATATCTTATAAAAGATTCTAGTTACAAAAAGTCGAGAAATCGCCTTGATACTATAATAACATTAAAATTATCATATTTTTTTCTTAGTCGCATTTAACTTTATATCCTGTATCACAATTACAACATCGGAGTAACCTCGTCCGCGATGTGCGCAAATATCGTGGACATCTTACAATCTCTCATCTCAGCAAAGATGTCATGCGTGTATCCTTTTCGTTTCGCGCGGATTTGAATATAAATATTACGACAACGAAGCCAATATTATATAATACAATAAAAGTATCCTAATATTAAAAGATATCGATAAAATCAGCCACGATTATCTCTAGCGGATTAATAAGATTTGCAAGCGACAAATAAATAAAATTAAAATATAAATATGCGATAATTCATACGTAGCAATGATAATAAGACGGATCTATATATGCGTAGCAAAAGCAGAGAGAGATTGGCTGACAGATTTCCGTGGTTTTTCACGAATCTGCTTTCGTGTAAAGATGCAATTGTCACCCTTCCCAACTCTCGTGAAACGAACCGCCGGCCGCTGCAAATGAGCCGATAAAGTGCCCGCACCGCGCCAAGGTATTACACCCACACTCTATACGGACGGCGTTAGCACGAGAATGTTATGCGTTAATGGACCAACTTCCCGGACATGACGAGTTTCGACGGCCGCAGCGAATCGTCAGCTGACAATGACATTGTCACGTTGCGAACGCCGCGAATCTCTTGCCATTTCTCTCGCAACGCTCTTTTGTCTGTGACAATACGCATATAAGCGTGATAATTGTGAGCGATAAATAATATAGATCTGGATACATATCCTCAAGTAACGGTAATTAGATTAATACGATCCGTTAAGCACAGGTGCTATAAAGTACTCGGCAGTATACTTCGCGTCTTGTTCTTCTCGCATAGTGAGTTTTCGCAATACTAGTTTTGATCTTTATTATCTTTATAATTATCAGATCCTCAGAATCTGAGAAGAATACAAGAATGTATTGCGAGGTACTTTATAGCGTGTACATCTGTCTCTAACGGCTCGTATTAACCCAATAACCGTTAGTTGGATTTAATCTAAAAAAACTAACGAATGACTTGAAATGTCTGCAAAATATTTAAAATTTTTAAGCTCTTTTATGGTATTTCTAGAAAAGATCAATTAATCAGAGCTCGTTTCAATGATAAACTTAATAGATAAATAATTATAAATTAATAATAAATAATTATATTTAATTAATATTTAATATATTGACGTCGCAATTTTTTTTATCAAATTCTATCGCAGCAAAGAAATTAAGCATAAAAAGATAGACAAAATCAATAACTGTTACACTAGAGACCGAAGTTTGCATGTCTCGAATATTACACGTTAAAAAGAATTTACACGAAACCACATTATTTTTCCGCGAGCATTATCACATTGGTCTATCTGTCAATCTCTCATGCAATACTAATTAAGATGAAGTAAGAAAAAGATAAAAAAGACTAGATAGTATAGATATAATTTTTTGTTCACGCTCGTCCATATTATACATCGTATTTTTCTTTCATATTTTTCACTCTAACATTTATTATTGTTAGCATGCGCGTGCATAATAAATGCAAATTTTCTCGCACGAAAGAAGCGCACTTTGTCTTTGCGCACGAGCAAAGATTTAGTTTAGCTTGTTACAATCGCACTAACGAAAAATTTTATTGGCAAAGTAGCTTAATGAAACGCAAAAGATTAATTAAATCCACACGAAAAGATAAAGATACAGCTCTATAAAAATGTTGAAGAAAGTTTTCTTGTATGAAAGATTTCTTCGTATAATATTTACGCAAAACTCATATCAGGAAATATAATTCTTTTTCCCGACATTTCAGAAGCATCATCTGCATTTAATAAGAGATTATAAGTGGATAAAACTTTCGTTCTCTGTATATTTCAAACGAGATATTATACAAATATTTATATACTTTCGAGTATTACTATCATTTTTTTAATAATTCTAAAAATTATAATAACATCTCCAAGATTAAAATTGTGTAATGTTATCTTACTCATTTCGATAAACCAATTCAGACGATTGCGAATTGTCGAGATAGGCGAATCCTTTAATAAAATGTGCTTCCGCTTACGTGTGGTGTATCATTATTTGTTAGAGTTTATAAACCGAGACCGGTTTCCAATTTATTCTATCTCGTGTACAATCGGCAATCTACACGGTGCGGTTAGCAATGTATGCAGCCAGAGCAGTGTTGTCTGTTCTTATCTCTTCTCCGTCACCTATGGTTTTGCAATTTAGGTATATGCAACATGAGATATTGCAGCCGCGACGCGTAAGCACGCAGCGATTTCTACCACCGAGTGAAATCCTTATCGTATCGGTCTATAGTCGGATCCAGTCGGTATGCATGCTCTGAAAAAAAGCCTGTATAAATTGTAACGTGCGAGTGATGTATGTAAATGTGAGTAAGGCGCTTACTCGGTAAAATTTACGATTGAAAACATGTCCGTCGCGACGGATACGCAAGAACAAAAATATGAGGAATGTTTTTTTAACATAAAATATACAAACTTGTATAATTATATTTTATATAATCGAATGATATCGAGAATGCGAACTTTTACCATCTATCTTTCCGCAGATTAATCTCTTTCGAGAGTAAATAAAATTTCTTCATATCATATTCATAATCGCGAACGAGGCAATGATAATGAATTCAAAGCAATTAAGTCATTATTATGATTTTGCATCAATTGACAAGGTTTTTCTCGCATATTTAACAACGTAATAATTTATGTCTCGCATTTTATGTATCTTGTTGACATGTGGCATTTTAATTGTCTAATAACGAAAATATCACGATAAAAATGTATCGCATATAATAATTTTAGGATATCTAGCATAATTTTAATTTAAAATAATCGATAAGCTATGATAATTTTTTCGTGAAAAGAGAAAACGAAGTAGCAACAATTACAGAACATTAAAACTTCAGCAAGCAAGGTTTATCGCAAGTTGTAACTGCCGATACATGTGTGTATATATTCACGATAACATTACAAACATGCATATTTCAATTCAATTTACAGATTGTTTGTACAACTGCATACTCTTTAACTATTCTCGCACACAATAATAAAATAGGTAAACAAAAAGTCGCTAATTATTTCGCAATTTGCATTTATCTTAAAAAAGAAAGATTTGTAGTAACTCTGTCAAAAATAATAAAAAAAAGGAAGCGTGTTATTTAGATTTATGTTGGATGAATAAAACATTGAGCAATATCCGTAGCAAACGATTAAATTGTTCTCATTCATATACAATAGGCATGAAAAAGATTGTGTAAAAAGGCATGCTACGATTTTCTGAAATACATTTAGAGATGGTTGATAAAAAACGATGAAAAAGTTACGAAAAGCTACGAAAATAATTCTCGTGTCTAAAATAATTAACTTTGATTGTTGTGATAAAAAAGCAATTATTGAAATATGCATCGATACAGCGTTCGATACAGCTTGTACAATATCATATCGAGACAAGGTCAAAGTGATCTTCAATAAGTATTCAGAATTCCGAGGTCGGGGCCTTAAACCCGTGGGACTATTTTGTGGTCGCAGGAGACAATACGAGAGGATGGTTTTCTCGGAAGCATAAATAAATTGTCATCATCGATCGCCATTTCAACGTCACAGTGCGATACTCTCGCTGTCGCGCTTCGTTTCCTGTTGCGACGACCCTTTCCGTTGTCCTCGTCTCCACGTAAACGCGGCGCTTTTTTTTTTTTTATAGGAGGAAAGGGGGTCATTAAATATTTGCATGTCACGATACAATAGAAGAGGAGAACGAAGAGACGCATTGTGTTATGTGCTGCCGATGGCTTGTAGGAGGAGGAAAAAATTAATGACTGATGTAGACCCTTGAAAGAAAATTTACGCATAGTGCATCTGAAACTACAAGCCTGGGGATATTTTCATGTTATATGTAGCTTTATAGAAATATAATTCCAAGATTTTAAATATTGAAGCAATCAAGTCTGTGAAATTCGTAATTCTAATACATTTTTATCAATTTATTATAAATATATAAATAGAGAAGATTATATTAATACATCAACTTTTACAAACTTCTCTTTTCATACTTTATTAATCCTTTTTCAAAAATCGATATCGCGAACGTAGAAATTATTTCATCTTTTTTTTTTAATTATTTCATCCGAAACTTTACTAATAAAGTATAAAGTAAGGGAGAGAAAAATTTATTAAACAAAAAAGATATATTTGTGCAGCAATACATAATTAGTTGGAACTATTATTTTATGATTATTAATCATCAAATGATCTTTTCCGTTTTGAAATATAATAAAATCAATAAAAATATAGTTGCATTTGCATATTTAAAGATACATGGCGTTGTATTAATTTGCATAATTAGAGAATGCGTTGCCTTCTAAGGAATTTTAGAAATTATTTGAATCACGAATACGTACTGCTGTTAACGACATCGCTGTCGGCGCTTGGTATGCGCAAATATAAAATCTCTTATCAGATAACAGGATACGATACATGATAACGTGTTCAAACCAGATAAAATATTTTTTTTTTTTTTTTTTTGGTGATTCGATATACAAGACACCAACAGAAAACTGCACTACAGTTGAAGCTTCAAAAGAGACACTTCGCTAGATAAGAAAATTTTGTAATATTTCTCTTATCTCCTTGTGTATCTATCAATTCTTCATCTCCTTCGTTAGCAATAAATAAAACACTTTTGCGCGAGATATCTTTTAATGCAAATAAAAATATATGAGATAAGATTGTCAGATAAAGTTACGTCACTTCTCTGTTTTATCAAGAGGTAGACAGGAAATGACGTTTGAGAATGTTCTCAATAATGGAAGGTTCAAACTCTTCCCATATTCTATAGAGGACAGCATTCACTTTGTATATCATATACTAACTACAGATCTCCATCCTATCGACGAACAAATGCATATCTCTCAAGGCTATTATATGCACTTTGCATATTTTTCTATAAAGTAATATCGCTGATGATCTTATATTTTATGTACGCTTTGTGTTTTAGCGTATCTTAATGATTGTAAAAAAGAGACTCACGCGATCATCCGCCAACAAATAATGGCATTTACAAAAGTATCTACGAATACATTATGCAAAGATCTTATATTGAATCTTTGAACTGTTCATAGGTAATTGTCTATGCAACGAAATTGTGTTTTCAAAATTGATATTTCTTATATATATAACAATATCGTCATTTATTAAATTTTATACGTTATTTATTAAATTTTATAGATAAATGTAATGACGAAATCTGTCTTTTTTTTCAAAATTCTATTATATGTCTTGAGAAAAATAGGATCTCCATGTTCCAGAGCTATAATCTGATTTTTTTTTTAACTACTCTAATTTTTTAGAGAAAGAGATACTTAGAAAATTTATAGAAATTAAACTAACCAACAACACGTACAACACGTTATATTTTACAGGATTAAATACTAGATGGCATGCTAAAGCAGTTTCGCACTAATAATAAGTAAAAGTTTATTCCTACAGTGTAATTACAATTATCATTAACATTAAACTATTTTTTGAAGACAAATTTTCATTTTTTCCAGAGTTGTATATAAAAATATTATTTATCTTATCTTTTATCTGTTTCACCTCTTCTCTCTTTTTTCCTCTATCACACACACACACACACACACAACGACATAATAAAATAGCGAAGCATTATGCTTTATTTATTACTACAATATAATAAGAATATAGATCTAATACAAATTATAATAATTATATAAAAGACTGACACGATACGATTGTGTAATATAATAAACTATTGTAATATAAAATGAATTAATCAAACATTATGTTGAGTAGAAACTAAACGCGGCATAGGAGTTTTATTTGTGATAGCTGCAAAATTATTATCTTATCTGACCTATTTTAAGCTTACCTTACCGTATCGTGTACAAATATTAAATTTGACGTAAAAAAATTCAGACAATTTTGTCATGAAGAAAGAAAACAACGGTCATAGTTCATTTAAAGTATATTTTGTTCCAATTACGTATATAATGCAATATAAATTTAATATTATATTTTTGCTTCTCTCATATATGCCTTAGCTTCAAATATTCTCGAATATGTAAGACACTTTGTGAATATATTACGCTGATTGATAATAAATTAGATCTATTTAAATCAACAAACAATTTCTCATTAGCATAATAATATCCGAATATAAACAGTATTTTCTTTATCAAAATATACTTTAGATATTATATAAGTTTCTAATTATAAACCACATTTTTACATTTAATATAGACGAAAAGAAAAATATTTAATATAAATGCGGATTAATATCTAATGTAGCTTGCTGCGTGTGATTATAAATTGCTTAATTTATTTGATGTAATTAGAGAAAGAATAATACGCTAAAATAAAAAAAAATTGTTAACACATTCCAATATTCTTGACATTATAATTATTTTTCACGGATTGCACACATTGCCATATTTTACCATACGTCAAAAAATATATAAAACATTCATTGTAATTCGCACCAATAACATCTCTCTATTATTATTATCTTATCTCTATAATATTTTCAGGATTTATGTGATATCATCGTTTGTATGTCACACCCTTTCGGCTTTAAACTACATTTGTACGTAGATATATATGAAAGATGCATTATTTTATCTGTAATCATCATCCGACTATCATCTTTAACCGTCTTTAAAAAATTTATCTCTATGAATTTATATATATATATATTTTTTATCCTCAAGAATTATTGATATTGTATAGTATTAATTATTATAGCGATAGCCTGATCTCTGTGATTACGCAATTATATTGCTAATAACTTTCTTCAATCTCTTGTTGATAATTTTTAGTTTAATTTAAAGATAAATCTTTTCATCCACGCGTCTATTTAATTCGTTATCGTTGACCCCAAAATCAGTCAACAAAAACATCGATCTGTGCCCTAAAATCGAAAATAGATTTCTCGCGTAATCTGCATGATCTACACTCATCCTTGTCGTCTACGTACTTTCTTCTAACCGGATCGCAGCATCTTGCTGTTGCATCGACACCCACGCAGTCGATCGGCAACCATAACGCCAACAACCTCTCTCTCTCTCTTTCTCTTTTATTCTCTTCTCTCTCTCTCTCTCTCTCTCTCTCCCTTTCTCTTTCTCTTTCTCTCTTTCAGCTCATTCTTCAGCTCATTCTTTTTCCAGGTGGCGCATTGGTGCTCACCTGTCAGCATAATTTTTACCTAAGACCCACCAACAAGTCCAGGGGATCAGCCCAACCAATCGGCGCGTCCGACCCTGGGGCCCCACGCTCTGCGTCCGTTCCGTCTCTCCGAAGGAAGGTACGCCGTATGCCTCGAATAGTTCGCTCAGTTCCGACAGGCGCTTTAGTTCAGAAATTCCGTCGTGCGCAATAAACGTGAGAACGATAAACGAAAACGTGAACCGGCTCCTTCCTGCTTGCACGAGCGAATCTCCCTCTGGAACCGTCAACAACACTCGCAGATCAGGGTGAGTACTCATCGCATCGCAGAATGGACTCGCGGATCCCTTACGATGCAGCAACGACGGTGAGATCGATGATCGGCAACGCGATCGATCGCCTCGTCAAAATGGCTCCGACCTCTCCGAAGATTCTTTAGCGCGTTAAGTTAGCGTATGACATTGATTACTATGGATTACTATTCCCAGGAACGTTATCTTATCACCCATTTACATTGCAAATTCATCGCGATATCTGTTTGTATTTTCCGGTTTACTTATCAGACTTTTGAGAAACTATCTTCTTCCCTTTTTCCTCATCGAGATTACACAAGACTTGCATTTTCGTTTCTTCACAATCGCCAACATTTCGAAGCACCACACAAACTGATTTTAACATTAGTCGATATTTTTTAAAGTACCGTTAATGGGATAGATTTGTGTCACGAAAATAAAATACACGTAACTTCTAAGAAATTTCGAAGCCTGCGTTTTCTTATCAGCAATTTCCTCATCTATAAAAGAATATGCTGAATAAGAATTTTATAAAAATGTTAGGAATTTCTCAAATATCAAAGCGTATAAATGTGTTTTGACACAAATTGAAAATTTCTATATCACAAAGTTATCATTTAATTCGAATTCGAAAGTTATTAATTAATTTGAAGATTTTCTAGCGGTTGTATTGACCTGTCACGTATTATACGTAAATTGTTACTGATTCTCATTGTCTTCAGCTTGCAATAATTATGACACTCAAACGCATTGTCTTCTCGAGTCATTCCTATTTCCGATTCTATTCTTCACGCATACGTCAATGTGACCTGGAAACTGCTACTGACTATCGAATGCAAATTTCAATCGCGAAGATATCGCGTCGATGTCAACTATCGTGAACGATCGCACAATTTTCTTCGAGCTTGTTACTCGGTGTATTTGCGCATCGGCGGAACCGTCGATGAAAATTCGCAGTTTGCACGCTCGTAGCGCAACGTGGTTATTGACTTGAAATGTCGCGTGTACGTAGTGATCTCATCGTATATTTTTAGACGTCATATATACGCGCGAATCTCGAATTGACGAATTCGATCGGAGTGATTCTCGATTTTAGGTCAATCTCCCTCATTGACCTTCGCAAAACTTTTCAGAAGGTTTACAGGCGAAGACACATAGGTGCGAGAAAATCCGTGAATCCTTCGCATAATATCGAAAACATGGAATAGTCTTTTTTTATTTTTCTGTATTATCTTATCGTTAGATACAAAATTCAAGAGTATAAATATGTAGATTAAAAAACTAGTTAATTTAGTTGCAGGCATAAACTTTTTGTTAAAAGAAAATTTTATTAACTTATCCTAACATATTCTAATTTCATGATTAATACGCAATTGATATGCATATCTTATTTAACAGATAACCCGCATATAAAATTTTATCATGTATTTTCAAAAATATATATCGTATATAAACCAGGAAAAAGCTTTTTATACGAAAGTTAAATAATGTACTAGTCAATCCGCTTTTACTAACTCGATAAATATTTAAATTCTTGTGTGTAAACGTATCTTCATCTTAATTTATCTAATAAGTAAAAATTGATGAAATGAATAGATAAGTCGATTATGTAATAATTTAAAAGATAGCAACTGTTGCTACTAAATAGCAAATAATTAAAAAGAAGGGCCTCTCTGGTCATTCTAAAAGCATCACAATGCGTATTATCTATAGACCTTTTTTATCACGATATTATTCCACACACGCTATTGGCAATATCGAGCTAATCAAGTCTATAGAACCTCCCATTATGTTTTCCAAAATATCGTCACTTTTCATTTTTAACGTTGATTTTTAACTTTTTGATTCCGTTTTTGATTTAAGAAAATAAATTCTTATCCACAAGCGAAATCTGACGTCTCGTGCTCGGTTCGCTACAATGCGGCGTATTTCGATTGACTATTATTATTATGTGCTTTCGCGAATCTCGCCATTACACAATAGCAAGGTCAGTGTCCACCCAGATGATCTATTTTTACATGTAAGAACCACAAGATCCATTGCGCGTCCGTCGAGTCTGGTTGTGAAAGCGGGCGAATGCCTGATGACGGTCAAGGTACGAATAAAGCCGCTACTGTATAGCGTATCTCTGACAAAATATGTCAGATCGTCATGTTACACATCTCACATTGAATGCTGTTATTTGAAATAATAGATATACATATCTCCGGAATATACCTCGTCTGTTTTATAGAAATTTATAATTTAAATTTTTGTATAAAATATTAATCTGAAATCTTGAATTATTTGAATAATTTATCCTACAATTGAAATATCTTATCCTACAATTATATAAATTATTTTTAATAATACATCAGATTTCTGTTAATATTATTTTTCTGCGATTTTCTCCAAATCAATCGAAATATTTTTCAATAGTATTATCTCGCTATTAAGCGTAAAGTCATTTCTTTGTCAGAGAACGCTTTTGTTGAATTTATCCCGGATATACAATATAAATATTGAATAGAAAAGCCAAATGTCATTCATTTCGTCTTTTTTATTCTAAGTCAAGCAAAGAGGAAAACATACACGATATTCTATGTAATGCGCTTCGGCAATTAAGCATTTTATCAATGCGATGAATAATGCGGTGCGATAAAAGAGATAATGATTAATACGTGTCGCTGATCGTATACTGAGTTTTAGGATTTTACTGGTGAACAAAGTAACCGGAGGAAAAATAAATCTTATTTAAAAAATTATTATATAATGCAATAATTTTTAGCGAATTGTATGAATGCTTTTATTATCGTTTATATATAAATAATATAAAGGACAGTATATAATCGCTATATCAACCGAAAGTGCTAATCGAAATTCAAGAATCGATCTACTATTAATCGAGAAACAGTTTGCTGAGAAAAATTGCACGAGAGCGATAGAATATACATATGTATTTTTTTTCTTCGAACACGTTTTCTTTGTGTTTCTGATATTAACAAACAAAGCCTGATATTAGAATGCAAGTGCAGCAAAATTATTAAAAATCATCATCTGAAGTTATCGGTATAATGTTTTTTTATTTAATTATTGTACTTGTAATTATTCAATATCATTTTTATAATTTAGGAAATATTTCAGAAATATCCCATCTCATTTTTCTCAGTTTAATTTTTTTTTTTTTTTTTTGACTGAAAATGATAACTCAACGAGACTCAGACTTGAGTATCTCCAGTAATGATTTCAGTATTATTAACAAAGAGCATTTATAAGAACGCTACTCCCGGAAGATATCGCGGCTTAATTCATGTGCAACTATAAAAGGCTACATGGCGACAAATGTGCTTTCGTTCTACGACACACGAACCATCGGAACGATTTTCTCAATGCCATGCGGTTACGACGAGGCCGCACGATGATGGGACAATGCCGACATTTCGAAAACATTAAATAGTTTCTGCATACTTTTTGAATCACAAGAAAGGCAATGTCAACTTTGTCGCAATCGCATCCAAGTAAAAAAAATAATCGTATTAATTATTTCATCACAAGGCACTATAATATAAACAATTTGTTAAAAATCACACATATCATTTATTTCTTAATAGAATTTATATGCTCTGAGTTCTAGATAATATTGAATGATAAGAAAATCCAAAACGGTAAATTCCTATTATCGCAATGTTGAACTCTCTATAAATTGGAAACATATATAATTGCAGACTATTAGGTTTCAGAATCTTATTAGTATATCGTATGCTGAAAATATCTAGCAAAATACAAAAGATTTAAGAAAGTATAATTGTAGACGATTAAGTTATCACGTAGATTGCATCAATACATACATATGTACACATTGCAAATGTCCATACAAAAGATTCGAAGAGATGTAACAAGAACGAGATGTAACAAGATTTATGATTATGAAAAAATTACTCATTGTCAAGATCAAGAAATGAATGTACATGCTAATATATTGTTCTTTATAATCGTCCTTTGTAGAACTGTTGCATATCTAAATCATAAATAAAATAGATTAATATATCTAATTTTCACCAATGAACACATCAAATTAATTAAATAAATTAAAATATAAAAACAAATGAAAAACAATCAGAAATATTCTATAGAACCACATGATTTTTTAGTACTACATATTTCTATCTGCGTTCTATGCAGTATATGAAAATATCATAAGCCGTATTTACATTCGAGCAAAGTACGTATATGTCTTTTGTCCTTCGCATCATTCATAAGCGGACAACTGAACAGCCTCATATCTTCCGTCTGTATCGAATACAAAATATCGATACGTGTGGCCGTATCATCCGTACTCACTACTTCCATTTCTCTTTCTCTTCTACCGAATCACGTAGACCTAAAAGGTCAACGACGTGGATTGACCTCCAGCGAGTTGACGGTTACTGACATGAAAAAAGCCATGTCATACGAGAAGTACAAATTAAATTGGATATTAACGAGATATTATCATCATTAATTAATGATTTCTAGGAATTAATGCTCTCGAGGAAAATGTAGTGAAGTAATCGAAATACGATATTTTCGAAGGAATTTCCTATGTGAAATTAGAAAATACAATTCGAAAATGTCTAGAAATAAAAGAATGCTCATATACATATATTCGTGAACTTATTTCTGTACATATATATATGAATGTGCGCGGTGTGATTTTTTAGAGAAACGAAGAAAGAGAGAATTTTAAGAAGCTGAGAATGCGAAAAAAGTAAAAAAAAAATAATAATAAATAAAGAGAAAATAGTCTGCGAATTTTTGTTCAAGTAAATGATTTGGATCAAAAAACTCCTATTCTCTCCTTCAATCAAAATAATTTTTTATTATCGAGAAAGAGAAAAAGACAGAAAAGAGAGATAAAGAGGGAAAAAGTTTAAAGAAATTCAAAACAGAATTTTGAAAAAATCTGACATATATACACGGATGCAACTACACGCTATTTGAACACATGCACAAACGCACACATAACGTTTATTGACTATACACTAAATTACAACAGGTAATAACGCAGCCGGAGACAAAACAAATATGTTCTTCGAGTACAGAGTACGAGAGATAAATATACCGATATCACGAAGAGATAAAACTCTATGATATCTTTCGCGATAAAAGAAAAATTGCGGAGCTGTTCTTAAGAGTTAAATCGTAACTATATATATAAGAGGATAAATGTTATTTAATTAAAAAGTTAATTTACACGTAGAACTTTTTTTAGATTTTTAAAATAAATTGATAATAACAACTAAATTAAAGATATACTATCTAAGAGTTCAGATCCAAGTCCAAGTCCAAAGTTATTATTTTCGTATTTTACGCTTTTATAAAAACGTAAATGTGTCGTAAATATTTTAATTATTTAATAATAATATATCTATATCATTGGCATTACAATGAGATTTACTATGTAATGATTGAAATCTAAATTACATCATTAAGATAAGGAATATCTTAAACAATATATAAGAAACATTGACGGTACAAACTAATTTGTAATACCAATACCGGATAATTGCGCAATAATATATTCATCACAATACGACGGTTTTAAAAGAAGTTAAATATAAATATATATATATATATGACCATACGTACTGCCGGATCTATTGTGTATCTAATATCTGCTTTGCATACAGCCATTAAACTGAAGAAACCAGACGCGCGATCCATCATTGTAGCATTCGCGTTATTAATATAATTGCGACGGTCGCGGAATTGCATAAGTCCCAATTACGATGCGAGAAACATTTACACGACGAAACAAGAGCATCACAATTACGGAGAATAATAGAATCCGGTTTTCGCAAAAAGAAAAAAAAAAGAAAAAGAAATGAGAATGTACTCTTACATTTAACATCTGCGTTTAATAAAACGATATATATTACGATTTATACATATTTGCCGATCAAAGTTGTATGTATGTGTATGTATACATATGTGAATAATAATCAATAGCTACCGTATATTCACTGGCATTCCACATTATACACACACATATTTGTGCTACATAGAGATGGTGACATTTTACACATCAATCTGGAATTTCTAATGCGGGACCAACAGATTCTTTGCGTATAATGCTACTAATAAAAAAGATTTCTATATAAACTATTAAGCATGTATATTACTACGTATGTATGCATCTACATACAATGAGTAGCAAAATTATTTATTATTATTACATCATTGATAGTTGACGATAATATTCTTTTAAACTTGTATACTTTTATTAATTCGCAAATGCGGGCTAATCGCGCAAGAAATTATTTGTTATTAAATAAACATAGAAAATACGAATAGTACAAGAGTACTAGAGTGTTTGTTAGCCCCTGTATGTGTGCCATTCCTATTTGGAAAGTAAAATACGCCTCCTCGAAGCGCATTCGCGTCGTACATAAACATAAAGAATGTACAATACATGTTTGCGTACGTTCGATGGAATGTGATTAAGTGGTATGGGTAATCGCAAAAAATATCAGACTGCAAAAGCAATCATATTTTAATATGGATATTTTTCCGTGTAAGATTTCCGTATAGGATTAAAACGTGCAATTTATGACAATCACGTTGTAATTTTAAAATTATCCGCGCTGCATAATTATAAGTTTTATTATAAAAAGAAAAGATTGATCAATGCAGTATAATTGCCATCGGCCAATCGCGCTACATACTTGAGTAAGGCGTTAACAACTTGGTCGAGAGAACACGGTAAACTGATTTGATAATTGATTTGAAGATTTTATAGAAATAAAATTGTAAATAAAAAAAAAAAGGATTTTTAAAAAGCTATTTATTTAATTAATGTTCAATATATTTAAATAAAGCATAAAAAGATTTATATATGTTTTCTCATTACTAGTTTGACATAACTACAACATAAAGCTTTACATAACATATTATGTCCTGGTCTTTTTCTCGGCATTTTCCTCTTCAATAAAAAAATTATATATAAAATTTTCTGATGTAGTTATATGTCAAACCAGTAATGTGACAAAACATATTATATATCCAAAAATTTTATATACATATAAAATTTCTTTATCGAAATTATCTTAGAATTTCGCGAACAACAAGAATTCTTTAAACAATTATATTTGTCAAACACAGAGGAGTTTACCTGTACAAGTATTTTTAAGCATAATAAAAATAATCAGTATTTTGCTTGCTCAGCTAACAATAAGTCAAAATCCTTTTAAACTTCCAAGTTTATTTTTAACTTGCGTCTTAAAATTCTTCCAAGAATATTTTCTCATAATTTTCTGTTTTAACTCTCTATTGGCGCGTTATTTCCACGCAATGCATTCTTGTTATCTACATAATCTGCTGTCTTATTCGAAAAAATGCCAGCTTATGTAGAGATTCATTGGGAGGCCTCTTTCGAATCAGGTTGATCTTCCGCTCCGCGCTTCTGGACCCTCCAACAATTTAGGGCTTAAAGGAAGGGACCCGACCACCTGCGCTTGCCTTGCCTCGGAGCAAGTAACACTACCTGGTCCAAACTTGGCCGAGTTATCTTTCAGAGATCGAACAAAGACTCCAGATGGAACTCGCGGGCCCTATACTTAGCTTCCGTCTCTTAAACTCACATTCACACGTATGTTTGTTCACTTTACGCATTCGATCTTCTGGAGTTTTGTATACCATTTAACAACGGCGGACCATTTTTTTTTAACAATTTCTTCACAGAATCTTTCAACAAAGAAAGGCTTCGTATAACGCTAAAAGGAAGAAAGCTGAATTTTTGTGGGAAAAAACGTTTCTTTAATATTTTCTTTCGGTTGATCTCAAAGGAACGTGTTACGATGTAGCCGAGACAACAAGAAATACTGATGTTGGCGCGGATGTCAAATATGAAGATCTCTTAATTCGTAAAGATTATTTGACCGAATAACCGAGATTTAAAATGGCATTCCAAGGATCGAAGGGAATCTTAAATCCTATTCTTTGTTCGTTCACAATACAATTTAAAGAAATCACCGAGTAACGTGAATAAATATCAACGAACTCTCGTGAAATCGCACCTTAGCGATTACTCATGTTGCCAAGCGAGATAAACAGAAGAGGCATCAGTGTAAGATAACTCTATTGTCCTTAAGAGACGAGAGGCACCTCGAGTGATTATTGCGCAGCGCGTTGATTAAAACACGTATCGTAAATTTCCCGAGAAATAAAATAACTTAGTCGCGCGATTTTCACTCAAATACGCTTACCAAAATAATATCGTTAAATAAATATCGTCAGTCTTATTGCGCTGCTTTTTCAATTTTAATTGCAATTCTAATTGAAAACTATTTAGAATTGTTCTCCGTATTTCTGACACGCGAAAATAACTTCGTGATTTTAGCATTTGCATGTCACTCCGTGACGTTTCTCTACCGCATACTAATGTACTTCTTATGTAGGATATACGTATCGCTGATAACCATTCTTTGCACATTTCCATTTGAATATTTCGCCGCGCCAAGAAATTGTTTACGCAGAAGAAAGCCTATGAACGACGCAGCTTACTCGCCGCTTACTCATCCTATACAATTCTAATCGGTGTTTGTCTGAAAATTTTTTGCCATCTTAAGAACTTTCGTTTGTACTTGTTCATACTTACGACGTTTCGAATAGATTTTTCGATTAACATAATATAACGCATCTCGGGAGCGAAAAATATTGAATATCGTGACTGATAAAAGCTATCAATCAGAAAATCGATCTTTGTATCTAAGCGGACTCGACTCTTGATAAAAAAAAGTGCGTGATGTAAAAACAAAGAAAAAAAAAGAATAAACTTGTGTAATATTTGTACAAATTGCTATATAATAATTCCAAAATAAGTGAAATTTAGATGCTAAAAATGTTAAATGTTCGCAAATCTTTTCTCTTTTCTTCTATCGCTCATTATTTATAAAATTGAAGCTCTTTATTACAATTGCATATGTTATTATATTTTGCAACAGCTGAATAAATTTTGAAGACAATAATATTCCTTCGCGTCGTTTAGGATATTGTTCTTCTCATCAAATTTATAACCAAAGACATCTGTAAAGGAAGCAAAGATTTCCTCTCGTGTTTAATAATCAAGTGTTATATGAAAATGATATAATATTCGATTTATAAAGACGTTATCGTAATTAGAATAATTCTTATTGTAATAATAATTATAATGATAATCGTGTTCTTTTTCTACTGCAAAAAAAAAAAATAACACCCTTGACACAAATATAGCTGTAAATTGAGTAATTTAACGATTGGTACCAATGGTTAAAATTGTATAAAAGTATAAGATAATGAGACATATAGCATCGGGATTTTATAACATTATCAACGTGATTTTGTACATTATTCAATCACGTATTAGATATCTATTTTCCAAGTAAAATACTTCCTCATCTTATCATTTATAGATATATTAAGACAATGTTGTGCAATAACAATAATTGCCCAATGTAATGTGTTCAATAATAATCGCGGGTTGTTCAATAATCACTGGGGCGCAATATTTCTGATTTTTTCATACTTCGAATTCCTTCTGAATTTGCAGTCGTCAAACGAGAATTCGTCACGCGTTTTCATTTCTGTCGAAAAGTTCGCACCGAATCCGATCTATTCACGTACGTGCCAGAAGTCGCGCCGGTCTGCAAACCGTCACGGTTATCTAACGTCAGCGTTCGTAGGTGGGGCATGAACGTTGTGCAGTAACAGCGCTACATCGGGTGCAACTGCGTCCGCTAAAATCTCTGATATCACGAACAGAGCGCAGTTTGTATTGTTCCTCGAGCTCGTGTAACACAGTCTCCCTTGAATCGGAATAAAGGTATATTTTCGCGAATATGATAGAACTTTTAATTATCATTGTTTAATCAAATGTTTGACAGTTTGATTCCGCGGAATCTTGGAATTTATGGACTGCGTTGCGTAGAAAGAATTAACGTTCCGCGATAAGTATTTTATTTATTTATTTATTTATTTATTTATTTTGCGGAGTGTCAAGAGAAGCGTTCGTAATTTAACGTAAGAAATTGTAATAGCGAATGGTTTTATTCTGAGAAAAAAATCATCTTGTTTATTTGGAATCGTCAGAGCTTTCGCTCTATTTGATTGCAATATGAACGTGATACTCCGAGGTAGCAATCGATTTCTTGGAACTTTAATATAGATTTGTCATGCAACATGACAATATAAAAGTATATTTGTAGTATTATGAATTGTGAGCGTACAAGTGATTATAAAAATTAGTAATAATAATTTTTTTAACATATCTTTTAAATTTTCGTTCATTTTTCGGTTTATCATTCAGTAACATTTCGAGAAGTCTAACAAAGCACCATTTGTCTTCGCAAACTGGCCACCAGATGTTACTCGAGAAAAAATGAAAGAAAGTTTCGTGTTACACGAAATGGCTAAAAAAATGGTGCATTTCTTATGGACCATAGATTTTAGAAATTTTTAGAATGCTAAAAAAAAGTATTTAATTATTTATAGGAAATACAAAGGATGAGCTAGTAATTCTTCCAAAGTCAAATATTTTCAAATTTATAAAAATTCTGAATAAATATTAAATTTGCCCTATGTGAGAATTATTATAATTATTTATTAGAAATTTATAAAATTATTTATACATATTTATTCAAAATTATTATAATTGTATTGTATAATTATTTGTATTATAATAAAAAAAAAAAAAAAAAATTAAATCTATTCCCTCATTCTGTATTGTTCGCTAACAATCTTTATTACAAAATAATTACAAACATTTATTATATGACCTCCCATCCAATATGTAATTAAAGTTATTCAATTATGATAGACTATTGTAATATAACAAAAAATTCATTATATCAATATTTTCGATCATAATATGCGTCGGAACCATTGACAAGCACATATATATTAATTAACATATAAAAAAAAATTCTTCTCTAAAATATCCGTAAAAAATCTCATAAAATATCTTTATCGTCCAGTAATAAAATTGGATCATTTTCAGAATACGCCATAACATGGAAATCTCGGCAGCTTCGCTGCTGATCATCTTCTTGGCGGCTACTATTGTCACGGATGGCGTGCTCACAAGTACTGTTTCGATTTCACCTACTACTACGGAGTTTGTTCGCAACGAAGCGAATGCGATAACTACCGAATCTGTGAAATCGACGACGCGGAGCAAATTTATAGATTATGTTAGACCTTTCTCGAATATAAAGAATATATTGTTGCAAGAGATTCGCACTTTAGACAAAGATGTTTCCGATGTCAAGGTCAGTATTTAATTATATGAAAAACGTTGCATAATATTTTTAATCCTCTAATAAATTATAGTGGTCAGCCTCTCGTATCTCTTCCCGTATTAAAAGAAAAATTCAATTTCGCCGAATATCTTTTTATTACATGAATTATTGAGAGATCATAAATTATAATATATTTACGTTAAAGAATTAAAATCGTTGTATCAGATATAATTTCAAAAATCAAATATATATGTATCATATCCTGGAGTACGGTTAGTCCCAATCTGATCTTCATTGTGCTTTTAATCAAGACTAAAAACGATTATACAGATTCAGGAAGAGGTAGCGGAGACCTTGAAGGCTGAAGCGCAAAGAGACTATACAGATTTGCGAATCAAAACGACTGCTAAACCGAGCAACTTAACGACAGAGAAAGTGGAACTTGCGACGGAAAATGAAGAATTCAAGAAATTCGACGATATGCCCTATGAGGAATTAAATGAAAACAACGAGGAGGACTACTACGATGAAGACGGGGATACAGAGCTCGACGATGACGACGAAGAAGTCATGACGCAGTGTCCTGATTATTGCAAATGCGCAGGACAATACGCCGCCGCAATGACTGCCACGTATGTTTCGCAGCTTCTATAATCGGATTATTATATAACGGAATAACAACATCCCTTGGTGTGACGGTAGATAAAGAGCTCGCTGATAGACAATTTCCTGCTCAGAAAGAGAGAGCAATTATTATGACACATTTCTTTACATTAAAAAATCGAATGAATAATCCATTTTTGCTTCTCGCGATTTTGATCCTTTGAATGTCATTGTTTATGCAATTAGCTGAAGATATAACCATGAATAGATAATAAATAAGATATTTAAAAAATTACGACGAATGTAATAGTAATTATAATTATTTCATCACATTATAACGGTCTCCTTTAGATCTTTTCTAAATTTTTCCAAAATTAAAATATTCGCATTTAGTTTTATAATAAAACCGCATGATAGTCTTTTGCCAAATTCTTACAAAATATTTTCTGAAATAATTAAATCCCGTTAATTAATACCAAACATATGATTACTAATTTACATTTGTAGCAATTACATTTATAGCAATTATACGTAACCAAATAGTATTGATATGCAAATTTTTTCCAAAAATTATCCTTACATTTTTCTTTTCCCCTTTATTTCCCCTTAGATGCACCAAATTAGTGGACGAACAAGCCTTCGGACCAGGCATCGCGCATCTGCGAATCGAAAACGCCCCCCCGATTCAATTAGGACCGAATGCCCTGCGAGCTCGCGGTCTCCAGCAATTGGAGTCCATTGCCATCGTCGACACGCAGATAGACGAGCTAGATCGTACTGCATTTAACGGAATCACATATCTGTTTGCGGTGAACTTGACGCGCAATGGCCTTCACGATATCCATCCGAATACCTTCCAGAACAACACGCAGCTCAGTTTACTCACAATCTCCGGTAACATGTTGAAACACATGCACGATGTACACATGAAGCCGACAAAGCACTACCTGTTGCATGCATCATCGATCACTGATTTCGATTTCTCGAACAACGGGATAATGCGATTGAAACGCACCGCCTTTTCAAAGATGCAAAGCCTCAGTTATATCAATCTGCGCGGCAATAGATTGAAAGAAATCGATAGCGCGATCTTCGACTCGCTGGACTCGCTCATGGAAGTGGATCTCTCAGATAATATTCTGAATGAGCTCCCGCTCGATCTGTTCATTGGCAAAGAGTTACAAGTTCTTCGTGTCGCTGGTAAAAAAATGACCATATTTTTGCAATGTAATTTAAATTAGAAAATAAGCGCAAGTGTGCAAGACAAAGTGTGCAATTGATAATTGAATTTAACAGAGAAATAATTGAGTAGATTTTTATTTTATCGGCTTATTGCTGATGCCGATGAATAAACTAAGATCGGACAGCTACTTCATTGTTGAGAAATACTGATTAATATAGAAGAAATTATTTTCAGGAAATAATCTATCTACGTTGGCCACCACAAATAGTTCGAGACTGACGACGCTTGACGTTTCGAGGAATAAGATCAGAGTAATCGCTAAAGAAGATTTTGATAGCGTACCATCATTGGACACACTATACATCAAATCGAACAATCTCAAAAGGATTCACCAACACGCTTTCAGCAATCTCGATCAATTGCAACATCTTGATATCAGTGACAACAAGCTCTCCTCGTTAACGGAGCATCATTTCAAAGCCAATCCGAGATTACAGATTCTGCTGATGAATGATAATCCCACTTTACAAACTTTACCAGTTTTCAAAACTTACGGTTTGATATATAATACGTTTAGGTAAAATATCTTAGCATATTGCTATATTTAAAAAATATAAGAAGCGAGCAAGTCTTTTATATCAATAATTGTCGTTTTTTAACAGCGTCTTCCGTTTTGAATGCGCGAATTGTGGCCTGGATAATATCAAATCGGGCACATTTGACGAAATGCCGGCGATAACTCGGTTGAATCTCGCGAAGAATCGTCTAAGCAGTTTCCCTATAGCACTCCTGCAACGCCTCTCGTCTCTACGAGAATTGGATCTCTCCGATAATATCATCTCTACTCTGCAACCCGGAATGTTCTACGGTGCCAAGAGTTTGGGCAGGCTGAATCTCGCACATAATCCATTGACTACACTGCAAGTGACGCCGTTCTTGAATATACCAGGACTCATGAAACTGGACGTGAGTCGTTGCAACCTCGAACGTATTTGGAGCGAAGCTAGAGTACCGTTGAAAAATCTTCGGTAAGATTTAAAGAAACAAACTTTCTTCCGTATAATCCTCATAACTTTATGTATTTACAACGAAGATATTAAGATATTCATCGATCAGTATATTTCATGCTTTCGTTCCTTTTCAGGTACCTGTCGGTCCGCGGTAATCTTTTACGACGAATCACTGTCGAAGAACTTAAAGTTACGCCAATACTGTCGGGTCTAGATTTGTCGCACAATCCTTTAGATTGTGACGAGGAATTTAATCAAGCTCTACAATGGCTCATCAATCGCGGTGTTATACCGACAGAGACACGTGGGTTAGTAAATATTTAAATTCGTTGTCCCCAGCTTGAATATTACACAAGAAATCTCTCGATATCTCATAATATTTTTTATAGATATGTCAATGATTTTGCTGATGTTGACGACGACGCCGATTCGAAGGGCATCAGTCAATGGACAGACTTGGCAAAGATAGCTTGTGATGGAATCGAGGATGGCCCACCACCTAGACAGGCTCCTGGTAAAAACATACAACCGAAGGACGTTTTTCTCGATACCCCAGATGACTCCGATTCTCTACTCACACTCACAAACGAGCTCGATAAGGACGAGGTAAGACGATAGCAAGTAACATTTCTCAGCAACATATCCATTGAAAATATCCTTTATGTACATTAATTATCTTCAATTTCTTCGAGATATTATAATGTTTCAATCTCGATAATATCATCGCGAAACAATGATACAATAATGCCAAACGCATTTGTTACAGAAGCTTCTCAAGCTGAATATTGATCATGGTATTGATCATGCCGATGACCCGCGATTTTTGGAAGATCAGGAGTACGACGAGGACTTCAGGATCACCACGGAATATCACTCTTGGTACAACTTGAGACCTGGTTTAAAAATCTGGCTAGTTTCCGGTACTGTCCTGTTCGTTTTGGTCGTGTTTCTGTTGGTAGCGCGCATCGCTTGTTGTTTGGCGAACAAACGAGGACGTGGCCCCGTTCTCAGGCCGCCTATGATCCTTCGTCAAGGTCTGGTCGACAATAAAAATTGCGGTTTGGTTTACAAACCCCTGCAGGAAGAAATAGCCACACCTCACATGCCGAAACGAGGTAGCTTCTATTCCAGCAGCACCTTCCATTACGATAAAATTGTGCCAGAGAGTGTATAAAGAAAACGTTTTTCCTGATTAATTAAGTGATCAATTACGAAGCGACCGACCGATGTGATTCATTTTAACCGCCAAAAACTACTTTGCGTCGCTTTCGCAAATCAAGAGATATTCTTTACAGATTGGACGACGAAGTCGATAAGAGAAGAGGGGAAAGCAATTTTTTTTCGCAAAAATATGTATTAATTACGGTTTCCAATTAGAACAAAATGAGGCAGACTCTTCTCTGTTTGATCATAGGTAACAATACATACACACATGATCTTATCTTATTTTCCATCATTTCTATTAAAAGGATATCAAAATCAAACAAATATAACTGTCAGCATTTAATTAGACCTTATAAAAATGTATACGATTTATCGAAATGCATCTCGTTTTTGAGCTTTATCACGTTTTCAAAGTTTACAAAAAAAGCGATTAATATATAAGTACGTTTATTATCGTTATTAACACAAAGACGATGTCTGATAGAATTAATAATTTAGATATAAGCTACAACGCTATATCTTACAATCAGTTCAGAACATAAATTCCTTTATATGTATATGAAGATGATAGCAAAGTACTTATTATTTATAGGTTTTATTTATAGCTTATAACTTTACTCGTTGCTTAAGCAGCGGCCAGGCAAATTTCAAAGTTTAATTTAAATTTTTTTAAACAGTACTGCTTGTTTATAGAAAGATATAATCCAATACAGAAATTATAAAGCTATAACTTAATAATATTGATATTGAAAATTAATGTAGAAAATTTGAGCAAAAATGTGTCAATTGGTGATCGATGATAGATAAATGTGGGAACTATGCGTATGATAAATGCAAAATTTTATACAAAACAAAATAAAACTGAGCTTTTTTAAGATGTCCAATCAAATTGATATACGCCAATACAGTACCACGTAACAGTACCATAAATAATTATAGTTTTCAATTACTTATGGTGACAATATTCTTATCCGGCGGAGGTTCGTAAACTTACATACAGCATTAACATTATGCAAAATGTTGTGTTGCTGCGCAAATATTATTATACACTACTATATATATGCTGTAAATAACATTTGTAATAATAAAAAAATATCGTTTTAATAAAATATTAAGTAAAATTAAAGTTTATTTTCCGTCTTAATCGATGTTGCAAAAAAGCGAGCATTTAAAAATAGGGATACTTACAGATATTAGAAATCATGAAGGTGCAATTAGAAACGGAAAATATTTTGTTAACTTATTTTTACACATGGCCGACATTCATTCAAGGTTCAATATGAAAACAAAACAACAGCTAATATACCTATAGAGATAAATAACGTGAACTGAACGTGCTTGATTGATTAATTTCTATCGTAACAAGAACCAACGCAAAAAAATTATGCAAAACAAGAATAGCTGATCAAAATCAGATTAGAATCATTGACGTATATCGAACAGTAGCTTTATACAACAACAAGATACATTAAAACTTGTTATTGACAAATTGTACAAGTAAAAATATTCTTCGTAATGTATATATATATATATATATATATATATATACACATTATGTCTAGTAAATAAAATATGCTTTAAATTTGCAATACATATATTTTGCTTATAATGTGAAAAGTTAGATTAAACGTCTACATATGTAATCAATCAAAGCTTTTCAATTATCAGTTCAATTGTCAGCTTTAAAATAAATAATTGATATGGATGTAGAATTATTTAATGATGATTTGCGATAAAGTGTTATTCAAAGAACAAATAAATTTAAACCTGCAGAAATTTAAGAACATTAAATGCAAAACTTTCAAGTTGTGCGCCGAGCACTGAAAAGCACTTAAAAGTTTAAAATTCCAATGTCCAAAAGCAAGATTTCAGAAATTGTTCTTTAGTTATTCGAACGCGATAAACAGCAAGAAGCATCATAAAACGCATGATAAAATTCTATCGGTACAGCCCTGTCTACACATGAATACGAACACATATGACGAAATGACCTCATCAGAAACTTAAGTGGTAAATATGCTATAGTAAAAAGAGGGGGCATATGAACTGGTCGTGGTATCAAGCCGACTATGAGGATAGAGTGAAGCACGAGAGTTCGTAGAGAGCATTGCTTTATAATATTTCCGATCGGAAGACTTGTTCTAATTTTCTCCAATCGGCATTT
Organism: Polyergus mexicanus; assembly: GCF_030449975.1. Classification (NCBI taxonomy): domain Eukaryota; kingdom Metazoa; phylum Arthropoda; class Insecta; order Hymenoptera; family Formicidae; genus Polyergus; species Polyergus mexicanus. The sequence continues at coordinate 3,271,650 of NW_027223323.1, forward strand.
GTGCAATCCTATTTGTAAAATATTGCGTATAAAATGCTACCGAGACGACGCGTCATCGATCTTTTGCAAGTTATCTCAACTCAATCGTAAGTAAACCAAATGTTTATGGAAAATTTTATATGGAAAAAAATAAGAATAGCGATATTGTGTGTCAAATGGTATCACGCAGAGTATTTTCACTGTACGCGATAATATAGGCCAGTATAATAATGATAAATTTAATCGAAAAATACACTATACATCTTATCTTATGGAATCAATATGGACAACGATAAGTACGATAATTGAGATAACATCGCACTTTATTTCGTCAAAATTATAAAAACAATTTGTGTGAATTTTTCGAAGGTATTGCATAAAAAATTATCAAAAAAAGTGGGATGTAATAATATCAAGTGGCCATCTGTCACAGGAATCTACACAATATTCATTAAGGCACCACATATTAGATCGAAAGCAATGCTTATTGTTAGTGACGAAGAATGGAATATTATTTGACGGTAAACATAAAAAATAAAAATTTTAGATGCAATTATTTTGACTAACATTTTTTAGATGCAGATGTCCAGCACATGGAAATCCAGGAGTTACCAGCGTATGGGAACATGGGAAAACACGGAGCACCGCGACAAACATCACGTCCAACAAGGAGTATGCATTCGAAGTAAGTCACAAAATTTTGTATACAATAAAAACAAAGCCAATAATCATTAAATATTTGTTAATTGATTATATCGCAGACCGTTAAATCTCAAAAGTGTGTTGTGTTCAGATAAAAATTATCTTTAAAACCATATTTGTATTTGCTGCCGCATGTTTTTAAACTTCTGACAATAATCTGAATATCATATCATCAAACTATATCAGATGCAACTCTCGCGCGATTGCTCTAATAAAACTATTCAAAAATTTGTTTATTATATAAAATAATACATACGCTTAACGAGTGCCCAGAAACGAGTAAATTTAAATAATGCAAAAAAATATTTAAAAAGTATTTGAAAAATAATAAATTTTTTTCAATGGCTTATTTTTCTTATAAAAAGTTTGAAACAATTCGCGTTTGTAATATAATAATAATTTTATATAATATATATATTAGTTATTTACATAGTTTAAAAATAATAAAATTTTAGATGGCTTGTTCTACTGTAAGATATGGAGTAGGAGTAACGAGAGAATTGGGAATGGACATGCAAAATTTAGGAGCGAAAAAAACATGCCTGATGACTGATCCTAATTTGGTGACTTTAGCGCCTGTAAAAACTGCTATTGATAGTCTCGCTAAGTACGGGATTCAATTCGAGATTTATGATAAAGTACGGGTGGAACCAACAGAACAAAGTTTGCAGGAGTCGATCGAGTTCGCCAAGCGTGGAAATTTCGATGCTTTCATAGCGGTATATATGCGAAAACACAATTACATTAACGTAGGATTTCATCGATAATCTTAATTGACTAAATTTTGTCAATAGTTCTCTATCTCTTTTTATATTGCGACCGATATGATATCGTCAGAATAGTAAAGTTGGATTATTATCAAAAATGATTAAGCTAAATGTTTTAAATAATTTTATATTAGATCTTGTATTTTCTTAGATTTTATATTAGATCTCTCTATAAGAAAAACGCAAAAGTTTTTTTTATGATATTATATAACTTGTTTATAATTAAGCACACGATAATACCATAAAAAAGTTCTTATTTAAAGTTCACGATAGATAAACAAACAAAATAAGAATTACCTGTACGTGAGATAAGTTCGTAAATTATTAATTTAAGTGCCATAGGTTGGCGGTGGCTCCGTGATGGATACCTGCAAAGCGGCTAATCTATACAGTTGCGATGGAGACGCCGAATTTTTAGATTACGTGAACGCGCCGATCGGAAAAGGGAAACCTATTCAAGTTCCTTTGAAACCGCTTATCGCCGTTCCGACAACCTCTGGTACCGGTTCTGAAACAACTGGAGTATCTATTTTCGATTATCGGCCACTAAAGGCCAAAACGGGAATCGCGAACAGGTAATAATTATTGTATATCATTTAAAAAGATATACAGAAAAATAAATTCGTTAACGCTTTTATCGCAGAGCTCTACGTCCAACATTGGGAATCATCGATCCTCAACACACCTTGACTCTACCGGAGAGAGTATGTGTTTATTCCGGTTTCGATGTGCTTTGTCACGCCTTAGAATCCTTCACGGCGATACCCTATACAGAGAGAACGCCGTGCCCATCAAATCCGATTTTGAGACCAGCCTATCAAGGTAGCAATCCTATCAGCGATGTCTGGGCGCGATATGCTCTACAAATTATGCGCAAGTAATGAATCAATCAATTGCTTATGTAAAATGTCCTAAGATATGCGTACTTATTTGAAATTATAGAGATTTGAAATCAAATTAAAATACAAAATTGACATATTTAAAATTAAATATTGGCTAAATCCTTATCAAGCTAGAAATATGTAACATTTAAAAATAATATTCCAAAGTTATATAATATCAAAAATAAAAATTTCCCTTTCTAAAAAAGGCACGAAACCTCGAACTCCAATATATCGAAGCGTTGAGGCCTCTTTTTTGTCCGCGATGCTGATTGGCTATCTCGCTTGTGCGCTGCGACTTGCTTCATTCGTGTTATTTGCAATTGTCAAATCATGCGAATTTTGACAGTTCGACAATTTGTGAAAGAAAAGTTAAGAGAATTGTAAAATTTCCATAAATAAAAGCGCGCGCCTGTGTTGTTCTAGTACTAATAAATAACAAAACTTGATCTCTTTTAATTTTCAATCAGTTTTAGTTTGCCGTAAATCAAATTTATAGAAATTAAAAAATTTTTTAAATTGCAAGTTTTCATGCAAAAAATGATTGACTTTAAATTCTACGAAGAAAATACGCATTTTTTTAAACGCATGCTTTCTAAAAATAGATTGATAAAAGGCATATATCAATATTTATTAATTTCTTGCACAGATACTTTGAACGAGCGGTTTATAATCCAAACGATTTGGAAGCAAGGAGTTGTATGCATTTAGCGAGTACAATGGCAGGCGTTGGTTTCGGAAACGCCGGTGTTCATCTTTGTCATGGACTTTCGTATCCCATCAGCGGAAACGTTCGAAATTTCCAGCCAAAGGTAATGGAAACTTAAATTTATACGCTTATACAATTATTTCTGTATTTTTTATTATATTAAACGTTTGTAAAACTTTATAATATTTTTCCAACTTAAATATATTCATTGCTATCTTATTTAAGGGATACAGCAACGATCATCCCATAGTTCCTCACGGTCTATCCGTGGTAATTTCCGCGCCAGCCGTCTTTTCCTTTACCGGAAACGCGTGCCCAGAAAGGCATTTAGAAGCTGCGGAATTACTCGGCGCAGATGTCAAAAATGCCAAACGTGCCGACGCCGGGAAAATTCTGGCCGACACGGTGAAAGAATATATGCGCGTTATGAAAATCGAAAACGGCTTGACAGAGCTCGGTTTCAAGAAAGAAGACATTCCTACTCTAGTACAGGGAACATTGCCACAGGTGAATAATGTATTTAATAAGGAATATTTTTCTGATATCTTTTATCAAACGAAAAAAAAATGTGACAAATTTAACCGATACAATCGATCAATATTGTATAGCCTCTATTTCGACAGTGCATATTGAATTAATTTTTTTCCAGCATCGCATCACGAAATTGGCGCCTCGAGAACAATCGGAAGAGGACCTCGCACAATTATTCGAAAATTCGTTTACCATCTATTAATAAATTTACGATAATTACGATATATACATATATTACCAGAAGATTGTAATAATAATAAATAAAAATTCTATTTTTTATGAAAAGGAGAACTTATAAAATAGTGCATTAATTTTATTTATTAGATATCATGTAGCTTATTCTGTTATCTTAAAACGCTTTATTAAACACGAAAATAAATATTTTCGATTAACTCAGGACTATTTTATCCATGTTCATAAGTATAATGATTTTTAATTATTTTATTTAATATATATTATAATTAATGTGACATAGTCACGTAATACGACATAAGATACTAATGGACTCGTTAATTTAATAATATAAAATTATCAATTAACTGCCATTAAAATTATCAATTAACTATCTATATAAAAAGAAATTGTTTTATTTAGTTTATTTTTACTTATTTTATTTACTTAGTTTATTTATTTTTCTTGAAACAACTATAATTAATTTTAATAGCAACTTGATTCACGTTTAATCAAATAATGAACTTTAATTAACTTCGTCTATTGTTGCAGGTATAATTTCTAGTAAAGTAAGTCTGTATGTGCGATAGTGGGTAAAAATAGAATAAAATGTAATATAAGTTTTATAATCATAATTCTTTCTTTTTTTCTCCCTCCTAATTAAATTTATAATAATGTTAAATAACAAAACTGTGACGCGTGTGTACAACTTCTCTCATAAAGTTTCGTAATCAGTTTCGTACTATTTGTTGTTTGAGATAATGTCATTCCAATAATGAGATTCTTAAATCTTTTTGTCTCTGAATAAGAATTGCTAAATATTAGCTGAAATAACAATCTTGCACAGAAATCATGGCAGTTGTAGGAATTAACGGATTTGGAAGAATAGGAAGAATGTGTCTTCGCGCTTGCCTCGAAAAGCATATTGAAGTAAATCTCCGATTATACGCAATATAAATACGATATATCACTGATTAATAAATAAATAAATAATATATTGATAAATATCACTAGGTAAAATTAATCAATGATCCATTCCTTACCACCGACTATATGATATATCTTTTTAAACATGATTCTACTCACGGGCCGTATAGTCTACATTTGGAATGTGACAGGGAATATATAGTTAGTGGTGGTAAATATAATTGTAATTTTTTCAGTGATATAAAGAAAAAATTCTGAATCAAATAAATTTTTTTTCCTCTCTGTGTAAATCATATTTTGAAAGAAAATATTGTAAATTTTGATAAAGTTAAAAATCTATAAAATTAAAATAAAAAAAGAATCGCGCGTATTCCAAAATTGTACATAATTATTGGAAAGATTTTTCCATAATAATAAATCTCAATTTTCCTAAACTCTCAAAAACATTCTAGTTACTTCTTGTTTTATCTAATATTTAGAAGAACATAATATAATAATATTTTTATGTGATAAAAAATTATGAACGTGTTTATTATTGGATCGTTCGATGAGAGCTAAGAATTGCCACATCGCAAGAAAAGCAACCGTGGAAAATACCATGGAAAGAAATGGGAGTGACATATGTCATAGAGGCTAGTGGAGCATTTACAACTTTAGAGAAAGCAAGCGTAAGATCGATGTTTTTCTTTGTACTCACTCAAAATAACAGAATTTATGTTGATGGATAAAACTGCTAGGCCATCCTCAAAATTCTGAAAAAAAAAAAAAAAATTATTTTCAACAAGTTATCAGTTTTATATTAATTTTGCCATTATATTTAGGCTTGAATAGATTTACTCAAACTCTATGCAATTTTTGAGATATAGTATTTTATTAATTATATTTTATTTTTTATTTTATTTTATATATGATTAAATTGTCCAATTATACAATATCTTAAAAATCCGTAACCCTAACGCTACGTGATACTTTTACAGTTACACATCGATGGTGGCGCGAAAAGAGTTATTATCACCGCACCATCAATCGATGCACCGATGCTCGTTTTCGGAGTCAATCACATGTGTTACAATCCTAAGAAAGATGGAGTCGTTTCTGCTACGTCCTGTACAACAAACTGTGCAGCTCCAATCGTCAAAATCATGCACGATAACTTTGAAGTTCTTGAAGCAATGATAACTAGTATACACGCGGTGACAGCATCCCAAAACACCGTAGATGGTCCGATAGAGAAGGTTATTCAATCTAATGTAAAACTTTAATGCTAATAATATCTTTTGCGTACGAAAAAAATTACTATAAGATCCATAAAAGAAGCACAAAAGGTTAAATGCATGCTTTTTTAATTAATTATTATATATTAATCACATAATATCATATTTCTGAGTTTCTATCCTCAATAAATTTTTATTTATCCTCGGAATCAATATCACAATTTATTTTTAGCTTAATTAATTTAAAATAAAATAAATAAGAAAAATTATCAAAGCTTTATTGTTTTGCGTGATTATTTTTGTTGCAGTGTCGGCCTACCACGTTATGGAGAGATGGCAGAGGCGCTCTTCAGAATATCATTCCTACTGCAACCGGCGCCGCCAAGTCATTAGCCAAAATTATCCCCGAGCTCAAGGGCAAGATTTCAGCCATAGCGTTTAGGGTACCGATCCCTAATGTTTCATTATGCGACATAACATTCAGGTACGGATGCAAGTTTGCCACAACTTTATCGAACAACTGACCCATAAAATCTGGCAACGGTAGATCTTGTGTTTGAAAATCGTTTTTGATTTTCCGTGATGTCATTTCTCAGAATTAATAAACCGACAACATACGAGGAAGTAAAAGAAGCGATGAGAGAAGCATCCGAAGGGCAGCTAAAAGAAGTACTGGGATACACGGAAGATGACTGTGTGTCGTCGGATTTTAATCACACTACCTATTCCTGTGTGTTCGACGCCAAAGCAGGCATTCCACAGACCAGTTCTTTCATCAAGATCGTCGCCTGGTAATAAAATTATTAATACCATTATAAAATTTTCTCTCAAAATTCATAAATTATATAAATTATTTAATTTATATTATTCAAAACATACAATCAATGTCTCATATATATATAGAATTTATATGCAGGAGATTTATAATTTTTTCTCGATCAGAGAATATATGTATTATTATTGAAAGTTTCGATTTTTTTACAGGTATGACAATGAATATGGTTATGCATATCGTATAGCCGATCTAGTTCAATACATGTATAACGCCGATTACGGTAATGTTCCTGAAACTCGACAAACTATCGAGCATGGTGATGCTTAAAGATTATTTAATGATACTTAAAAACTTACTTTTTATGGATACACAATCACGTGTTTTCTTTATATAAATAAAATAGAATAAACATTTTGACTGATATTTATCGAAACAGATGTCTTCAAGATATGAATAGAAATTGAAAAATTAGAACTATATGTGAGGTTAGCGCGTTTTGCCTCTGCATGCAAGATGTAAAAAGATACTATTATGGAAAGTTGTAAAAACTACGATTTTCGTATTATAACTATGTATTGTATATTGTACGTTTTGTGTAGCAAGATAACTCATATATATGTATATCGTATCTCACTGCCATTTTGCGAACAATTATCTCCAAGTACGAAACATCTTTGAAAAAAAGAGCTTTTGTCCTTACCTTCCGCTAAGCACACTTCGTTGCACTTTCATTCACACGAACCGTGAGATGAACACGATGATAAACACTGACTTTACACCACTCCATCGCTTTCAAGAAGTATTTACTTTAACTGATTCGATTCTTCACACACAAATGTGGATCCGAAAGAAACGACAAGATTTAAAATTTGAACGGACACCGGCGTCGGTTACTATCGTCGAACTTCGCGGCGCGGCACACGTCGATAATCGGATCACGTGACTCGTCTGACTCGCCGGCGTTGACAAGTCACGTGACGCCGAGCGTCGACGATGATGCACGAGATGGCGTCGGTTACGCGCCAGCGCGGGCGGGCATGGTTTATATTAGCGATCCGTGCCCTTCAAGTGACACTACTTCGTTAGTATCCGCGACGAACGGAACTGTTCTTTCTTACGTGGTGAGTATCTTCCTCTCAATTTGACACGTATTTCGTAGTTTTATCTTTATTAGTATGATGAATCATCCTCGCCGGTCGCTCGTTACATGGAGTTCGTTCCTGTTAAACATAATACACGCGTACGTGTCGAATGTCTCCCATTTCGCGACGAATGCCGCATCGGCCATTCTCGTGACGTCGAATGAACGAGTATCCTCTATCCTCATCGGGAATATCGAGATCACGAGAGGCGATCGGTTTTCTGCATTCCTACGGGAGAACTTTCGAAGAAACATGTCGCGATGATGTAACAACGAGACGAGATATCTTTTAGCCGGCCGCGAAAATTAATCTCGAGAAATGTCCTTCGCTTATGTATAGATGACGATCATTAAACGGTCCTCGCACAATCAATATTATTGCTCAACAATTATTGGCTATTAATAGGATCAATATTTGGCATACTACAATCACACTTATCGATCGGTTATTGTTAGTCGTTTAAAATATAATTTGCATATTGAGATTATTATTTTATTAGGTACAATATATTGCATCAGTTAGTAACAGAGAATACATATTGATTATTAAGATTTTTTACGCCAATAAAATATAAATTATTGTAGATATATTAGTAACAATATTATTTTTATTAAATATTGTACAATAATTCCTTGAAATTTAGTAATCTGTGCTTATTTTTGTCTCTCCTTTTTGCACTTTATTATTTTATTTATATATATAACTGTTTATATTCCAAATATTTGACGAAAACATTTACAAACATCGTTTTGTGATTTAACGAATTGTTGTAAAAATAAGAAATGAGTTTTCAGCTAATTATTAAAATAGAAAGATTAATATTGTATGAGCTTCATAAATAAACACAAAATCATCATAATTTTGATGATTCGATTACAAACAAATTTGTTAAAATAAAATAATAATTACAAAAAAATGTATCGCACTCTCGAGAAAAATTTAATGATATTTATATTGTAATATTTTTTTATTCGCCTGCATGTTTGACTAAAGATCCGAATAGTTTCCTCAATCCAAATTATATCATATGTAATTGTAAGAATGCATCTTTGCGTCTAATCGTAAGCATCGAATGATGCTGGCATTACGTGCGATTTATATTAATTTTATCAAATACTATCCAATAATTTCATATATGCCAGATCATGATCATCCTCAAGAATGTCGAGCTATTAAAAAAATCTAGCCACACCCCCTTTAACCTTGCTTAATCTCCAAGATCTGCTCATCCAATCCGACGTGGTGTTTTCGAGCAATGTGCCAAAATGTTGCTGTCACAGCTGCTTTCGTAGTCAAGTCATAAAATCAAGATTAACAATAAGTAACATTGAATAATTTCACATTGGAAATTACATAAACGATTATAAACGAATCTCTTCGATAATTAGTTTATTTATATTTTAATCGTATTTTTAAACTTAATAAATATTAAAATTTTTTAAAAATTTATCTAATATATTGGCAATGATATAATTATTAATGATAATGATTAATAATGATATAATTATTAATGATAATAATTAATAATTTATCTGTTTAATATATTGGCAATGATATCGTGAGAAATTCGCTTCAAACAATGTAATTTGTACTTAATAAAAGAAGATAATCTTTATAAGCACAGTGACGTGCATAATTAGTAATATTTAGTGCATCTACGTATATATGTGCGATATAAATAACAGCATCGATAATATCAATTGCAATTTATATGATATTTATCAATATCCTTGAAATATAGAGCAATTAGTATCCCGAAAGTAATGAAGAAATAAACCATGCGCTGCAGTCATCATAAATCACTTTCTGCAGTCTAACCTATCTAATAACGAGATTTATTACGATGAGATTTATTTTCTCGCATCTGTTTGACGTAACCGCGCAAGCATCATTAATCGCAATCGCGCAGAAAATATACGGCCGTCATGCAGCACTTTATAATACTCTCATTCGTCGATTTTCCAGTTGCGATCAAGAAGACAACATGAGCAAAATCGGAATTAACGGATTTGGCCGTATCGGCCGTCTCGTACTGAGGGCTTCCTTGGAGCGTGGTGGTCAGGTACGTTGAAGAGCTAACAATCTATGAATCGGACCGAATCACAATCGTTTTGATAATCCGAGATCTCTCTATCAAGCAGGTCGTCGCCATCAATGATCCTTTCATCGGTCTCGATTACATGGTCTACATGTTCAAGTATGACTCCACCCATGGCAAATTCAAGGGAGAAGTCAAGGCCGAGGATAACTGCCTCGTTGTCAATGGAACTAAGATCGTCGTCTTCAGTGAGCGCGAACCGAAGGCGATTCCTTGGGCGAAGGCCGGTGCCGAGTACGTCGTCGAATCCACCGGCGTGTTCACGACCATCGAGAAGGCATCTGTATGTCCTGAGATCAAAATATCCAATTTTTTATATCCAATTCATTGGTTCTTCAGTATTTTTGAGTTCAATGTCTTTTGGCATATTTGCAGGCTCACTTGGAAGGCGGTGCCAAGAAGGTCATCATCTCCGCTCCGTCAGCTGATGCACCAATGTTCGTGGTCGGTGTAAATTTAGAGGCTTACAATCCGAGCTACAATATAGTCTCTAACGCCTCTTGCACTACCAACTGCTTAGCACCTCTTGCCAAGGTGGTCCATGACAACTTCGAGATTGTCGAGGGTCTCATGACGACCGTACATGCGATTACAGCCACTCAGAAAACCGTCGATGGACCTTCTGGCAAGGTACGTATGATAGCTATTTAGCAAAAGAAAATCATTTAAGATGATGATTATATGCTGTTATATAACAACGTTTATTACTCTTTTCTAATGACAGTTGTGGCGTGATGGTCGTGGTGCGGCGCAAAACATTATTCCCGCTGCAACCGGCGCTGCCAAAGCAGTAGGCAAGGTTATTCCAGCTCTCAATGGGAAACTCACCGGCATGGCTTTCCGTGTACCTGTACACAACGTGTCCGTAGTCGATTTGACCGTTCGACTTGCCAAACCCGCCACATACGAAGCTATCAAAGCCAAAGTAAAGGAAGCTTCCGAAGGTTCTCTGAAAGGTATTTTGGGTTACACCGAGGACGATGTTGTCTCATCCGATTTCATTGGCGATAACCACTCCAGCATCTTCGACGCCAAGGCTGGCATACCTCTCAACGACAACTTCGTAAAGTTGATCTCGTGGTACGACAATGAGTTTGGTTATTCCAGTCGAGTCATTGACTTGATCAAGTTCATGCAGAGCAAAGACAACTAAACAGTTTTCGCGATTCGATTATTCATCCGCATTCTTTTAGCTCCGGTCTCGCCGTATGGCGAATCAATCGCTGTATGGTGCATATCATTATAAAAAAAGCTGTTATAAAAAACCATATTTAATCAACATCATTACTAACTTGTAGCAGATATACACGGAATAAGCAAGGCGTATAGCATACATTCTTTCTTGCACAGTTGATAGAGTTGTTGATTGAGTGTGTTCATCGCTAATTGGAATATAAAACAAGACAGGCTCTAGTGTTCATCGTATTTGAAAATCTATATTTATCTGGTTACACTGTGTCGGAGTTTAGCTACGAATCGTAAATATAAATGTGAATATTGCTACATAAATATTATGCAACAGTATGATCGCGAAAATTATGCTGCGTAAAATCGAGGTGAAATAAAAGTAGAGAGAAATGTATGACAATATAATTGCAATTAAATTTCATTGTATTAAATCCACAATAAACTCAAATAATTTTATTCATGAGAAAATGAAGAATATTTTCGTCACAATTTTTTTTGTGAGCACGAAAGTTTTATTGTACTTGTATCCTACCATGATAGAATTATAAGCATATATACTCGTCTTTCATCACTCGTTCATTCGTACACTAGAGATACATTATAAGTACTTGTGATTTTCTTCTGTATATTTGACATTTTTCATTCACACATACAATAACATCAATAAAAGTTCTTAGGAAACTAAAATAGTTCCTTTATTTAAATTCGGCAGACACTTTTGTCTATATGTATAGTCTACATTACATATTTTTACAAGATCGCAGACTGATAATAAGTCGAAGAATTCTAATATAAGCATTAATCTTATACAATTTTTACACAATATCTAAACAATTACAAAAGATTTATTTTGTCCCATGATTTCATTGTGAAAATTTTATCTCTCTAAATAGTTCCGTGATTTGTATTTAACAAGACAATACTGTCGGCCTCATCGTTAATGATAGTAATATAAACTTTAAAATTCCGCGGTATATGGCACAAAGAATTATTAGTTTAGTAACAACGATCACACTTGGCAATTTTATTTATCTGCTATTTGTATAATAAATAGCAGTGAAAATATTTATGAACGCATAATATAAATCTCTTGTATATTATATATAATCACGGATTAATATATAAATAGAGAAATATAGTTATAGAGAAATAGCGAATTGGGAATAAAGCACTAAGATATAGAACTACGCCATATAAAGGTTAAACTTTCAAAAACATAAAAAGAATTTATTTGAAAATATTATTCAATTTAAAAATAAAAACTTTGCTCATGTATTTATTGTAAGGCAATTGTATATGTGTGAAAAATCACTATGTTATTGAAAATCTATTCGAGTAGCTAGAGAAAACAAATTATTATATCGATTTTATGACTTTAATAGATCTATTTTTAGATCTATATTATTCTCAAACTTTAAATAGTATGTAACCAACTACAACACATATTTCTTCAAATCTACAATATAAATTTATATAATCATTTCAATGAATTAATACACAATCTCGACATATTTAACGCGAATTGATTCTGAGCATCATATATATATATATCTATATAAATTCATTTCCGTAGTATTCTGTTCCTGCAGATTTCACGTTTTTTATCTTATATATATCTTTTTTAATATTTAATAAGTATTTTATATAGATTACAAAGTAACAGTCCTGATTATCTCATTTCTCAGTTGACGTTATCTTTTTTATGTGAAAATTTTATATAATTAGATAATAAACACAATCAAAAATGCGTATTCGGGTATGCAAAGCAGCAAACTTTCCGAAGAGATAAATGATGATAAAAAGAACAAGGAATTAGATATGCAAAATCGTGTGACTTGTAAACATCATCAGTGCGCAAAGCTCTTTTCTTGGAAAAACTCTGTAGCAAGTTTGGTAAATTTCGACTTTACTGGGACGATACCTAGTCATCAAGGTTACGAGAAATTACACTTATGTATGCAAAAAAAACATGCAAGATATTTAGAACAAGGTAAAATAGTAAAAAACGATAGATAAAACTTCACGCATCGTTACTATTAGACAATACTGTTCTACGAACAATATCAATGTAGCAAAAAACAATCCTTGGAAAACAGTAACGCGACAATTATGGCAAATTTTGTTCTGCAAGGAAAGCAATAGTGTGTCATAATATGCACATCAAGAATTTTTTGCGCGCATATACATCCCACGATCGCAGATATTAAAAATAAATTATGAAAATACTTTCGTATTAGAACATTATATCACTACCATGTTACATATGACAGACATTTTAAGTGGAAGAATTAGCCGCTATATGATTAAAGCAACTTGTCAAGAAGTAAGGAATTAATTTTACTGTAAGGAACGGATATTCTTTTTATGAATCTCCATCCCTTAATTGGGATACAATATCTTTTACTTATAACAATGAAATGAATTCTTTATCTCTTGGTTACTTGTTATCATAATGTAGTAATTTACACTTAAAATCCCTTAATTCATGTACAGGGTCAGGAAGCAACTGAACTCGGATTTCCTGAATGACAAATATTCTAATACCGAGCTACCCACACACACAGCATTTCAACCTCTCATCTTATAATTATAGTAAGTATGCGTTACCGAGAGCGCGACATGAGTAAAGCATTGTTTAGAAAAAAACTTCCAATATATGTCACGAGTATTTTAACGATATTTCCTAAACATTACTATATGAATTTGATTATTTAGATGAACTTTAACATCTTTCTATGCTTTACTATTTTACATATTGTTTGACAGCTGGTCCTGATGATCCAAATAAAAGATCGACACATACGATTTTGAACAATTAATAAATCACATTTGAAGGAAAACTTGCGCTTCGATTACCGCGTCTGGCTCTCGATTAGTCATTTCACATCTTTTCTTTTCATATTTTGCATAAAAATAACATAGAAAAACAAACTATCGTAGAATATGTAATGCATTTAGGTGTGCTATATACCATATAATTACTCGAATGTCACTTATCAGATTGTCAAGTTGTTTCAGGTCATTATTGATAGGATTTTGATGAAAGCAAATAATCAATGTGGCTTTAACGTCTTTCACGATTCTCAAGTAAAAAGCAAATACTAAAATACCATCGACGACAATAATACACGATACATTAATTCTCTCTCATTTTATAAAAAGGACAACAAGAATATCAAAACCAATTGTTAATACCAATGATTAATACTGGTACCATAAAAAAAAATATTACAAAAGTTAGCTTACGAATCCCTCTCGGATTGTCAGGTTCGATAACATGTACCGTGTCTTCATTGTATTCGATTCTCGTCAATCTTGGAAATATATATAAATCTATGGCGAGAGACGAAAAAGGAAGCTATTATGCAAAATGTAACACGCAAGTTAATAAATCACAAATTTGATAATATAAGCTTTAAATTTTAGTGAATTTCTTAATACTTTTTCATATAAATATGAACAATAGTTCATCAATTTGAAAAAGCAAAAGTGAATTCATAAACATTTATAAATCTGAATATATAGGAATCATTTATGTAAAATCAATTTTGTATATACATAATTTATAATTTATATATCATACACTTCTTTGATTTTCAAGTAAAATACTTAGAAGTAATCTTTTTTGTAAATTCCCTTGCCGTATTTGTCCGTCTATATTGATTATTATGAATATGAATGAATACATCGTTGGGAAAAGAAGAATTTTAGACTAGCATAACATATAATAAATACATATGTTTACAATGAATTGAGGATGCATAGTACCTCATGCAGCTTTGATCGAATGGATGATAGCGAATAATAATCACATCAAGTCAAGAGCAGGAGTTTAGCACGTAGATTTATACGTTCTTGAAGCGCGCTAGCTAGTTCTCTTGTCAATTCTTCACAGACTAAGCGTAATTCCGCATTCTTCTCCCTTAATTCTTGCAAAGTTAGTGTTTTCCTGTCCTCCGATTCGTCTTTATTATCTTCTTCACCGCAATCTCGTTCTGTAACAAGAGATTATATTTTAACTATCAGATATAATTAAGAAAAACAAAAATATGATATTAAAAAACATTTGTTTTATAAAAATAAAAAATACTTTTAAATACTTTCACAAATTCATTTTCTTTAAAAAAAAAATCAGATATTTCAGCTTAAATATAATAATATTAATTACAGAAAGTTTACGTATTATAAAAAACTGTATATAATGAATATAAAAAAAACAGAAAATGCTAAATGTTTTTAAAAAAATAATGAGAAAATTTTTTACTTGGACTGGGTTTTCTATAAATATGAAACGCTCCGCACACTCCGGTGAATTGTTGAGATTGTGGCACTGTATTTTCTATAGATGACATTGTAGTCTCAGGTACTTCACTCTTGGGTGAAAAATGAGAGAAGTCAGCAACAAAAGCTTGACTTTCACTTAAGGTTCTTTGTCCTTCACCTTCGCTTCTTTGTCCGACCAATTTACGAGGCGAAGTCTGCAATAAAAATACATCATTACATCTTTCATAGAATATTATATAATCTATATTTTAAATATGTATGTTTTAAAAATAATATTATCTCTCTCTCTTATAAGATTATATAAAGCGTTTTTCTCTAAAAATAAAAAGAAGTTTCTTATTATATATAAAGAACTTACGATTCCTGGTGAGATTCTAGGTGGTACTAATGGTGGTGCCCCAAGAAAACTTTGACCATTTTTCCCTACAAAAAGATATGTGCATATAAGTCAAAACATGTAACTTTAGTTTAATAATCACAAAAATATGTCACAGATTATCAGCAATATATACCTAATTTATTAAGATCGAGACTAGAACTGCGCGCATGTGTTCTATATGGTCTGGGTGGCGGTGGAGGTGGTGGTTCCTTCTTGGGAGTCACGATTACGGTGTCTTCAGAAGCTGCGGAGGGTTTCTTTGTAAGAGGTCGTTGCACCAATGATGCCGCAGAATGTTGCAGATCATCATCCACCAAGGTAGTACAACTGTTACTGCTGCCATTAGCGCCAGAAGCGAGAATTGCCGCTTCGGGCGTTAAACGCAACGGCACTGGATGCAAAATCTTCGGATCTCGTTCGACGGCTGATTTTTGGAAATCGAAATTCACTAGCTGCAATCCTGGGCTGGTAACTGAACTACTCGCTCCAGTCGGCGAATCTACAAACTTCGTCCATTCTCTATTCTTCTCACGAGCATTCGCAGAATTCGGCGGCGATTTTTGAACAGTTGTTGCCGGTGGGATTTGCGATGCGGCAGTTGTTTGCATGACTAATGGAATTGACAAGGACGGAGGTAAAACGTCCGGTAGAGGCACATGATTTCTCCTCAGCACAACAAGATGCATAGCTACGTAAAATTCTTGTAAACTGAGCGCTCCGTCTCTAGTAACATCTGCAAGCTGCCAAATACGTCTTAACTCGGAAACGGGAAGTCGCGATTTCTCGAAAAACGTTCTGGCTACAGGTCCTGCCAGAAGACCTTCTGGATCAGGTTGCAGTTGCGCAAATTGCGCAGTGTAATAATCACGTTGCTCATCACTAATAATCCATACTTCTTCCGGTGGGAAACCCGAACCGTCGCCTTCTCCTTCACCTTCATCACTGCTATGACGTTCTGAACTTTCCTCCTCTGTACCCAATAGCTGTCTTTGCTCTTCAGAAACTAATAAACCTTGCCAACCTCCAGAAACAGAATCCAGGATTGTCTCACTACCCAACATACCATCATTCCTTTCTTGAGTCACACTGTTTGTTGGAGTAGGGGAATCTGTGCTGCCACCAGTCTCACGCGGAGATTCTGCTTCACTTTCGCTTTCGGTAGTACTTTCTGGAGGGTGGTGCCTACCTTTTATTCCTCTAATTGAATCTGAACTCCTTCCACCATCCTCGTCACCAGTTGGCCATGTAAATCTTGGTAAAGTAATAATATCCGAAGATCCAGTTATCATATCTCTGGAGATTTCCAAGCCAGCCTGATGGACAGCTACGAGTTTCAACGCTGCATAAAATTGTTTCTTGCCCAGAAGTGTGTTGTTTTTAGTTCCCATACAAATATCCAATATCTACAAATTGAAAGGACCATTTATTATTAAAAAATATATATCTATGTAGCAATATATAGTCATATTTCTATAATATTCCAATACCTGTATATTGTAGATTAATTTATCAGATATTTTAATAAATCAATCAATTTTTATTTTCTTTTCTTTAAAATGTCAATGATTTTATAATCACATCATTCTAATGATAGTAATCCGCTTTGCACTAAAAATAATGTACACTTTACAGAACGTAAACATTTAATCTCACGATGCCCTAGATTACGTTAAAAGCTACGGAAATTATTCAATATATTCCTACTAGTAGATTAATTGATTCAGCTGATACGACATAACCTCCACGAGTAAATCCGACACATTTCAATCATAAAATCTATATTATATCTATTTGATCTCGGCATCAGGAGCAACGAATCTCTCGAAAACTAGATAAATTCTATTCGCGCTATCCGCTATCAATGATGGAAGATAAAATACCGATTCAAACTCGAACCAGCTATCAAACTCACCTTCATCATGATATCCCTGGGTAAGTTAGCCGAGCGCAACAACTCGGCGACTTTGATAACGGGCACGCTGTCGCTGTCCGTGTTCTCGCAGCAGTATATAAATATGTCACCGTAATAGCGATGCTCGGTTGATGTCAGATGCAGACTCGCCATCGTCATCATGTCCCAATCCATCTTGAACGGTCGAGGACGTCCAGGCCGAGACCTCCGAGAATGCGTGCCGTCCCGGCTCTCGCGTTTCTCTTAACGTTTTTATTCCAACGTCCCGTTCTTCTCGTCCCGCTACTTTTCGTCAATCGCGACACGGTCTACTTCTTCACGTTACGGCCGCGATCTGTGCGGTCACATCTCGTCGCGCGAATCTCGGCGAGTCCCGCGGGAATACGAGAAACATTCATTTACAAGCTACACCCCCGTGCGCGATTATCGGATGATCGCTATCTCCGGCCTCCGGCTGGCTGCTGGCTGGCACGTTTGACATTACCATAATCCGTGTAGACTAACTCTCTCCCCTGCCGTGCATCTTCCGCGCGGTCTGTGCGTGGTAACTTCAGTTTCTAATTGTTCGCATCGGTCGATTCCGTCGACTGGCGGGAAACTCGAGATAATGTTGACAACGTTGTGATTATATAAATCCAATGAAAAAAATAGATTAATACCTTCCTAGTTGCGCATTCTATATTTTCTCGCAGTTTTCCTGCCTTTTTCTACCTAGTATCTGAATATTATTCTCTCTCTCCTCTTGTCTTGGGATGTAGTCGAGCAATAAACTATATATATTAATTATAGCCATTTGGATAAATAACTATTTCTACATGTAATTTTTCCGCATGTTGTGTACTATACATACAAAACTGAAAAAAAAAAATATATATAATTCAAAAGAATAACGATATATATAGATTGGTCAATATAATATATTTCACGATTCATATTATTCTGATCTAACGACACCTCAACAAAAGTATCGAAGTTAAAAAGATGGAAATCATTCATTAGTAATAGAGCCGTAACAATAAACGTGGAAATTACATTATTGTTGGTACGTTCTTTTACAAGAATAAATTCAATATCTGTCGATACACATTCACACGTTTTATATTATTTAATACAGATTTTTTTCATAAAGATATCGCTATATGAGATTGGGATAGAGTTATGAATTAGCAGAATACACACGCGCACATTTCAAAGTCGATGAAAATCGTCCAGAATCCCGTCTCTTCGAAAGTCAAGACAGAAAAGATATCGCTTTTCGATAATGGAAAGAAACGAGATATTATTAATTAATCATACAAAATGTGACTCGTGACTAGAAGAAATTATTACAATACAATATTTCCCCGATTAATACAACGATAATGCTAGTTTCATTAGCAGGATGCAATAGTGTTTTAAATCGGTCGATTTGGAGTTTGTAGGTTTAGATGAATAGCAACAGTCAGTGAAACGAAGAATTCTCCACGTTGGCCAACGAAGAAGTGCCCTTCTTTATGCTATCGCAGCGTCCTGCGTTCGATTTCTGTCCGGTCGTTTTCAATCGCAGCTGCACCGATGAATCTTCTCTCGGACCTTCGATAATATTTTCAAAGTCCCAATTGTCGAAATGTTCTTCGAGTAGGTCTTCCAATTTCTTCGAGAGCGCCTCAATCTTTTTTGTTCGCTCATCATCATGCTGTAATGAAACAACTTCCTGAGAATGGAACTTGAAAATCTAACACGAATTTTAAAAAATCGAAAAAAAATTATGAACCTTGTGAAATTAAATTTTCATCTTTTTTTTTTGAAATTGTATATTAAGATATTATATTCATAATCTTTGATTTATGTATGTGCGAAGATTAAATAATCTAAAATTGTATATATAATAATTCTATATATAATAATCTTTTTTTATCGAATGAATATCACATATCAATTAAAAGAGCTAAATACATTTTATACAACTGTTGATTACAAACCTGATGATATAGTCTTGCATTATGAATAATGCGACGGAAATCTTTTACGGCATGTTCAACTTTATGATAAATCCGATTCTTCAACTTGTACTCGACGATCTCGAGAAACATCGGACTCTTAACAACTTTACAGTAATCCTCCATCTGCGAATCGAGAAAAGAATATTTTCATCAAATATTATATATCTAAAAAAAAAATTTAATCTTTTTTTTTAAATCGTAAACTAACTATTTCTGCGGACAGAGACTGGTCATCCTTATTATTGCACGAGAGCGGATACTTGAAGATCTTCGCTTCGTCCATTTGCCAGACAGTTTGATGAATCGTTTCCAATTTACTCAGCGCAAGAGGACTGAGGCTCTGCTTTTTCTTGGAACTGTACCATACCGACCAACCGCGATCGCTCGATTTAATGGCACACTTATCTTTCGAGTGTTCCAGATCTTTCTTTCTATGCGTTTTCGCAGTAATTGACAATTTCGGCATTACGTTGTTCGATTTGGCACCGCTGACTTTTGCGCACGATCCCTCCTCCAATTGGAAATCGTTGCCGCCTGCACTTCTCACTGTCTTCTTATCAGCTGATTTTCGCGATTTATGTAGAAGTTGATAAGATTGTTCCGGATCTTTTCTCTGACACTTGCGACCAGGAATCGGTATTACGGTAGCCATCGATGAGTTGATTGTGCACGGCTTACACGTCTCTTTTCTCTCCAAAGGCACATTGTTCGGTTTTATGGATCTTCGCACTGTCTCGGAATACGTAGCTCGTCCAACATAACTTTCCGATTCTTTCGTCGACGTTTCATCATTTCTCGAGAAAAAACCAGAGATACGCTCGCGGGAGAAGATCGCTGGATATTCGCTATCGACGATTATCGCAGGTGTTTTCATATCTGTATCCGCAGTTGACGATGTTGCGAAATGATCTAGTTTTACGTCGGCAATTTCCGAGCTATTCGAAGATTCTAAACTTCGTGGATCTACGTCGTCCTTGTGTCGCTTCTGTTTGCCGACGATATTCGCGTTATTGAGAGTCCTAATCAGCCAGGAATCCGTTTTCACGTTGGTTCTGATACCGAAAGCTGTTGAATATGCTTTTTAGAAAAGGTTTGTTTTGCTTATTATTAGGTACCACCTGCAAAGAGATCGCGATATATTTTTTAGTAGTTTTAATAATCTTTTAAAGTAACGAAATGCGCTAAATTTCCTCACGAGAAGATTTATTGTTTCGATAAAACTTTGAATTTTTGGCTTGTTATTGATTTAATCAGTTCTTATAAAAAATATATAACACGATAAAAGCTATTTATTTTAATCAGCGCGATAATAAAATCACAAATTCGCGCGACTAATACGTTTTGTGTGATGATATTATTAAATATATATAAAAAATATATTATAAATTGCGTCACGATATTACATTTACTACGTATATTTTTTAATGAACTCGAGAATTAATTGTGATAAATCGCGATATCTCTTTACCATTCTCTTCCACGCGCAACTGGGATGCTGATAGGACGCTCGTACTGGGCGATAGTCTGCATGTAGATCCCGAATCGTCTTCCGAGGCTTCATAGGACGAGGCATAATCGACGTTATTACGCTTTAGTAATTTCAGATCGCTCTGCTGCGACGTCTCAGCATTCTCTTTATTCTTATTATTTTTTTCGGTATTATCATTGCAATCGATCTTTCTGCACGTATTGCCACAGTCCTTTATGTTAAGAGCCTCGAGAAGTATCTCGGCCGAAGCGCATGCAGCTTTCCATGTAACATCCTGATGAGCATTCTGCGATGAAGATCCCGTACGCTTTAAAATCCTAGGTGAGTTCTCGAGATTGAACAGAGGAGCAGGTAATTGCGAAGCCGGCGGGAACGACGTCTTTATTAGCGTAGCGTTACTGATGTTGGTGGTCGATGCATTTATATGCGATAAAGGTGTCGAAGACGCAAGTATCGATATACCCTTCCCTTTATTGCCACATACGTTGTGATGACTGTTCGTCGCGTGCGCGTTGCGAGACGTCGCGTTGTTGTTGTCCGATCGACGATTGAATCTTCTCTGGTGCCTCTTCCTCGGGACGTTGTAGCTTCCTGGTTTCATGTACACTCGCACGTCCTCGGAGCTATCGTATTCCTCCGGCGTGTGTTGCGCCTGATAAGGATTGATAAAGTTACTGGCAGCCCATGGTGTACTTTGAATATTCGGCAGATTTTGCAAGGCTTGAAACTGTCGATTCGGGTCAATCTGCGGCTGCTTGGAAATGCTCATCGAGTATTTTGGCATCTCTTGCTGAGCAAATAATCGCGATCCTGAGTTCTCATTTATCTTCGATTCCTCAAAAGTGGACGCAGCCGGAGGCTGCGCGTTTCGCATGCTGGCAAACCAGGCTGATAGATTGGCAGCCATTTCCTTGGACTCCTTGTCGAATGTTCTCGGCTCGATTTGGCTGAGCAGAGTCATTTTATTTCTAGGCACAACCGGAAATTCTATTTGATCGGTCTGCGATTTGCCGACGTACGTCGGATGGATCTTCGCGCTTTTAGTTCTGTAATTTTGCTCGGAATTTCTACTACTTTTTGAATTGATATCGGTAACTGGATAAGAATATCTCGAAGAGAGATAACCACCGTAAGTTAAAATCCCCGGATTGGGCACAGGATACGAAGAGCCCGAGTTACTGGGCAAAGGAAATGTGAAGGATAAACAATTCTGTGCGTATAGTCCACTATAAGTTACAGGAGTATTCGTCGCTGGATGTTGCAGTCGGATGGATTGGTCGGTATTACCACGTGATGCTAAAAGTTTATTTTCTGATTTAAAGTCATGTCTTTTGTCCTTCGTCGTATCCGTACTGCTCTCCATCATTTTATTCCTCAACTGATAGAACTCGGCGTTCAGCGATTTTTGAATGGAATCGTTCGTCCGCGACGCAGAGAGCGCATTCTTCGTACGCAATTTTGTACTCATCAGATTATTAACATTCATGTGATACACGGAGACGTTAGGCACGGACTTGGTGGTATTAATCACGGATGATAAATTCTCTGTAATCGTCCATTTGCTTCGTAATTTACTTTCTTTCTGAGCAGCCGATTGCTGTTCCTGTTGACCGGAATTGTATTGAAAATTATGTAGGCTGCTCGTTGATAATGGTGCCGATGTTGCATTAGTTGGATTTTCTCGAGAAGAGGCTTTTCTAACTATGTTCTGTTGAACAAAGGAGCTCGAAGACGGTTGAGCGAAGAGATTATAGTTCGTATAAAGCGACACATCGCCTGGAAATGAGGATGATCCGCAAATCGGATTGCATTTTCGATCTGTTATTTCGTTATTCTCTCCGAATTTCTGGAAGGTCCGCACTATTTGCTTCAGTAATTCGCATGTGCTCTCTTCCCACGCATGAAAGCATGTGATTAACTCGGGCTCCAATCTATCAAACAAATTGGGAAAATGTTGTTTGTTCAAATAATTGTCGAGACTCAACCATCCGTTGCTGATACGTAGAAGAGCATTTATAAGATCATTAGCGAGAACTCGATCTCCCGCGAAGACCGGGATACAAGTCGAAGACTTGGTAATCGCCGTCCTGGTAGCGGATGACAAACACGTTAACCAGCTTTGTTTAGAGTCCGTATCGGAATCCGTATGGGAATCATTGGAGCCGAGCACAATCTCGGCTTCCGTGCATCCCCAGTAAGCTGTCTTCCGAATCAACTCTGGATACTGTGATCTATCAGTACATGGATAAGCATCTGTTTGAACGCCTATCGACGTTCCATTTTCGTATTCGGAACAAAAATCGGTGAACCAATTCGCCTTATTAGACACGTTGTCGCCGGCGCCGCTAAACAACGGTGTGGAATCAGTTTTGTTATCGGGTTTCGATTCCTCCTTACCCAAATCATTCGAGGATGCGGTATTGCATAGAGCCGAGACCATCTTTTCGGCCTCAATAGTAAAATCGAAGCTGTTCGAAGATTCATCCGAGTAATGCTCCTCGTCGGTCTTCTCGGAAATGGGTTTCTGCGAATCGCGATCAGTAGATTCGAGACTCTTGTTGTTGCCCGCGATAGCCGCGTCGCATGAAATCTTGGCAGACGTTTCGATCTGAAGTGGCCAGCCGTTGAAATTATCGCTATGACTGACAGGAACGATTCGAGATTCACAGATGCTTGATGGTGTCTTGTTCGCATTATTTTTGAACGATGAGAAATCAGATGTGGGCGAAAACTTGTCCCTCTCCATTGGAGTGAGGACTAAACCAACAGGCGGATTCGTGAAGAGCGGGGAGGATTGCACCATCGCTGGGAATTGATTGCTATTGAAAGCAGTTAGATTGGTGTAAGGATTGAGGCTGGGAAGCGGGAAGGATGAATTGGGGTTGACGGTTTGCAAACTGCAAGTATTTGTGGCCGAGATATTGTAGTAAGAAGCCTGCATCGGATGCTGCTGCTGCGCGTTTTGTCGGTCCTGAATGAGGCAGAAGGTCTGTACGTTTGACGGCTTAAAATTGAAAGATTGCGGTAACAGATGCGTCACTCTGGAATTGTTGTTATAATGTTCGCTAGACAATGGTCCAGCATGAGCAAATGTGGATGAAGTTACTAAGAAGGACGTGGTCGACGACGGGATCGGGGCTCGGCTAGAAGACGGTTGGTCAAGGAGCACCACAGGTTTCGGGTTGCAAGAAAGCGGTTGTTGCTGTTGGTGACATAGTTGACCGCGGGATGGCTTGCTCTTGGAGTGCCATCGATTATTCTTACCTATATACAAAAGAATAATCGTCATTGCAATTGTAAAACAAAAAGATAGGAAAAAAATTTATATAATCTTATAAAATTGCGATTATGATTAATATATTATTTACAATTTATTTAATATCATTTTTTTCGCGTAGAACATTTAATTTTACGAAACAGATTTGAAAAAGAATTGAGGATAGAAAAAAAGAAATTGATCTTATAATATTAATCAAAATTAATTTCTTTTTCAGACCTTGAAGATGTAAAGCAGCGGAATTCGATGAACCAACATGAGATTGAACGTTTGGATAAACGCACGAAGGATGAAGTACTGTCCCATATGGTTGGAGAGTCACCATTGAATTACTGATGGGAGCATATAAAATTTGTTGTTGTTGTTGTGGTTGATGATAAACGGCCGTTGTCGATGGGCTTGGAATCGGGGATGATCGAGGATGATGTACAGATGATCGGTTTGATCGTACAGCTGTTGGGCGCATGATCCGCTTGATCTTTAAATCAGAACTGAATCCACCACCGTCTCCGAGTCGATGTTAGCAGCTTCTATTAAATCTGTCAATGTTATGTTATCGATATCGTTATTGTCCGAAGTTCTTAATATCATTGCAAATTATTTCAGGAATGCAATTGGTTACGTCTTTCGCACGTCAATTTACATTTTTTCAATATTAATTGCGCGATATTTCATCGTATATTTAATTTCATTAGAAAATAATTATTTACTTGATTAGGACCATAACGCCGCTCTAACAATGTATATTGCATGCAAAATGCATCCCACATTAAATGTAATAAAGTTAAAGTAATGTTATTTAAAAAAATCCTTATTTGAACTTATAGTGATAGTCGTTTATCTAAGTGAGATGAATATAGCCATTATATCAGCTGTTGATTGAAATTCATCTAACTTCTTGTTAAGAATTATGCGCATTCCTAAAAAAATCATTATTTTCGTTTCACAATATATTCTAATATAATAATTAATGTCTAGTTATAGTATAAAGTCTAGCTATGGTAATGTTGTTTATATATTTCATGGTAATGCCAATAACAATAGTATATATATATAGTATATGTATTAAATAAATACTATAAATAAAAACAATTTTTATTTAAAAAAAGAGAAATTATTATGTGGTGATTTAAAAAATGTTAGTTAATATATCGTTCATTGTAATATTAATGTTGCTATGAATACAGTGAAAATATGTATATACAATCTATTACAAGAAACATATGGAATAAGAGACTAACAGAAAGATTTTTTGAATTAATGAATATTTTTGAATTTTTGTACAGTTAGAATTACAGCAGAAAAAAAAGTACAAAAATGAGTCTTTACAAACTAGCATAGATATTAAATTGCACAAGAATTATAAATAATAGAAAAGCTTAGCTTTAGAAAAGAGAACAATACCATATACTGTGAAATATACGTAATATAATATAAAAAAGATTTTTTTTTTTATAAAAATTTTTTATGAAGTTATAAAATTAAATTTTATAGTATTGGTCTTCATACATTTACTTTTTTTTCATTCTTTTTTATTATCAATATTTTTCCTCATTTTCTTCTTCTATCGGGTCTTCTGTAAACTCCACTGTAAATACTGCTTTGCCGGATATTCGTCTTTCTAAAATGAATAAAATGAAATTATACAATCTCTCTTGTGTAAAATATATAGACTTAACTATAACAACTAACCTGCTCTTAAAAGAAGCAGTTGACATTGATTTAATATAGCTGCTTTTGATTTGACTTCGCTTAAACCCAACATAGATCCACTATGCATGATATTAACTGGAGTAATTATGGATAATATAGATTATTTAAAAAATATTAGATAAAATAATTGGCAAAGAACTAAGTGTGATTTTATTGTTATACTATTCATTATTATCACATTAATTTCAAGGATACAGATTTATGATATCATAAGGGTTTCTGATTAAATTCGGATGATCTGCACCACTTGATATGATTACATTCTATAATAAATAAGTAAATATATATATAAATAAATAAATTATACATATATATATATGTGTGTGTGTGTGTGTATATATAGAGAGATTATATAAACATTCTTATTTATAATAGCGATAATCGCTTTCTATAGTTATTAAGAATTTAATATATGCACACATGCACTTCATCATATGCACCTACCATACACTTGTAATACATATGAAGTAGATGAGAGTAACGAATAGTTGCTACACGTGTTTTTCGATTCAAGAGATCTGCATATTGTATTTCAAAACATAAACCTCTTGCTACTGCCTGCCGATATAACTTTCTTTTCATTCTTATGCCAGAAACTAATGGTCTCATCGTAATAAGATCTACATTTAATTGTGAACAAGCAAACTATAAACAATAAAAGAAATTAATAAAATGAGACAAATTAAAATATATATTTATACATTGAAAAATCACAATTTATATTAAAATATGAATATGTTCTAACCTCCAACATATCTTGTTTAGTTGGAACAATAGCATATAAATGATATTTTTTCAAATTTGGGCACTGTGCCTGTAATAATAAAATTAATATACTGGTATCGCTTTAATGTATAAGTAAGCTTTTTGTTTTAAAAATTATGTAAAGTTTTCTACAGATTATTTATTATTTTCAGTAGGTATATATCATAGATTTATATATTTTAATAGTATTTTATCTAAATTATATTTTCCAAAAGTATACAATTACACTTTTTTTAAAATAAATGATTCAAATACAAATTTTATTAATATGTTACTAAAAATTATACCAATGTATGTGTTTTTGCAGGATTTGAACAAATAAATGTAATCCTGTTAAGTATACATAATTTTCCCTTAAATTTCTCATTTAGTTCGCACACATTAATTGGATCTGGCACCATATTTGGCACAGTTTTACTCTCTTCACCTTTTTTCTTCTTTTTTCTATCATTATCGACAGTACTTTCCTCTACAGTTTGATTTAACATCACTGTTTTATAACCCACTGATAACAAATAAATTTATAAATATATAAACATACCGAGATTAATTTATATCATTTATCTCACAGCTAACTTACTTTGATACAATTTTAATAAAATATCGTTCAAACGATCCTCATTCTCGTTCGATACATTTATACACAAGTCAAAAAATCCATTACTTGGTTTAAAATCCATCTCAACAAAATCTATAATTCATGAATTAATATATATATCAAATAAAGTGCAAATATAGTGAGTAGAATACACAATCGTAACACGAAAAGTCTTTTATACAGAATTTCTATATTTATTAGAACAGAAAAAATGTGCGAGTGTGTCTTCTATAAAAAAATTTATTAACACACATGTTGCGTTTTATTATATTTTATTATAGTTTTCTAACATTTGCTAATGACACTGTGTTGTCTGTATATATATATGCGTAATAACAGCACACACACAAAAATAAAAAGAATACTAAATACAATAATCTCCTATTATTTATGATTTATGTACACATGTACAGGAAGAGAAGCGAATCAGCTGATTCGCGATTAGTGAGATAGCTGTGGCTGCCGCCGATGCTAAGCCAGCCGAACTACATAGCCAGATTCAATATTTAGTGCTATGGTAAAACAGCCGGTTGGTGCATGTCCTTGCTAGATCTATATAATTGTAGATAAAAATGCGAAGAAATATTATAGATTTATTAATGTTTTATTTAGCTGCGCCTGATGTGGTAATCATGGAACGCCGATATTGTCGCTCTCAGGCTTCTCTCACTTAGTAATCGTTTCACGAATTTTTTTACTTAACAAATTTGCTTGCCAAATTAATCGATATTAATAATAAAATTAATATCTTAAAGTTTTGTGCGACAAAAAATTAAATATATGCTATGCAATTTATGAGGATGAACAAAAGAATGCCGAGATGACCATTCTTGTTTCTGTATTTAATGTAAACTTAAGTATAAACAGGCGCAATTCGAATGATATCAAAATAAAGATTACTACAAGAAACTATAAAAATCTAATTACAATATATAAATTCTAATAAAAAAATTATAATTATTATAAAAATTAAATTTAATAAAAAGAGTTATAGGGATTTTGTAGCAAGATAACAAAAAAAAAAAAAAAAAGCGATAGAAATTATATAAAATATATATATTAAGATGTTGCTTGAATAATATAAAGTGGCGTGACACAGCCCGAATTAACCATTACGAATAATTGATTTTTAACAGGATTATTTCTTATTCTTAACATCCTGTAAGATTAGATCAGGAATTGTATATTCAGCCGCTGTACATCGATGAGGATGATACCTCGTCTTTGTTACGTCATTTTTAATTACTGAAATACAGATTACCTTCGTCGGTTTATCTATTCGATCGAAGGATACGTCGTTTTGAATGAGCAATAATCTCGTGTACCCGAATTCACATTTCTATATAAAGACCGGGAACTATATAAAGACCGAGTTCATTTTCTGATTTGACTTTGTTAGCTGAAGATACCAGATTAAACCTGATTATGGAATTTAAACTAGGATTACTTCTTATATTTATCTTTGCAAATTGCATGGTACGTATTTTTTTGTAATAAAAAATTGCGCTATATCAGATTTATTATCATTTATTATTAATATCAAATATAATATCAAACTTGACAATTAAAAGTCGGTTAAAATAAAATTTGCTTGCGAAATAAAATCGAGATTTCATTTATTTCAAATCATGACATTTAAACAAAAAGAATCAAATTTTTTTTTTCTATAATTTAGAATATCATGTTTTAACATTTTTATTGAAAAATCTTCGATTAAAACTGATTGCGAGTCACAAAATTTATCCCTAACATTTATCTCGGATAAATGCTTTAAATTAAATATATATTTTTGCATATAGTGTTTTTTTTATATATATATAATATTATATATAGCAATATATTTTCAAAATATATACTAGGCGTATGTGCGTCGCAACGAGCGGCTGATTTACAATCAACGATACAGCTATCAATATCCGCGCTATCAATCAGGCGACAATGGAATTCCCGGTGTAGCTGGGATAGATTATCCGATCTTCCGTAAAGTTCCGTGGACGCAATTCGAATGCGAACAGCAACGACATCCGGGTTATTATGCCGACCCTGAGACCGACTGTCAGGCGTTCCACATCTGTCAACGCGGCGGCCGTAAGGATTCGTTCCTTTGTCCGAACGGTACGTTATTCAATCAGGAGAGACTGGTTTGCGAATGGTGGAACACCGTGGATTGCTCTCGCGCTCAAAGTTTCTACTCCATTAACGGGGCAGTTACAAAAGCAATGGAGGAAGCTGATAGGTGAGCCACGCATTATGTAACGAATTGTTCAAAATGCATACCTACCTATTTACTGTGCGTTCGCGCACGGTATTCGCGTGCGATTGCATAATCGGACCATAATCTTCTTATCTCTCGCGGGTTAAGTACGAAAAATGTTGCGGCAACATTTCTCTTAACATTCTCCTCAACGTCGAATCATTTCGTAATAAAATAAGGCGATAAAAGTCACACACGGCCAGTTTAATAATAAGCATTTCATTCGTACAGGAAATGTATAATCAGACTCCCCCGCTTTCAGTTTTCACCGCTGCGTTGAGTGATATTTAAAAAGACTCGATGGTCGTAACATGTAAACGTCACACATATTATTAATCCAAATTTATGATATTTTTAAAATATATTATTTTTTTGCACGCCATAAAGCTTACTTTAAATACGCAATTTGGAATTTTTATATCTTTTTTATTGTATTTGTGTTTTATCTACCTTTCTTCTCTTTACAATATTAGTTTTATTATATAGTTTTAGTATATACACTGCTAATCATTCCTGTACTCTTTTACAATGAAGACGCAAAATAGCTCCTGAAAAGAAGCTCTTCGGAGATTATTATCAGCGTGGCTATAACATTGAGGCTGGACCTTGGAATAAATACAATTGGCAAGGCGAACAACAAGGATGGAATGAAGACGATACATCGCTCCGTTACAATCAAAATTCGCATTTCGTTAACAAGCTTTTTTATGAAACTCCAAGGAGATTGGTTCTTCCATCTTCGCGATCCAAATTTTTCGTCAAATCTTTGCCGAATACAAGCACTCGTTACAGCAATTTTTATTCGCCGAAACCGAATTACGCGATCGTCGGTGATGAATTTAACAAACAAACGACGACGAATGATCTTGCAACACCGTCTAACGTTTACTTACCTCCCCTGATCCCGTAACTGGATAATGCCGTAATAATAATAATGTATTGTACTCAGCACGTGTCATATTTAATATTTTTAATGTACGAGTCTTATATTAATAAATAGCACTTTTAAGATAAATTGTCCATTTTATGAATCTGTCTTTATTTTTTCGTTTTTCTCGCGAAAAGCTTTTTTTTTTTTTTTATTATATTATTATTAATTCAATTTATCAAAATATTTGATCAAAGAAACGATTTATAATTTGTGAAGTATAGCAAAACACAACTAATTTAAGAATTAATTTTTTTAAGAAAATTATTATAAGATGTGTAAAAGGAAAGAGAAGAAAAAAAGAGAAAAGGAGGGAGAAAGTAACAGTCTAAGTAATGGAATTGCACAACCACAAAACTTAAGCAAAATTTTCTTTGGAGATTCTGCTTTCCTCTTTTGCTACAAGATTTTGCTGCCCCCAGTTAATAGACATAGAATCGTGCTTCATCAAATCGTGCTCTTTAGTTCGTTCTCCATCCTTTCAAATAACCAGGATATATATTGTATATATACAAAGCGGGATAATGTTTAAAAGTAATTGCGACTGATTGATAGAATTAAACTTTCATTACAAATCATATATGTAAAGTGTAGATGTGTTTTCTGAAACAGGTTTATTTTAAGAAAAAG
The DNA here is from genome assembly GCF_030449975.1 of Polyergus mexicanus. Classification (NCBI taxonomy): domain Eukaryota; kingdom Metazoa; phylum Arthropoda; class Insecta; order Hymenoptera; family Formicidae; genus Polyergus; species Polyergus mexicanus. The sequence continues at coordinate 3,302,945 of NW_027223323.1, forward strand.
AATCGTTATTCTTTTATAGCCACACTATTAATTATTACATACATACACGTGTACACAAATATCAAGTAAAAAATAAAAATAAAATATAAAAACTTACGACAGTGAGTAATTTTAAAATTTCGTACAAGCTCAACGAATTATGAAAATTAATATTGAATGCCTAATAGACTTCTCGTCTTGGATTTCTCCTTGTTTGGCGTTAAATGGATTTCTCCAACACGAGCAATCTATTTAATCCTCTCGTACTTTTGCGGGTATAGATGCAGTCGAGCTATATTCAAGACAACATCGGCTTATAATATCACGATTTATGGACGATGGAAGGGCTCCCATCATCGATAGACGCGCGATGAATAAGCGATGACGCAAGCGCAGATACAGCTAGTGTTTCTCTTTGATATTTCCCGGTTTCTGAAAGCAAAAGGGGCAAGCGTTTCGCGAGTACTATCGATTTCAATGAGAGATACAAGAGAGTACGCGATCCTCTAAAATATATATCTGTCCACTGTATCGCGTCGCTTGAGAGCCAAGATTAAACCGCCTTTGCAATCGTTCGCGCGAAGGTCGATCGTGATTCATGGATGTAGGCGCATCCCCTTAGTCTTATATTCTCACGGATCCCAACTTGAATGCTCCTATTCATAGATTTCGAACGGACATGACGTAGACATGGAACAAACGTCCGTCAATTATGACATATATGCGTATTGCACAAATTGTATATATTGTAATATTCATATACGATTCACAATTCTCTTGCAAATATGCGCAACGCACATTGAATAACATCAATCAAAAAGATGGATCTCCACGACCTTGATTGAACATCTCGTTCTTACAGGAAATTGCGCACTAAATGCTCGCTTCGCGATCGGAAAGCAGTTTGAAAAATCTCTCATTAGAGAAATAGTGAAATATGCAAAGAACGTTTACACTACCCGTATAATAGAACTTGTAAAAGCAGTTAACTTAACGTACAGCTACTAAAGACGGTTGTTAACTACAATTTACGCAAACTATGAAGAAATATCAACTTCTAAAGTTATGAAACGCAAAACAAACTAACAATTCCTAAGTAAAGAGACCTTATCGAAGCATTCTCGATATTATAGAAATACTGTCTCTTGATGCTTGGCATAATAATCTAATCGATCAACATGACAGTGGAGACTAATTTTTTTTGATCTTTTTTATTGAAAGCTTTATTCATAAATAAAATGACATTAGGCTGCTCAAACAATCTTTATGTTTTTAATGATTTGAATATTATTTTTATAAGAAAATATAGAAAAGATATAGAGAAAGATGGTGTTTTTATATTTTTCTTTTTTTTTAAGTATTTATCTTACGTACGACAAAATTCCTACGAGCATAAATTCCTACGAGTATAAATTCAGCAATTATCACGTACTTTAATTATCTCAATTCTTCCTTGATAGTTACAAAGTTCAATCAACAACCATAATTATAACTTCAGATAATAATCCGACAAATATGTATTATCGTGATGTGTGTGTGTGTGTGTGTGATGTGCACACGATCGGTACAATATAAAGTAATTATAAAAAATAAGAGGGTACAAGATGACAAGGACGACTTGTCTTTCATTCCGAACGATCCGTCATCGATGTGACGCAATTGTTATGAGAAAGAGACGATTGCTGATATAATTCAGACCTCTCCGCATCACTTGCCCTAATTTTGATAAAGTTTAATGGCGACGCGAACATTCGCGAATATAATATTATACGTTTACTATCTCGAGATTTTCTCACGATTATGTCGTAATTGTAATTCTTTCAAGGATTAACGTGATTGATTTGTTGCAATAAATCGCTTTGAGATTTTGTAACATCTGCCGGAGATCATTACTCCCCCTCCCCCCCCCCCTTTTTTTTCTTACTAATGGAAATTATTTATCGATGGTACAATACGACTTAACCGTTTCTTCTCACTTGGGAGAGCTCCAGCTGCGGATCGTGAGACACGGTTGTCGATGTTATACATAATACAATAAGCGCGCACACATTCCGAGCATGTTTTGTGAGGGAACCAAGTGCAGCGCGGAAAGCACGATTGATGTCCCGCGCGCGTGAGAACAAATTTGATGTAATTATCACGAAGAAGCATCATATACGAGAAGTGTTATATTAGAAATTCCATTCTAACTACACTTATAGATTTCCTTTTTCCGTATTCCCCATATTATCGCAAGACGCAAGGAAAAGATATATGTTATAAAAATTTAATATTCTCAATAATTTATTATTGATAAAATATTTCTATTAACGAAATATAAATATATTAATAAAAATAATGTCAACAAACAAAGATTATTTTTTTTTTTTTAACGTAATATTTTTCGAAACTTTTTTTCTTTTTCTTCTCCTGAAATTGAACATTTTCTTTTTGCTATGTAAACATATTACATACATGTTTTATCTGTATGTATGTGAATATATAATTTAAAAATTAAAATTAATTCATATATACGTGTATATAAATATTCATATACTTGCCACAATAAGATCTTATTCGTCACAGCGGCGAGTGACGAATGCATTGGATACTATTGCAATAAATTATAATAAAAGGTAATCAATTTTTTGTTTTATGACATTAAAACTATTTATTGTAGTCATATGTCACAAATGTAAAAGAATTCTTAAAATATTCATGAAATAGATGAGTTCTGATACAACCAATCGATAGACTTCATTAACGATTAGTTCTAGAGGAATGGATGATTTTGCAATGCGTAAGTGATTATCGCAATCGTATTAAATTGCTGATGGATCTTAGAAAAGACGACCTAGCTAATACGATTGGAGCCTTTCTATACTAGATTCTCGGATCATTGATGAATATTGCAAGCTTTACTGTTCAATAAAAATGAAAATAGTACTCCTGACATATCCAGATTTTAAGATTAATTTTAAGTTTTATTTTAACGTGAGTTTAAAAAAGCGCTATACGTAAGACAATAATTTTTAAATTCTAAACATAATCCTAAATATACTTTAGCAACTTTTATTTAACAGTTTTCTATCATGTGCAATAGTCCTAATTAAAAGCAGGATTAGTATTAACAATAAGTAGATTATTATATAAACTAATTTCTAAATTTACTACCTGTTTCATAAAGAAATTTCAGTTACAAGCACTTGATGATGGTGTAACATTTAACGCAACTAAACTGGTTTTTATAGTACAAGCAAGGAATCGCGGAGTTAAAGGGGCGAGCGGGGATATTCGCCTCAGGAGGTCGCATCTAGAACCCTCGAGGTTTTGTAAACTGAAATCCTCATCTGTGTAAGATAAATTAGCAAATAGCTATCGAGATGCCATCGTTACAGGACTCGCCGATTCTTATCTCTGCTAACTTGATGTCAACACGTACGCGAATGGCATTGTATACGAGGAGATTGAGAGAATAAATCGGACCGTATACGGGGATTACGTAGGATCGCGCGCGAGAAGCGCTATCGATATTGATACCCGCTTTTGTCTCACCGACGTGTGAGATACGCGCCTTTGTGCCGCCCACGCACGATGCAATAACTCGCACTCATCAGCGCGAACGGTGAAAGCCCCGAAGAGGAAGACGAGCGAAGACACGTCGTGTCACTACGAAGGATGATGATTACGCGATGATACGGGCCGATTATGAATTTGAAACGAAGCGCCCGATCCTTTGACGGCGATGGAGCGCGCTACGTCATTCTGCGGGGAGGCCATATGAGAGATTAGTCGAACAAAAGTAGGTCTTTTAAAAATTCGTCGAAGAGATAATAATGAATTAAACCGATCACCGATTCGAGATAAACATGTATATATATACAATACATGCACAAGATAATTGCTTTAAATTATTATATATTTTTTAAAATAAATAGTATATATATATAATTAATATTTCTAATTAATTCTTGTTTAAGAAATTTGTGTTTAATTTTGAATTAATTTTCTTTTTTAATCACGTGATAGAAACTCTTGGCACACTTTGCGCAAGGTGCTCTAAATTTACTATTAAATTCGACTTGCCCTTTTTCCTTCTCATTACAAAGTCTGAAAAAATTAATGCGATCTATTCTACTGCCCTTCTAATGATTTCTTGGAGGATAGCCTCGACATCTTGAATAGAAAACAAAGCAAAAGACTCTTTAGGTTGCAAGAGCGTTTGTGATCTCTTCTATGTCGAAGGGTATTATTCTCTCTACAGTTTTTCCGATACCATGTATTATTTATTAGGGAACACATCTCTCTTTTGATCAGAGAGGCAAAAGTTCAGAGGCAAGAATAATCATAACAGTTTTACGTATACAATTATTTCAGCAACTATTTATGGACCGCAATATAAAAATTTTTTAAAATATTATTGTATAAATTAGTAATAAATGAAAAAGGAAGTTTGCAAAAGTCTTTCCTTTTTTGTAAAATCTTTGTATTTTATTTCGCCCAATAATTTTTAAAATATATTATTTTAAATTTTATAGAAAAAAAAAAAATTATTGATGCACACAAATCGTAATTATTATAATTATAATGTAGACAATATTTTATATAATAAAAAAGGATTATTAGTAGGAATTATTTGCCAATAAAATCGGGTAAATATTTTTTTCACCAATTTCTCGTTTTATATTTAATGGCAATCTCATTTCGGAGAATAGATAATATAAAAATATTAAAAATTTATAATCTTCTATATTTAATTTATTCCCGAAGATATTACATTAATATAATACATAAATTGATGAAAAAATCATTCTTAACTCTGTTTTCAAAGATTACGCTCCATTATACCGATGACAATTTTTCATAGTTTTATCAGAAATTTGCAGAAAAAAATATTTTAAAAAAAAGTAAAAGAGAGAAAAAGAGAAAAACATATTTTCATTGATATAATTTCTCTCTCCTTTTCCCTCTCTCTTTCTCTCTCTCCACTTCTTATTTGATTTATTTATTTATCTATTAATAAAAGAGAGGCAAAATGTAAATTCTGGTCGAGCTCCAATTACATGGTAACCACGATAGTGGTGTGCATCTTTTTTACTTAGGCAAACAAGTGAATCGAGATGCAAAGACATCCTCACGATCTTCTCGATTTTCCTCCTCTAAGACATCCTCACTGCCGGTTAGAGCAACGTGAAATACACGGCACTCCAGTAGACGTTACTCTACTTGCAGTATTTCACTTTCACTAACCCCGGCCTCCCACGAGCTGCTCATCTTCGCGAGATTCCCCGTTCAGGACCCCCCCCCCCCACCCCTCTAGAGGAGGCCTTCCTCGGTCCCGCAGCGGGTCACTTACGTCGTGAGGTCGTTTCACGGATGGCGTATTGCTTATGGATAGTGATGAACTCGCGCTAGATCCATCCCCGCTATTACAGATCGAATCTGCCAATATTTACTTTAGGTAATCATTGGGGATTCGAAGAAGTCCGGATCATATCCGACATTTTTATTTTAGTCATGGTTCTTATACTTTATTATAAATTATTTACATAATTATATATAAAAATATGTGTATTATACAATTTAAATTAAATGTTTTAATTATAAATATCTATATAAATTTAATTATAAATATCTATATATATATATATATGTCTTGTAAATTATTCTTAGAATTTTGTATGTATAGGATTTGTGAAGTATCCATAAAAATTTTTATTTATTATTAATAACGACAAAAAAAGATGTCGCATCTTAGATTTAGATTCTCTTCTCTTATTAGAGTATCTAAATCGATCGAGCAAATCTTACATTATTATAAAGTAACAAGGAATTATACGATACACTCCTCTTAAAATTTGATGGGCGAAAGGTCAAAGAGTGCGGAGGTAACGTTCTTGTCTCTCCTATGATTTCCAGAAGTACAGACGACCCGCGCGAAAGGATCAATCCCATCGCTATTCGCGGTTTCGCGTGGTTCCCCACCTCGCATCCCGAGGAACAGAGGAAAAAAGGGGGCTCAATCTGGAGGAGGTCGAAGGATGAGCGCCGGAGCATCCCTGGTGGGGGCGTATCAGCACTCGGGGTGCTATCCAAGGATATATATGCCGACGAAGTTACTTCCATCATCAGTCACTGTCTTGACTTACCTCAGCACTGCGGTGTGTTTTGTACGTACGGATCGGTTGGGTGAGTCTGCACACGACACCATTTCATCCCCCTAAGATATGGCGATCGCGTTTTTGTCTGCCGCCCCGATTCCGCGAGTTCTCGCACAAATTGGATCCTTTTTCGGATCCGAGTCAGTGTTCGCTTCAGGGACCGAGATTGATATCACATTTTTTTCTATCTCTGTGCGCGTATCTCAACGTGGCACCGATAACACGCACGAATGACCTGACGAAGGTTCCGAACCTCCATACGTAATGCACGAGGGGGATCGGACAAGGAACTATCACAATGTGTTAAAGTAGTACGGTCAGTGATTTCCATTCCGGCGTATCTTTTGAAGTTCCGTCTTCTGTATCTTTTATCTTGTAAACATATTTAATACATCAAGTACCCTGAAGACCGCGTACAGAATACAGAAACAGGCGACATGAGTTATAGTAGCAGAAGACGTAAATACTTTCGAAAGTCGATATATGAGCACAAAGTCACAACATGAAAACATGAATGATCTAAATTTTTGCCTTTTAGTAGTGCCTGTTGTGATAATATTATTAAATTTGCATTGGTATATCGAAATCAAAATTTCTCTCTCTTTTTGTCTCTATACGTATATAGAAAAGTACATTTGTAAATTTTAATTCTTTAAACTTTTTTGCTTTTTTTTTCTATTTTGATATAGTTGCTTAATTTTTAAAATAAAAAATTAAACAACTTGACAAATAATACAAAAAGTATTAGGATTTATTAGAATTTTATTACTTTTTATTATTTTATTATATTTATTTTATATATAATAAGATATTAAAAATCATAGTATGATAGTACATTTTTGATAGAAATATATTATATAATATAACATATATAAAATAAAGAATATTTTTATATGGATATCAAGATGTATCTCAGATAAAATTTACTTGTAACATATACATTTGTATACATATGTACATAGAATAAAATTTACAAATTGCTCTACGGACGATTAAATACAATTTATTATTTTTCTCAATATTTTTGCGTGTACTAATTATATATAGAATAAATTAATCGATGATTGTATTTATTTTTCAGATTCGCCCATTTGAGGGTGCTAGCGCCAGCAAACATGCGGCCACGCTTGTTCTGGATCGGTAAGATCAAAATGATGATATTGATTGGAATATTGAATTCACTTAATCATATAGCTTCATCTCATATAATCATTTCATATAACTATCTGCAATAACCGAGTTGTTACGTTAACATATGACTGAATAAGCACATGAGCTAACAAAAAGCGACGCAAGAAGGTACGGCGGCAATATCTGTCGGTTTTTCTCTGGAGAAAACAGAAAGATTAGCAGAGATTGCAGTGTCGAGGATAGAGAAAAGAAAGTTCGCAATTTGTGACGTGTCCCAACGTCAAGTATAACCTTCGTCTCGATAATCGAAGGAGATGAAAAGTTTCCAAGCAATTGTTAAGCAATCCTATACCAACTTTACCTTCCGTTCATCGAATTATCATGCCATATAAGCTCTCATACACATCATTACACGCCACGCAATCATTATGACATTCTTTGACAATGCTTACATATTGTCTGCGTAGCACAAGTGTAAATCATTAAAGAAAAATGTAGAGAAACATGTGTACAAAATGTACATGTATGAACGATTATTATTAGTCGCGAATGTGACAGTATAAAAATAATTCCAACTAAATATGGTATTTTATATATCCTGATAATAATCGTAGAACAGAGACTACATTCTGTTCCTTATAAAAAAGGCGTTTCATATAAATTAAAAATAATTATTTTTTTATTAAATTTTGTATACATGATTTTAAATCTTTTATAAAAATAAAGAAATAATGAATGAATCGTTAATATTGTTATATTAATAACTCATATTAAATGATAATAAGAACGTGCAAAAAAATTTCTATCGAATACAAACTTTTTTGACAAGGCTCTTTTATTCTTTGAAACGATTACTTTGACGGATAATATCAGAATGGAAACATATACACGATTCTCATAATTCATAACGCTTTCAACGTCTCGGTTTCGATCACGATGTTTAACGGTCCAGACGAGTTTTAAATTTCGATAGCACCTTCGCGCAAGGTCTACAACATTTTTTCGTAACATCCTCTAATTAAAACAAATTAGAGATAAGCCAGTGCGCCGCTGACTGGTATTGTTCCAGCGCACTTTTACGGGGTCACCCTTTACGGTTACGATCATCCTCACTTAAAATAAAGGTCAAGTGTATGCAGCGTACCGTGTTAACGCAATTGCTATCGCCTTCTCTTTTCTTACGAATCTTAAAAATAAAAAGACATATGAGAAAGGCAAACATTTGCAAATTCAAAAAAAGACGAACCAATTTGAAACTATAAAACATAAACTTCTCTAATTTTTCTAAAATTAAATGATAAATATCGCTATCGAAAAATTTTCGGTTTAATATAAAGATACTAATCCATGAAAATTGACATTTTTTTTTAAAACGAAGATAATTAAAGTAGAGACTTTAATATATCTAGACCTTACTGTATCTAACAATAAATATAATATTTTTCTTGTAAAAATATTACGTAAGAAAAATTTGTGATATGAAAAAATAGTCAAAGAAGAGTTAAACTATTTCCGCCCCAGAGCTCCCTTCGGGCTGGTTACGTCAATACTCTGACGCGATCGTGCAACGCTAGTGTAACCACGTAACGGTCAAAGATCCTCTCGAACGATGCATCGAGTACCGCGTGCTCGGATTATCTTCGTAGATCACGCGAGGTTCGGGCTGCATCTTGATCTCCGCCCCATTGTTTCGAGGTAACCAAAACCGAAGCTATCAACCGGCAACAGGAAGATGTACGAATAATGGTACGGCAATATTGTTGCTTAGAATAGCTTTTGCTCAAATTATGCCTGGTATGAAAATGACGAGTGACGATAGAAGAGAAATGTCTATAAAATTATTCATAATGAAATATACAAATGAAAAAAGGTTTTCTTGATCACAAAATATTTCTTCTTCTTTTGATCATGTGTGATGACCCAGTTATGTGTGTCCAACAAGATTGAAAATTAATGAAAAGAAATTGTTGCAAGACGAAATATTTGCTCCATTTATGCTTTTATATATAATTGATTCCAAAAAGAAACTCTTGTTAGCAATGTTTTAGAGATTAAAATATAAACTGCGGAGAGAGGTTTGTGACTCTGAAAATGACAAATATGGTCATAAATTATATTATATTGAGATAGTTACTTTTCTTGTCACCAACTTAATTTATTTTACAGTAATTGTATACTTTATTATTCGAATAATTGATCAAAAATAATTTCAATAATTCACAAAGCTAATTCACATAATTCAATATATTTGGATTCATAAATTATTTTGAATTACGGAAAAACAAAGGCACGCGAGACGAAATGATTTTCTAGATTTCTCATAATCCGCTTATGGCAATGGTATTATTTGAGCTGCAGAGAAGTCATGTCAATCGTATTTGCTAAATTACATTAATCTACGTCGAAGTAAAGTCTCCATTAAATCTTAATTTATCAACGTCAAATTGGCCCCGCGGGTATCAATATTCAAAATCGTTTTATAATTATAGTTATTTATCATGAATGATATTCATCGCGATAACAAGAAAGACACAAGATATTTATAGTTCGCTTTGCTATTTCCTTGCATTTTACAACACTCGTTGAAGTTATTTTCAATAATTATATCCTTAGTGCTGTTACATGTTGTAAGAGATTAAGCGATATATTAATAAAGCGTGTGTTATAATTCATAACCAGGATTTACTTGAAAAGCAAAAAATATCCAAGGCAAAATGTACTCGAGAATAATTCTTTCTTTCTTATCACGTTTTCGATATAATCGACTTGATTATTTTTTTTTTATTCAAAAATATTATCTCATTTTTCTAAACTTCTACAGTGCTCAAGATTTTAATCTGTATCTCTCTTTGTATACCCAAGAACCAGACTTTTGTATCTGCTTAACGAGTAGTAGCTTGCGTGATCCGCGGACCAGCATGACGGTGTCATTGCGAAAATAGGAGTCTCTACAATCTCGTGGAACGCAACACGCACTTCTGAAGCCCGTCATTCGTGTTGCTCGCTTCTCTCTCTCTCTCTCTTTCTTTTTCTCTCTTATATGCACGATCCTTCTCTTTGCATTTGTTTCTCTTCATTTACGCTTTTTGACGCGATTTACGTACCGCCAAGCGTGCGAAGAACTCAGCTTCTTCGCGCCTACACTCTAAGCACGCTCGACAATGCTCCTTAATTAATTAGACGGGAAGTTATGTCAGAGATTTTTCAAGACACATTTCTCTTCTGTGAGACTTGCACGCAATCTCTCGACGAATTGCAGCGGTTACTGGCAGCGGCGTCGACAGCCTTTAGCGTTTGAGATAATTGATGTCATAATAAAAATTCTCTTCGTGATAAATTTGTAGTGAGCTGTCGTTATGTATAACTGTGCCAGATAAAGAACATGAAGACATTTGTCAAGGTGCAGGTGCCTAAAAATAATGCTGTCTTGCTTGTATCTGTTTCAGCCTTGCTGACTATCGCTCGATCAGCTCTGGTAAGTTGCTTCCGCTCTTAAATAGATATTATGTCATTAATAAACTTAAAATAAGAATACTTTATAAATAAAAAAAAACTCGTAATATTTAATTTATTTAATCTGTATGTAAATTCAAGCTGTTTCCTTTCTATTTCGTATATGTTTTCATTTTTCTTCATCGAAAAAATGTAATGTAAAATTCGTATAAATTATATACGAGCCATTTTAATTTTTTTACGATCAATATATCTCATTCGTTTTTTCTCCCACGTTGCGAAATAACATTTTCGGTTGCGCAAGTTTAAGCATTCTGATATTAATCGGTCGTGACTGTATTATTGTAACTTCACAAGAATCACAATAATCGAGAATACGAAGACGCTCCTTTAAATCTTTTTACAAGCGATTCTAGCGCGATGTCAGAATCTATAAATCTGATATATTTAATCGTTCAAGGGTATCGTGACTCCAGTAGATGGGTAAAATGTTACATGATATTAAAATATAATAAATGTATTCAAAACAGAGAATACAATACAGTGAGATAATAAAATATTATTTATAGCATTAATATCCTAATTTTATTTTTATTAAAATATTATTTAATTTCAACATGTGCGATTATGCCTCCCCATACAATTTTAAATTAATAAATCTTCTTCCAATAATGCTATTTTAATTTTCTATTAGAATAAAATTTATATAAATGTATAAAGAATGTGATTCTCTTTTTTATTTATACTTTTTAAGCTCAATTTTAACTTAATTGATTAATTAAATAGATATTATAATTTTCTATTTTTCAGAAGATTTTATAATTATTTATATAATTTTTCTTGAAAAGTTACAACTAATAACGTTTTTTTTTAATATTTTATTTTTATTTTTCATTAACTCTTTCATTTTTCGATTTAATATATATGTCCTACATATTTACCATTATAGGCTGATGAGGGATATAATTATCCCAGACCAACAAATGCGCTTGTACCAGGTGGTCCAGGAGGAGGCCCTGGCGCAAAACCAGGAGGAGGATTTCCAGGTACGTCCGGTGGATACCCATCCGGTCCAGGTATTTCTGGAGGACCGGGAGAACAAGGAAGACCGGACGGTTATCCATCTGGTCCATCAGGACCATCAGGATTTCCAGGTGGACGTCCAAGCGGTACACAACCAGGTGGGCAACAACCTGGATTTCCATCTAGCCAAGGGCCTTCTGGTGGGTATCCTAGTGGACGCCCTTCCATTCCATTTCCGAGTGGTGAACCAACAGGCAGACCTGGTCCAGGAACAGGTGGGTATCCATCTGGTAGGCCAGGTGCACCGACCGGGCCAAGTGCACGACCAGGAGGATTTCCAACAGGGCCAAGTACTGGATATCCTGGTAGCAGGCCTAATGGGCAAGCACCAGGCGGTTTTCCAAGTGGACAAAGACCTTCCGGATATCCAAGTGGACAACCAGAGAGTCCCGGATATCCTAGCGCACGACCGAGTGGACAAGGACCAAGCGAAGGATATCCCGGCGGTCAGATTCCTGGAGGCTATCCCAGTGGAATGCAAAAACCTGGTGGCCCGGGAGGTGAATATTCTGGTGGAAGACCAAGCACTGACTATCCAGGAAGTCCTCAGAGACCTGGCAGTGGTCCAAGTTCTCAAGGACCAAGTGGATATCCAGGACCCAGTAGCCCTCAAGGACCTGGAGGTCAGCAAGGTCCAGGTGGAACATCTACCGGCGGTTATCCTAGTACTAAACCAGGAGGACAGAGACCAGGAGGCTACCCGAGTGGCCCAAGTTCTCAAGGACCGAGCGGTTATCCTGGTGCCCCAGGATCACAAGCCCCAGGATCGCAAAGACCAGGATCGCAAAGACCAGGATTTCCAAGTGGGCCAGGACCACAAGGACCAGGAGGATTTCCAAGTGGGCCAGGTCCACAAGGACCAGGAGGATTTCCGGGTGGATCAAGTGCTGGCCATCCAGTAGGATCTGGAGAACATGGAGGACCTGGGGAATATACTCATGGTGACGAGGGAACATATGATGAAGGTGATTATTCAGCTATTCCAGGCGAACCTGGTCGCGATTATCCTATATACAGTGAAATTCCAGAAACTGGTTTTAGTTGCGATGCACAACAATTTCCTGGTTATTACGCTGATGTGGAAGCTCAGTGCCAAGTTTTTCATATATGTGCTAATAATAAGACGTACGATTTTCTTTGTCCAAATGGAACAATTTTCCATCAGCAATTTTTTGTTTGTGTATGGTGGAATCAATTTGATTGCAACTCCGCACCAAATTTTTACTATTTGAACGAGAATCTTTACGACTATACTATTATGGGAACACCTGGTCAAAGACCTGGTACTGAAGGACCTTCAGGACCTTCTGGACCCGGTACATATCCGGGAGGTCCAAGCGCACCTGGTGGTCCAAGTGGTCCAAGTACTTCTGGTCCAAGTGGTCCAGGTGGTTATCCGGGAGGCCCACAACGTCCTGGTGAAAAACCTCAAGGTCCCTCGAGACCAGGCCAATATCCAGAAAAACCTCAAGGCCCATCAAAACCAAGCGGATATCCGGGAAGACCTCAAGGCCCATCAGGATCAGGTACATATCCAGGAGGACCTTCAGGCCCGTCGGGACCAAATAGGTATCCAGGAGGACCTTCAGGCCCGTCAGGACCAACTGGACCAAGCGGTTATCCAAGTGGTTCTCAAGGACCAACAGGCCCAGAAGGTCCAAGCGGTTTTCCAGGGCGACCTGAAGGCCCAGGACCACAAGGTCCATCTAGTCGACCAGGACCCGCATATATAAGCCCACCGGCAGGACCATCAAGACCTCAAGTGCCTCAAGGACAAAGCGGAACAAGCTATCCCGGAAGACCTCAGGGACCTTTGGGTCCTAGTGGACCTTCGACGAGACCTCAAGGACCTAGTGGTCCCAGTGGTTACCCGGGACCAAGTGGACTATCTCCAGGATATCCAAATGGCCAGCCTCAAGGACCTAGTGGTCCCGGTGGTTACCCGAGACCAAGCGGACCATCTCCAGGATATCCAAATGGCCAGCCTCAAGGACCCACGCGACCGCAGGGTTACCCAGGTCCAAGTACACCGAGTGGTCATCCACAAGGACCTAGTGGACCAGGCGGATATCCCAGTGGTAGACCAAGCGGTCCATCATTTCCAAGTGGACCAAGCGGACCTACTGGGCCAGGCATTGGAACAAGTTCACCATTCCCACCACAAGGCCCTCCGAAGCCAGATCGTGAGTACTTACCGCCGCGGATTGGATAATCGTGAAGCTAAACTTCCAGCCAATATCTAACGACGATTCCCACCGTTGTTTAATGTTGGATCAAATGTGTAAATACGAGCGTACAATTTTACCTGCGTAATCTAGGTATCGATTATTCGTATTGCATTTACATTAACATATAGGGAATTCAATTCTGCTTACGCGTTTACTTATCCAAAGGTTTCCATATATTCAATTAAAGGTTTATATCGTTTGTTCTCAATTAACTTTATTAGTAAAATATATTTATATTATATATATATATATATATATATATATATATATATATATATATATATATTTCATATATCTTTTATAATATATTTTTTTATATTTTACTAATAACTACAAAATTTAAGCACATTTATATTATTTTATTAGTTATTAACAGAATGTGCGAAAAAGCTATGTAAAAGAGTTTATAAAATTATATCTTCATAAATTAAAAAAAATTTAATTTTAATATATGATTCTCTCTAATAGATTATTTACGAAATTCTATTTATTTATCATTATTAAGAAGAAACAACAATATATGACGATTAGTGCAAAAACATGTTTTAAATTTTAATATAACATTATATTAAAAAGAAATACTTTAACGCGGAAACCTTATGATAAAGTTATAAATAATATTAAGATATATATGTACGCTGAATGTATTCGTCGTTGTCTGATCAAATCTTAATAACTATAAGTAAACGTATTAATTGTTTTTCATTCTTTTCGATTGCTATCATGTAATTAATAATCTGTAATCCAATTTTATATTTTTATATGGAAGCAAACACATTGGCACTATTGTTAAAGTAATAATATTAGTATTATTAGTTACCAATGTAATTATTGTTAATATTATCATTATTACTACAACAGATTTTATCGATCAATCTGTATCAAAAGTAGTAAAAGGACATTAACGTAGAATACATGCAGCTTTTTTTATAAAAACGCGACATATTTATTTATTCAGCTTTAATAAAAATATAAATGTTACAACTTATACGAACATCAAAGGAGCTGAACCGGACGTCATACGGATGTCATCGATATTCAGATTTTGTACGGTGTGAAAAATAAGAATTGATTAAATATAATAATGCAATGAAACACGTGAAATTAAATGTATAGTTTCATATTTAAAGGCAGTTATATGCCTTATACGAAGTGTCATAATACACAACACAATTTTAACACAGTTATAAATATATTTATCATTACGCATATCTACCACAAAATTGTTGATTATAAAACGTATAAATTACATTTATAATGATTTATTTTATTAATATAATTTGAGCTGCAAGTACATATTATATTTGTAGGATTATATATACATAAGAAGCACACATATCTTAGCGAATAATTTATAAACAGCTTATAATATATTTAAACGCGTATTTTTTATGAGAATGTCATATAAGAAGTCAAGATTGAATATTTTAAAGCGGAAGCGTTACACAATATTATAAGTAAATTATAGCAGAAATTTTATAGCCTTTTTTATGCCTTTTCAATTTTTATCAGCTGCAAAAAATGCGCAATAATTATTTTTCAATAATTGTCTGATAAGATATTGTGTATTAAAACTATATATTATTAATTAATTACTCCAAGAATAACGAAGCAGTGAGAGTTTGATTTTTTTTTTTTTTTTTTTGAAAAAAAAATGCATCCTTGTCATATATAATTAAGCATCGCATGATATAATTATATATACATATATATCTATATTTTTATAACAATGGTTTGAGACTCCTACGTGGGATGCCATTATGTATATTTTATGCGCGAAATAAAGGAAACATCTTTGCAAGAATTATGTTGTCTCTATTCAGTATAGGTCCCGCGGGTTACTGAAATGCGCACGAGACGAGTAACATACGCGTTACTACATATTGCCTTTCCCTTTCCCCCTCATTACTATAATTAGTTATCTCAAATTGTTCGCGCGTCGGGGGAGGTTACATAAATTCGTATACGCGGCCTACGTGCGATCATCGTTTCGCGATTTATAGTTGCGTGTATTTCGCAACGAGCGAGCGAGACTCTTGTCTTTTGACGGGACGGGCCGAGTCATTCGACGGGCAAATGATTTTGCGGATTCCCAAGGTAGTGACGTTACATTAGATAAACGTTGCGAGAACCATACTCTGCGGTTCGTTCACGCGTCTTAAATTGTCTGACATAGCTAACTGGGTCGTACGAAATGCCTCATCCTGCTATTCACATCGTTCTCGTCGGATTGTTTCAGCACTACGTGACGCGTCGAGAGAGAAAGAAAAATGACACTTAATCATCGTGCGCGGGTGTCAGATGCGGATGAAAATATGCGGATGAAAATACTAGATGCGCGTCCTGTAATCGGTATATCTTCGAAATAGCACAGTGATTCCACTGGTTTTAATGTTTTCGCGCGTATAATCAAGCGCCCGTGTTTGTAATGAAAGGAGTTATATGCAGGACCAATTAAACTTTGGTCTGGAGCACACATACCTTCGGGCAAGATAACAAAGGTCAATGGCTAATTAACAACGCACAAATTACAAACGTAATTTGTGTGCATTGCTGCGTCGCAAACGTACTGTATGGTATATTGTAGCAAGTCTACGTTATAAACGATTTGATAATAAAAACTAGAAATTATATAAAATCTCGAATCGTGGCCACGAAATGTATCGCCGAGTTTAATATCAATTAACATCAATTTTAATATCAATTAAATGATAAATTTAATATTAATTAAACGATAAATTATGAGTTGTTTCATTACCATAAAAATAACTTTTTATACTTGGGAAAAGTTGTAAAGGTATAAAAGTCTATCAAATCCATTTATAACATTAATTGAAAGAAAAGAGTTTAGTTACTATTAATGCTATTATTAATATTAAATAAGTACATGCTTTTACATCAAATATTTTCTAAGCAAGATTAAATTCAAGTTTATCAGAAAATCCATCATCGACATATTTCCTGATAATGCGCGTCAAGTAAATCTTCTTCCTTTTGCATTAAGAAATAATAAAAGTATTACAAGATAAAAGCGCGATGCAGATTGAAAATGTATAACGTAATACATTATGAATCACTTTGTGAATACATAATGGATGAATCCGGTACGAAATGCGAATTATGTTTCGTCAGCGTGCTACGACGAAGGTCTCGCAAATATATGTATCCGCGGATGGTCTCGCTCGTTCTCTTATTTAGTACAACGGCAAGGCGGACAATCGTGCGAAAAATGTGAAAATTAATGAGAAGGCGCCGCACATGCTCTCTACCTGGAGATTACCGGTCCATGACGCAAGTCAACCTTGAATGGCATGCGGACCATCCCGCTCGAAAAGTAGACCATTCGAACGGCGATAGTGACGGATCACCTGTTAACAGATCCGATTTACAGCTCGACCTTTTGCAGCCGGTACCGATTCCGCCATAGACACGTAGCGTTGACTATTTTCGTTGCGGGAAACTATATATATCGATACGTATATATACAATATATACACTGCATCTCTACTATCGTTTTCCTCTTAATCATCATTACCATATGTATAGTTAATTGGCATAGGTAATTGAGCTCATGCATAATGGGAATAACTAACGAATGGAGCAAATTCTATTCAAAGATGATTGTATTAGATAGAGAAGATTTTAGAAGCAATTTACGTGATACTTTTACAAACTAATAATTTGTTACTCTGTAAGAAATATTCTGCATTATGTAAATTAATTACATAAAAATAAAGAAAATATATATGAAATATTCTTATGGGATAATAGAGTTTCACATATTAAATTAATTTAAACACAAATCACTTTTACTTTTACAGTGATAAACATATATAAATTATATAATAAGAAAATATATGTTTCTTTCAGTTTTGTCAAGAAGAGAATTTAAACAAGAATATTATCGCGTGCGAATGCTTGTCGAGCTTAAAATGAAAAATATTATCGTGTAATGGTAAATTGTACTTTTAAAAATTAATATTTCCCTCTTGCATAATAACACTGCGCGCACACTCAAAACGTAATCTTTTTTGCAATTTGCTCGCCGCCTCGGGCCATACACGCGTATACCTTATACAGGGTATCGCTCGATGGGGCACGCCGACGCGGCGATGACGAAATTTGTCAGCTCTTCAACTACCGAGATGCATTATAGCATCTCCGTGATACGTTAGGGACGATGAAACCCGCTGTCACGAGAAATAGGACGAAAAACAGATGGTGCAGCCAATATCGCAAGACGATTTGTGCAATTTCTGTAGATTGTAAATTGCACAAATGATCATGTATTACGGGATGTTCGGTTAAGGCAATGCATTTTGCATCTGTAAATTTTTCAAATCACGGACTAAACATTTGCCTCATGGCGCCGCTAAAAGATCGACGCTCTTTGAGCTGTCGAATTTAGGATAAATAAAATTGTACGCACGCGCGCGATGCGATAAGATACTTGCATCTCTTTAATACAGATTTTTGACAAACTGGAAAAGTCATCTCTCCTTAAAGATATGATATCTTTTTATTGTATCAAAAAGTTTTTTTTTTTTTAGTTTATTAGAAAAAAAACGCTTTTTATATTATGAAAATTATGCAAATGATAATTCAGCGTAGAGTTAATTTAAGGTGAGATAATATAAAACTAGCATATATAAATATAGAATAATTATTCCAGTATTACAGTCAGAAATTTTACAATAGTGGGTAGTAATTGCGATGAAGCAGATCAAGAAAGACCAAACGAGTTTTAATCAGTACGTGTCACGCCTAATCATCGCGCAACCGGTTTGCAGGGGTTCAGTAACCGTCATTGCCAGGGTCGATCGCGGTACATTAATACGCAAGAGACGCATTATCGAAACCGGTAATTTGACATCCGCAAACAATGCGATCTATTGTCATACCGTGATATCGAGGCTGCGCATGCAGAGCTTATTACAAACAGGTTGATGGATTTAATTCGCGTGAAAAACGGTCGAGTCATGAAGAGTGATCGGGAAGAAGATGACTTCGTTTATCGGTTGAATAATAACGGAGGTTGAGCGAAATGTTACTTATACCTTTCGGCGTCGGTCAGTCGCTCGACGTGCGGCCCAAATCGACCAGGGATTTGATTCACACTTTAATCGTGTTTCTTAAGACGGGTCGTGACCTGAGAATGAGGAGCTTGATACTAGAAGTAAGAAAAATATAGCATTTACAAGCACGCTTTAATATATAATTAAAAATAATAATTGATTAATAAATATAATATTACATAAGAACACACATAAAAATATACGAATGATGATATATACGAATATATATAATTAATAACAAATTTGAATTATTTATTTTGATTACTTGTAAATAAAACTGATGATATATCCGCGAAATACAATACTAACTCATGTATATCTTTGAAATATGCTTTTGATTCGACGAGATTCAGTATAAAATCGCTCTCGCTTCCGAAGGGTCGTTTTACCATAATGACCCAACTTGAACTATGATGGATTTCGCGATGAATCTGACAGATGTTTGACCCGAGCTTGTTTGCTCATGTAAATTACTTATTGCCGTGATCGAACTGTGTGACCCTGTATATCATTCGACTGCGAATCTCTTCCTAGATTGTAGCATTGTGTTAATCCACGCTATAAGCACTGGTGGCTATCTCGATTGCGGAGTCTTCAGCATAATTTTTCTCCCCATAACGCGAAGCGCGCTCGCGATAATAAATGCCCCAGGTAACTCGGCGCCTCTATACCTAACTTACCAGGAACCTAAAAGAAGGCATCCATACGATTAGAAGTTGATATTACGACAGAGCGCTTTCTCCGTTACATTAGACGGGAGCCGATGACAAAAGAAAGCGCGAGAATTCTCTATGCATCTCAGCGAATGAACAGAGACGATCGCAGACAAACCATCGCATGATCCGATCTTTGCGAAACTGGGACAAACCGTTCGATCGATGTATCAACCTTGCGAGCGTGACTAACGGTGAAGCTCTCGAGCCGCAGAAATCATCGCTCAAGTCGATGGCGCGAGAGGAAAAAAAACATCGACTTAACATACGGACACCGAGGAAATTTGCAGGAGTGCATTTGAATCGATGATTCGCGCGCGATGGCCGCGAATCGAAAGGATATTGTGCTCGCCTGTCAAACGTCTCACGTGGGATCGCGTACACGTGGCGATGTGTGGCAAGAATCGATATCGGTTGGCGCGAACGACGACGGCGACCGAACGGAACGCGTTAACTCGGAACTTAACAAAGGAAGAACGAAAACACGCTTGTGCAGCTCGTTTTTAGCTCCCTCTTTTCTGAAACGCAATCCCATTCTTATCAAGACAAGCCATTATTGATCCTGGCTCTATCTAGCTCAAAAAATGGCACGTTTTAGACTCAAATCAGATCCGGCGATTTCAAATGTGTGCGCCGGTCTTTTCGTACTCCGGGTAGCGATGTAATTATACAAGAGCTTTACGGTTCTTAATACTCTCATAAAACATAGTCTTGTTCGTCCGTTCTTTTATTAAGGTGATCATTCGCGTTCAAATTACTATTTCATCAAAGCCCGCAATAAGACGGATACTCAAAGGTTAATGAGGGATGCTTCCTCAATCGTGATGAAACGCGCGAGACTAATCGATGCAAACGCTCGCGCTCTTACTCTTAATAATAGTCATTTATTATATACATCGATGAATACAGACTCGATTTTTTCTTAGCAGATGCTTGATAGAATGTTTAATCACAGAGTTAGATAACATTGATATTAAAAAGCCTTCTGGCAAAATTTGTTTTTTACGATTATTAATAACACTTCGGATATACTAATTAAGTCTAACAATAATTTAACTTAATTTAATTTAATTTCAGATATAATTCTTTTTAATTTCCGCTCTCCTCATATCGCGATATGTATTGATTTAATCAGCTTTCATGATAGATATCGTCATTAGCGTAATCTAATTTTTATCTTTTATTTAAAAATATATGAATCGAACCGCTAAATCGTAATGAAGATACTTATAACGCAAAAATATGAATTTTTTTATTATTTTCAAACAATGATTTAAAAAAAAAATAACTAACGACTTGTTTCAAAATGAAGAATATTGTAGAATGCAATAAAGAGAGAGAGAGATTTTATTTGGGATTCATGTTTGAAATACATCAAATAATATAAATAATTATTTATTTTTTTCGAAGCTTTCGAATAAGAAAAATCTCTTATTGGCAGTTATAAAGAGTGAGCGGGTTAATGGTCTTTTAATGACTATCATGCCGCGGTTTGCTCAATTGCTTATTATCTGATCTGTTACATGGGCCATTCATTCGCGATGAAACGTGAAAAATTCAACGGTGCGCGAACAAATCGTTCCACTGGTAGTTAAGCGATTCGCGCGCGATCGCCGATCTGTAAAAGTTCATTTTCATCGGATTCGCGTTTAGTGTGCGCCGATTACGATAGGCACAAACGAACAGATTGCGTCATATCGCGTAATGAACTTTCGGGTACATCAGAATCGCGAATCACAGTCGAACAATTACCGTCGAATTATTTTGAGAAATGTAATCGGGGCAAACGTCCCGAATGAAGCACGACGATTGAAATGAAATAACGTGGAATTGAGTTTGCCTCGAACGAGATAATAAATTTAACATTAAATTTAATTGCGCAAATTGTGTAGCATTTCAAGAAATGTAAATATTATATATTAAATACTATGCAATATTTATTAACGCGATCACGTAGATAAATAAGATCTTTGCATTGAGATCTATTTTGTACGTTTATTTATTTCCGCACGCATCGTTATATACAAACGATGTAATTACGGCCGATGAAATGCAAGATTCTGCGAGTATTAATCGGGGACGATAATCGCCGCGACTCATCTGAATATTACAAAGATCACGAACTCATTACGAGTATCTACACGCACGTACGTCGACGTGCACGATAAATCACTATTATTAAGAGTAAAAGGCAGCGTTTGTATCGATTAGCTTTCGGATTTCGTTGCGACTAGTCTTTATTAATCTTTGAATATTTGTGTTGTGATTAAAGAGCTTGAGCATGAAAAAATGGTCGATGAAAAAAAATGTTCTATGTAGGTATATGGCGCGATCAATGGTCTTGATTATTAAAAATATTTGTGTTTTTTTTTATTCTGCCTCTAAAAAGCATAAAATATATAAAGAAACCTTCAACGAAGAAAATTTTTTTTAAATCAACCTTAATTTATATACACATTTCGTAATGATTAAGTTTATAAATTCTGTTTTATATCTTCCATGTATGCGTGCGTGTGAGAAATTATATAAGTTAGTTCAACACGAGATATCTGAAATGAAGACGTTACTCAAGATAAATAATAAGGAATTTGAAGAAAATTCGATATCTCTTCGATACATACTTTTACGTATATATATCCCTTGTACAAATTTCCTCACAAACTCTATTATTTTCCCGACGATTGGATGTCGATTATTAGAAAATTACGGTATTTTATTAAAATTTGCAGATGGAAGGTGGAAAGATGGAAGGAAATGCAATCTCGACTTTTTCAAAAACTGCAGAAATATAATTTCTTTTTATCCAACAGGCATACGTTGCATACATCGCACGATTGCGTAGTCGCGCGTCGTATTGCCGCCGATCATTAAGGAACAAAAGGCTCGTAAAAGATGCGGGAGCTCCTGATACCCGAGGCGCATAAAATAAATTCCTGTTTATATCGCGTTCTTAATGGCAAACCTATCTTACGGAACGGAGATGTACGGCAACGCGAACGCCCGACAGCGATTAATCGGCATAACGCGCTCTGCGCTCCTCCGCACTCTCAGAAAGGATTTCTGATAACGAGACAAAAAATATTCTTGACATATTTAATCGTATCACAACCTTATGCGGTATAAAAATAAAACAATTTTAAAATTAAATCAATAATTCCTTTTCTTCTCTCTCGAATTAAATAAGATTGTCTTACTATCTTGAGACAAGAGTAACATATACAAGTCTAAGCATATATATTCTTGCATTTAGAATAACTTGATGTTAGATCGCTACAAATTTCCATCTTCATCTTTGTGAGAAAATTAACGGGATAGCACCAAGAGCATTTTATTCTAGATTTAAGAATTTTCCATTTAAGATTAAAATATTCCCTTTTCAATAATAAATATGATTGTCGCTATATCGATCCTATTTTATAGATAGATTTAAGAGTAATAGCATTAGATCCGGAAATCTTTTCTGTGTATACAGTGCAAACATATGATTTCACTTTTCTCCCCCGGGGGTTACGACAACGGGAATTATCGATTATCGTAGCGCGCGTGCTCCGAGTGTCGGCGTTATGACGCTCGGATTCCATAATATTAGAAATGTGACTTAATGAGAGAAATTGCACGCTGCGCGATTGCACACCAGCGATGATATAAGTGTAATTCGTCGTAGAATCAGCTATAGTCGATCATCTCGTGTGATCACGCGCGGCTCTTTGTCGTATCGCGGGATAATGCACCCGGATTATTTCACGGTACCCACGGACGATGAGAGTAAAAATGTTCGCGGTGCTCTTTTTCACGCTTTTAAAGACGCCCATCAGTAGCTGGGAATAATCGCTAATAAACTTGATGAATAGATACGCGTTGTTCTGAGGAATGTATCCCGTAAGAAATGATACGGTAGCGGCGTAAATCGCGTGAACGTCGTGTACAACGTCACCATAAGATTAACCGAGGATCTTAAATCATTGTGATTGCGTGTGCGTTACGCGCGCCCCCACTGAATGTAGTATTATTACTTATCTTTTCATACGTCTAACTCCTTGAAACTCACTTTACAGAGAGCTAGAAAGTTCTCATTGTCTTTCGACTAGATACTTTAATGAATATTTGCAATTTATGAGCTTAAAATAAAAGTTAAATAAGACTTATATCATATTTACGTACATGTTGTAAATTTCCAGTATTAGATGCTTTCTTGGCATCCAAGCATCGAATTTTTATCGAAGTCTAAAATCGATTGAGAAAAAGCAGAATGTAATTTTTTATTTTTACCATAAAAAGTCAATTTTTTCCAAAACACAAATAAAAATTTCTTTCATACAGATTTATATAAAAATATACTTATATATTCTTGAAAAGAAAAGATATTCTTATGTGAAATGCTGCATCATCGTTAGAGCACGTGTTACAAATGACGAAACTGATATTTGTCTCTTGAAACAGCTATATCGCGTATAAGATAAATAATTGCAGGTTGATCGCAAGAGATCTTTCAGGGATTCTCGCCGTCATCCTCCGGACACCCTTGATGACGGCTCGCGCTTAGACGGGACACGCATGACTGCTCTCTATCGCCACAACAAAGACTCTCGCCGATATGATTATCGGATAATCCGATCGCGCGACTCGTCCTCTTCTCTCTCTCGCGCGCGCGCGCGCGCGAACGGTTGACATACTTTCCATTAAAGCGACGCGGTCGCGGATATACCCGGCTTCTCTGCCTCTCGGAGATAAACCAGAGAGGAGGATTCAATCGGCGAGCATCCGCGGAGACGGGATCGTAGAGTTAACGAGCGCGATCCACGACGGAATGCAGAGGAATTGGGGGAGAAAGTCTCGCGCGCGGTGCTTCACCGACCGTAATAGGCCTCTATTTTAGAGCTGCATCTCGTTCATTCGAGTCAGCAGCGGATGCTGCTTCGGTGTTGCAGCCTTCGCGAGAGATGTAACCTCCTCCACTGACATCTTCAGCAGACACCGAGATGATCGATGGGAGTAACGCCGGAGGATCGCCGCACATTCTTATCGTTCGCATAAATTATGACGCGGCCGGAGGATAATGCCACGGGATGTGCACGGAAGATTTTTCTTCTTTTTCTTTTTCTCAATCATTGCGAGGAGAAAGGAATGATGTTTGTTATTCCGGCAATCTTTTAATTTCATTATTGAAACGAAACCGGTTTTGATTTATTTTTCGATGAGCGAGACTTTTTATTTGATTGTTAAGATGAGAAAAATTGTTCAATTGCACGAAATTGTAGAAATTATGCAATACGCTCTTCTGAGTTTAAATCGGGAAGAGTGTTGATCGATCGCGGAGAGTTATAAAAAGCCAATAATTGATTAGAAAATAAGAACTGAAACCGAAATAGGACTTGCGAGGCTTAACAATAACTTAAAAATTCAATCATTTGTATTGTATATATATTTTGTATTTTTATCGAAATTATATAAATTAATTAATAATACTCTTTTAATATTATACATTTTAAAGAATAAAAAATCCTTCCCTTCCTCCACAACAATCTCAGAGACCATGTATTCTAATTGTTTTTATATCGAATATATTTTTACAAATTTTTCCTTTATTATTACGATGTTATTATAATAGCTTTCTCCGTTGATTTGTATTGAGCAAAATCAAGCATTAGAATTGTTTCCCATGTGTTAAAAGACGTGAATGCCCAGCCCTGGATAATCGTATCTATGCCAAGAATGATACAGACGTATTCGGCGCTAAATATAATCAAGGAACCGAGAATGCTCTAACATACGAAATAGTTTCATTTTACTTCTCGGTATGTAAAGTAGACAAGTTGGCATTTGCATTCGATGAAAGTGATCGAGAAAGAACGATTCGGGGGTTACGAATTAATTGCTCATCTTGCACTGTTACCTCATCCGTGCGCGTGACGTCTACTATTATTTCTTTTCTTCTTCTCTGAATCCCTCGAGATTCGGTAACACACTGTCATCAAGAGGCTGCTAAAAAGAGGCAGCGATCCGGATCGGTATGCATCAACGCGGTGAAAGCATTCGATATATCGTATTCGTCGAAGAAATGGCACGCGATCCATCGCAAAATATACCTTTTGGGCACATAATTGAATCTTCGTATTATCGTCATTAATATTTGGATATGTGTTCTTGCTCCGGTTATATAAATGCACGCGGAAGATAGATTTTATTTTATGCAACTCCATCATATAGATGCCTGAAATTAATTTCAAATGTCATAATAATAATTTACGAAGCGATATATATATATATATATATATATATATATATACGTAAACTTTTAAGGATTACATATTTTTTTAAGAAGAAAATAAATATCTCGATACGAATTTTAATACAATTTTATAGAGAGAAAACTATTAACGTAATTTACTACAGCAATTTTTTGACAAATTTAATGGTGGATTCATTGCCCGTTAGGTAGATACTCATACTGAAAACATTACGATTTACTCGGCTAGAAAAATTGCATTATCTTTATATTCGCCACGACTCTGTTATTAAGATAGTATATGTTTATAAAATGCAAATTGTAATGATTGTTTGGAATATTTGCTCGAGCTTCGCCGTACAAATAATAACAACATGACAGCGTATCAAAACAATAACAGTTATATGCCGTACGCTGTCAATCCTCTCCCACGAAGTGGGACTAGCGAATATTTTACATAATGCTAAATATTTTATAGAGAATAGATATTCCCACTCTTACGTTCACCTCGTTATTAGGAAAACGGAATGAATTTTTGTCAGGCAGTGTACATCTCGTCAATGAAAGTCTCCTTAAACTGTTGCCTAGTAATATCTCTATAATCAACAGGAATGTAAATCACACAATCCTTGGTTTTAAAAATCATTATACCTGTAACTGTAATAGCCGGTTAGTAGCTTTAACCTTTCAATCTCCTTAGCACGCGTGGAGTGCAAAGAACACGAGAACGCTAAGTGAAAAATTATTTACAAGCTTTATTAAAAACGATACATGCACATGCTGCGTCCACCATATATAAAAATTGAATTTAAAAAAATCTTTATGTAAATTACTTTCTCCTTTATGCTTCCTCTTTTCTTTTTTTATAAAAGAATTACTTAACATATCTTGAGAGCGATACTCTCTTCGCTTATGAAAAGCGTAAATAACGTTATAACTGTCAACGCTCTTCGCACAATTATCACATAAATATGTGCGTTTATATAAGTATAACGATGAACATACGCACAGCGACAAGCTTCCGCACGAGATACAAAATCAACCATTTATATTCAAAAACAATAATCCATACGTCACTCGACGTTACGAACGGCTGATAAATACTCGTAAAATTAAAAAGCGTTAATTGAGCTCTGGCAATTGGCCAATACGCCGTAATCTAACCGCGTATTCTGCAGAGTATATCGTGGTCGATTGCATCAACGACGACCTTTTACCGCCTCACCAGTAGAGCGCAAAGATAATTGTACAGACGGCAGATCCACGTTTGGAATCGGACCGGCCTCGATCTCGAATATCCCGCGTGGACTATGAAAATCGTCTGAAAGTCGCCCGAATGTTGGGAAAACGCGTAGATTTATTTAAGTCTTTTTTTACATGTTTAATGTTTAAGACAATAATATTTAACCGTTTATTCTTCTCCCACGCGCGATAAAAATAATGTAAAAAAATTTCAATGCGTGTATCTATTGTAAAAGAATAATAAGAGGTAAGAGCTTCCCGATTATTGCATTAAAATTTTATTTATCTGAAAACGCATGCGATGATGCTAAATAAAAATAAAAGTCTTTTCAGAAGAAATTTCTCATTGACGAAAAAATTTCCAAAAGAAAATATCTAACAATGAAATTGTATTTCTCTTACAATTAAAACAATTACTATTAGAGAAGGATCTCGCATTAAGAATACCGCTTTAAGTATTACAGAGGCATGCATATTTATTACTGTTACACAATCGAATCCTTACGCAATTTTTAACTGTCCAGAAAAGGATTAGATCCAGTGTATAATGTTAGACGCGCGAGAGAATCATTCCGAAAGAAATAAATAATTCTGACCTTCTTTATCCCGCAAGTGAATTTCCAAATCAGTCGCTCTCGGGACAGATTATATATCGATCTGGTTCTGTTCATTTTATATGGAGTTTTTTTTTCATAGGTTGCATAGAATCAATGTGTGTTTGTGGTTCGCCGTCATTAACATTTGCGCGTGTTCATACGATGTTACCGTCCATTACGCAAAATTGCTATTCCGATAATGATTATCATTACTTCATATTTGAATCATGCATAGTATTTGAATATACTCGTTGTAGGTTAAAGCATTATTTTATGCACATTTGTTGGAGAATAATACTTATCGATCCTTAACAGATTTTTTAACAATAATTTTGACAGGCTATGATTATGTAAATAAGTCTCTCGTTAATACGATAACGTTTGGAATCTAAAAAATAGATTTTTATAAAAGCCAAGAAAAGCATTACATAGAAAATCGCGACAGAAAGTGGCTGATTTTTCTGAGATGTCTGAAATATTACATCATAAATATTATATTTTTATGAATGAATACGATGTTCGCTCAAGAGCATAATTACGTTGGATTTACGTTTACGGAAAAAGAAGAGAGGGAAGAAGCAAGAATCTTCTTCCTGCCTCTTGTAATTCTTCATTCGGATACCGATCTCCGGACATTAATTTGAATATCTTGCGTCGAGGCAGCGAATCGGTTCGGTCTCGGTCTTGCTGAAGGCGGATGTCCTTTCGCAGCGAAGGCAAAAGTTGCGCCACAGGATATATACCTGAATTGAAAAAATTCCATGTCTAAAAAGTTGATCAAGTTAGATTTATTCTTTTCATATCGTCTATGATGTTCGCATATCTATCACGTTTTAATCATTTTTCCTTAAATTATTTTTTATAGAAAATAATCGGGAATCCCTTTATAATATTTTTGAAGAAATATTCAGAAATAGCTTGATATTTTTAATATATTATCTTATTTTTAAAATATTTATTAAACTATAATTATTCATTATTTGTATATGACTTCAAATAAAGAAAGTCATGTAAGATAATCCTCGTAAAAATATAATACGAATATAACTATTTCTTCTTTTCAGTTAGGTAGATCTCCACCATTCATTTCTAGAAGCTTCGCGATACCATATGTCGCTTCTGGCAACTGTCAGTGAAGCGATTGAAAACGTCGCGAAAAAGTACAACTCCTGTAGAATAATTCTGTAACGTTTCATAGAAAAGAAACTTCTATCCTACTTGCAATGATATGACTCCGTAAACGTTGCATCTTTAGAAATATTAATCAGTCATTTATATCTGCGATTCCGCGTGATATTACACTCACTTCTCTCGTCTCTTCGCTAGATCGATTGAAACGATACGAACCCTCTCAGGCGTTTTATGACACGTTACGAAATTCTCTTCGCGACTTTTTTATGATGTCGTTAGATCTCTGTCGATTGCAGGATATATATTAAATTATTTTTAAATTTAATTCCAAAGAGTATTATCTACCTCGATTTCAAACATCTCCTATATATTACTTATTAAAACTCGCATAATTGCGAGACTTTTGCACACATACACGTATATGTATATAAATCACCGGATGTAAAAGAATATGTATGACAAGAAAGACAAAGAATAAAATTCTTCCTGTTCTTTCGACGTTTGTGTAATCGTCGAAGACCGTGGCCAATTCTTTCAAGGACTTTCTCGCAAAAACCATTAATGGCACTCATTACTCTGCTTGAATTATTAACACATTGCCATGCTGACATCTCTGCAGCGCGATTCATATATTTAAAGCGCAAGTGATTTCTTAAAGGATTTAAATATTTCCGTATTTTAATTCAGGCATTAATGATGTTCTCCTTATCGCAAGCAGCGAGCTTTAATTTATGACACACATCTCTTCACCAAAAATATCAAATCATTTTTGAGATAGTAAAAGATATTGTAAAAAAATTACTAAAATATGGTATTGAAATATTTAACTAAATACATTTTTGTAAATCATTTAAATATCATTTAAAAATCTATTAAAGTTTATAATTGCAAAGTACCATAAATATCAATAATGAACCTAACATTTAATAGATATATTTAATAATTAAAATCAAACGACATATTTAATATATTTAACGCAATAAATATAACATGGGCATTTTCTTAAGAACGATGTTGGTGTTGAATTGTGTGCGGCACGGTTTCATTCTAGAACGAAGAGTATAATAAATAAAGAGATATAAAAGCATCGATAAAAGCATTATAAGGAACATTTGACAGGTAAAAGACGGGTAAACAAAACCCTGTATATTTATACACATACTGTACAAAGGTATATTACATAAAGTGTGTGTCGATACGGCTACAAGTCGCTAAAAGTCCGCGGTACTTAAATAATGACCTAGAAACCCCGTTTGGACGTTTCGGGATCGGGAGGAAAGATCACCGCCGATCTCGAAATGCCCAAACGAAAGAGAACGTTACCAACACCGTAATTTCATGAAAGATACAAGTTAGCTTAGCCGGGATATAGGAATCGCAATAGAGCGAAGATATTGAATAAATAATTTCGCGTATCCGCTGCTGGATGTTGGGCGGATCCTCTTCGGAGAGGTAATACTTTTCGTAATACTTAACGTAACAACACTTCAACGGCAAGTTTATATGGGACGATGGAGAGTTCGTACGACACAATCCGCGAATATCAATTTAATCCCGCTGGCGAGAATTAATACGCTCTCCAGGAATTGACGCGGATTTTTCGAAAGAGAACCTGGAAAGTGACCTGGAATTGAAAAGATACGCGGGGGAGAGGGAAGGGAGGAGGTGAAATTGTGTCACGTATACAGTCAAATCGATACGAATAACCATAAGCGTACAGTGCAATCCACCACGTGCCATCACACATTCCGCCAATTTTGCATGCTGTTCAACAAAGACGAGTAGTAATTTAACGATGTATTGTACTTGGCAATGTTATGAGAAAAGCGGAGCGAATTAGTCATACATATCCCTTTATGCCGGTATGCACACTCACTGTTTTCGAGTATATTCGGGTTTCGAATATAATAACCATTGTTTTTTTGTGTCTCTCTCGTGTTCTATATATGAATAAAAAAATTAAACTATTTATTCCAAATGACAATTATGACAGGATTAAATAGATTTAAATGAAAGGATTACATAAATTTTCATCGAATTATTTAGCAATGAAATAAAATCAATTTTTCAAAACGTAGATAGTATTTTTGACAAATGTAAATAAACAATTATTGACAAATGATACTTTAACGATTATTCAATGTAATTAAGCAAGCTTGTAAAATTATTACGAGGAAAAAATTCAAGGATACTTTGTTGTATTATTGCATGCTAAAAATAAGTAAAACGTATTAAAATACTTTGCTAAGCAATTAAAATTATTCGATAATGAGAGAGTTAAGTTGAATATTCACGGTAATATTCACACAAAAGTCGTCAAACAGGAAGGACGAAGACGTATGGCAGGCAATTTTTGCAAGTTAACAGTTACCGATGTTTCAAGGCGATCGATGTTTTATTCTTAATGAAAAGGACGGCGAGAGCAAATATATAATCTTAACTTGTCGGACTACAGCCGGTTAACCATTATACCACGATTTTATCGATCGATGATTGATCGGGACTCCGCATATTAACCGACGAATTATGCTCGATCGCGGATATCAAGCAGCTGTCACAGATTGCATTTTGAGAAACCACTCGTCATACAACTTACTTAATATCCGCGAGCGCGGGTGTCAATCTCGGCCCTAAGTTAAATCAAACTTTGCTGTCGTAGAGGCGTATTATCGATCCGAGACCAAAGATACTGAATCTTTAGTTCAAATCTAATTTCTCAATTTCCGACAATGTAATAAGTGTGTATCAAACATCGTAATTAAATAAGAATTTCTCTTCTCAAAAATAGCAAAGTCAATGATAACCATACATATTATCGTTTTCCGAGGAAACATTCGTACATCAGATTTTTGCTTATCGTGTCGATTCATGGGCCGAGATCAAAACCGATTCACCGGGTTCGAGCTCTACGAACCCTTCTCGAATTTAGGCTAGACGAAATGACGCGATGACAGCAACGATCTACTCCGAGAGACGTATCGACAGATGGATCGTCTTCTGATACTTCAGCGAGATTTTCATCTCGCGAGTTTTCCGACGCACGCGTAGTTCCGATCGGTCGTCGATTGTGCGGTCCCTCAGCCCCACTTGGCGGCTATCGTGTAGAGTGACCTGAGGAGCTCGAGAGCTCGATTGTCGGACGCGATGGTCTCGTCCTCCGCTAAGGAATTGTTCGTGTCCGTCTGGACAACATCGTCCGATCTTCTGGCGAAACTGTGGACATTCTCCGTGGTCGTTCGAAACCTTCGTCCCGTCTTACTGCGGAACGTAGTGATGGATGGTGCGGACGGCGTTGGTCTCACGGACGACGTCTGTGGAGCCTTCGTCGTCGTGGAATTTGATAAAATGACCGTTCGTATCTTTCCTGCAAACAAAACGAGAAAATAGAATCTATATTACTAGATAAGCATAGAAAGATAAACTAATATTGCAAAAATGTGAACGTTATATCGTAAAAATAAGAATTATCATGTTGAATAGATAAAGCGCAATTTTTTAAATAAAATTACTAAATATAGTAATATTTCGCAAGCAAAAAAATTTTATTAAAATAATAATAAAGCAATTAATTACAAAAATTATAATAAAAGAAAAGAGTAGACTCTTTGTATCTTAATATTGAGTTTTCAAATTTTTTTATTAAAGTTACTTATTTAAAAATTTATAAAATTTAAGATTTATAAAATCTTATTTTGCAAGTAAAATTTTAAGAAACACAGTAATAGAAAACCAATAAAAAAAATTATAGGAAACCAGAAAAAAAAGCAACGAACTCTTTATATCGGGATAGTCTTATATTAATTTATATCTTTTACAAGGAGAAAGCATAATCTATTATCTTCTTATAATTGTTACCAAAATTATTATCTCGTATTAAAATTAATAAAAAGCACTTATTATACCGAGAGAGAATTCTATTCAGCAATAAAATAATTAGAGACATTGTATGATTATTATATTTCAATTGTTGATATAGTAATAAATGTGTATTTATTATATTCTTAATATTTGATGTTTATCTTCGTAAAACCTTCTAAATGATTGTTAAAATATATCGTATAACATACCACTAGGAAGATTGAGTCTGCTGATACCAGCAACGATCTCTCGTGATTCTTCGGAACTGAATTCGTTAACTGGCAATCTTAGAAGAGCGTCCAGCAGCTGTTCCTTTTCCTGCTCCGTCGTCTTGTTCCTAGGCCCATTGCAGTGACTTATCAGCAACAACACCAGCTGCCTCACCGTCTCGTTATTATCGGCCTGCTTCATCACTCGTATTAGCGTGTTGGAACTCGTCTCGTTTAGCTTGCCAAACATCTCGTGCGCCTTGATCACCTCGTTCTCGGTAGCGTTCAATGCGTTCGCCTCGAATGGCAGCAAGTTGGACGCCAGATTGTCTCGGGGAACGGAATTGGTCGACGTCACCGAGGATGTTATCGTGGTTGTAATGCTGGATCGCGTAGTGATAAGCGGTGTTGGAGTCGCCGTGTTCTCCACAGTAAAAGTTGTCGGTAGCAAAGTGAACGTTACCGGCGAATCGTTGCCGTTCGTCGCCCATTGCCAGGGACTCGGCGTACTGGTGGTAGTCCGCTCTTCTGTCGTTCCGTCGATATCTACATCGGTGAACAACGTTGGCGATCTCGTGGTGGTCGCTGCCACAGTGCTTCCAGATTCTTCACTGATGATGTTGTCGGTGGTGGGCGATCTAGCGATGTCCGCACTCGACTGTAGACCGTGATTGATGTGCTGAGGATCCACGAACACTGTCGTCTCCCACAACTGGGTGACCATGGGCGAGGAAGTCCAGTGATTGTTGTTCAACGAATTGGGATGTCTGATGGACGACGTGCTGGTTGGTTTACCGGGTGTAGCGCGGACAACGGTAGCGGTATACGGAATGACGTCGCTGACGGTCGCGGTGATCGGGTCCAATGTCCCAACGTTGTATTGAATCGTCGTTGCTGCCGTTGTCGACGGGTTTCCCACGGGCTTACGAGTATCTTCCTCACGAGTGCCCTCTATACGATTGTAGCTATTCCTGTACTTCACATACGAGCTGCGAGCCGTGACGAGAGACTCAGGGTTGGTCTTGCCATCCTCGGGCAACGACGTTGTCGAATCATAATAACGTATCCTGAAAGGTTGAACGGTAGTGCTAGCTGTATCGTAGGAAGGCTTGCTTCTCGACAAAGGTGTCGTCGAGCGTATCTGATTTGGAACGATGCTATTTGACACCTCGAAACTCTTCACATTACCAAAGCGCTGATAATGAGGCGGTGTCAGATTTTGAACAGGTTTATCGCCGGCGGAACCTCTACTCCAGCTGGACAAAGTTGTTTCTACGGGTTGCTGGAAAGATGCCAGCGTCGACGATGCTACATAATTACTTATAGGCGTAGCGCCCTTCGTCTTAACATTCTTGCCATACGGCTGGAAGGTTCTTGCTGTATTATTGCGAGAGCCCCTGATTTTTTCTCGATTTCCGTCTTCATACAATGGGAAATAATTATCGTAGACCGGCGACAGATCAGTCGAGTCTCTCGTGTCGCTGTCATAACTGTGAATATCCCCTGTAGTGGTGGTGAAAGCGCGATTTACTTCAAAGGCAAATGTGTTGCCATTCTGCGTCGACGATTCGATGTAATCTTCCGAATTGGACGATGAAGTGCCGGGTGGTAAAAACGTCGTACTTGGATAGTAAATCGGTCTGCGCGTCTCACTCGTTGAAAAATATTCATCGTACGGCGTCGTGTAGTAAGCCAAATACGATCTGTCAGTGGTCGTAGACGATTGCAAAGTGGTAGGAAATACGGTAGACGGTTTGCGTCTTCTGGACGCGTCCGTGTCATCCGAAAAGTCCAGGACCTCATCCTTCTCTTTGGTCACCGACGAGTATTCCTCCGCCGTGATCGGATATAACGTCGTCGTCTCGTATTGACCGCCGTCGGTCGTATCCGGAGGTTGCGTGGGCCTAATCTCCGTGAGCACTTTTTTAAAGGTATCCGGATTCTGCAAGTATGCTGATAAAGCGTGAGTGAAGACCTGGGCCAGCTCGCGCAATTTAGTATTATTCGATCTCTTCGCGCCGTTCAGTGGACCTTCGCTCTGTTCGATGTCGAGATCATCGTCGTCGTCGTCGTTGTTCTCGATCTCACTGGCGACGTTATCAATCTCCGCCGCAAATTCGGCTAACGTGGCGTTTCCTTCGAGCGCGTTGTTCAGATTGAACAGTTCGGCGTATGACGTGATGGTGTGTTGCGTGAGGATGTTGATGGGTAATTCAATAGACACGTTGCGCGAATGGTCATCTTCTCTGCCTTCAATCTCGACGCTCGCAATGGATTCGGCGGTCTCGTTTGAATTGAGATTGTCACTAGCTGTGGCGAAATACAGGGCTAATGAATGCAAGGTAGACGGACCGGGCGCAAAAGGCACGCCCCGATCAGATCCGCTCTTTTTGCTGATCTCACTCAGACTATTCGCGTTGTTTTCCAGACCTTGAAGAGAATGCAACATGCTAAGCGCATGTTCCCGTTCGGCATACGGCCTGTCTTCCAAGGTCGTTGGTCGCTTGCTGGTCACCTCGGGCAGATAAGTCGCTCTGTCTTTAGGCCTGCTCGTTACCGGGGGCAAAGACTTCATCTTGGGCAAAAGATTGTTCGCCGTTATGCGATAATTGGTTAAAGTGGAGCTGTAAGTCGGTACGGTAGCCGATGGCTTTGGTGTGGGAGTTGTAGTCATCGTCGAGTAAACGTAATTCTTCGTAAACGGTATATAAGGACCTAAGGTAGACAGTACTTTTCCTTGTTTGTAAGTGAAACTCGTATCATAAGGACTCAAGGTCTTGCTGGTAGATCCGTTCAGCTGATAAGCGTTCGTGCTTTTCCATGGCTTTTCGGTAGAGCTGATTGAGTTTTGCCGGAAGCTCTGCGAGGACGTGCGCCAAGGATCCCTCGTTGTATCTTTAATTTCGATATCCGCTATCTTGTTCTCGTTTTGATAATTGGAACGAATCACGGTATCGCGAGCCTCTTCCTGGCTGACATTTGACGTGACATTAGCCGGTATGTTGTGCCGATAGCTTTCTGTATTTAAGTACGGACGCGTTGTCGCGAAAGAGGCTGTGTCGCGATCGGTATTCCTCTGATGGGTCACTCTGTGAGCGTACTGATTTTGATAATTTCCAGCGAGCGGCGGTACCCTTCCTATTGCGGCAGGAGTCTGCAGATCGCTGTGCGTAGCGTAGGATTCCGTAGTCGAATCGGTCGCGATGTTGGCATAAACGGTGGTTTCCGGAATATCGTCTTGTCCGTAATAGGATGTGCTGTAAAAGGACGTCTCGGTTGTCGGCGTGTACTGCAAAGTCGTTTCGTAAGGCGGCAACGTCGTCGTTCTGGGTTTATAAATGGGAGCGAACGTGGGTCCCGGGAATGAAGGAGCGTTTGTTTTCGGCGTGAAGGATACTGTTTCGGCCTCTTGGTTTCTCTCTGGTGCCGTCAAGGTGGTTGTCTCCTGATCGCGATAATCGACCGTGGAATGATCTTGATAATCGTACGAATGATAATAGAACTGCCGATTACTCTCGGATTTGCCCGAGTTGAAGCGATTTCCTCGATTCGACACGAACGCGGCGCTTTCTGCAAACTGCTGGTATTCCCTCGGAGGCACCGCGGTCGTGGTTCGGAAGGTCGTCGTCTCCATGTAAATCGGCGTAGACTTTTGCGATTGATTGGAACTGAACAGATTGTTTCGCGTTGAGGGTCGCGACTTTGCGCCTCTGAATTCTGGCTTCTCGTTATTGTTGAACGGCGTATTCTGATCCGGCCGATAATAGTCCTGCGCGTTACTCTGGTAATTTTGCCGAGTATCCTGGAACTTATTCCCTTGCTCGTAGTTGAACTTACCGTCTCCCTGCGTGTCCACCAACTGATTTCTCTGCCTGTTGCTTGTCTGATAATTCGAGCTACCGTCGTGATACTGTCGTTGTTTCGGTTGCTGATTAAAGCTCTCGGATGTTTGACTCGTTTTCTCATTAGTCCGTAACGCGTTCGCGCTATTCTCCTGGAAACGACCTGAATCCCGATTGTTGTTCAATCTAAAGTGCTGAGCGGACTTGAATTCCTGCTTCGCCGGAATTTGATTTTGATTGACAGCGGACTGGCCGTACGGATTCGTCCTGCCATTCTGCCTGCCGTCGTAATCAACATTCTGGGTCTCGTAGTAATCCGTATTATCCTGCTGTTCCACGCGATGGTACTCAGATTTCATTTTCCTCGCATCTGCACGTTTCTTCTCTTCCTCGGCCAATTGCTCGGCGCTCTGTTCGTACAATTCCGTAGACTTTCTGCAGTCCACTTTGAACCACCAGTCGCATATAAGCTGCGACTGTTGAAAGATGGTACCGTTGGGACATAGGAACGAGATCTTCCGTCCATTGTCACAGATGTGGAATACCTAAAATTATATTCAGCATCGGTATCACGTCTCTCATTAACCGAGAAAACCAAGAAAACACTATAAATACTATTATTAAATTTCGTTCGATTTTATATATAAACTATTATACATAAAAACAATTCGAGGTACAACAAAAAAATTTCAAAGAGAGAGAGAGAGAAATTTTCACTCTTTATTATTGAAAAAATTTTTTTATTACTTCGATGCTTATATCGTTTTTCCATCTTTTACGATTATCCAAGTTTCACAGATCCGTGATTAAGCATCTCTCTACGTGACTTTTGACCGAACTATTTATCTGAGCGAGATACGTAATATCGATGTCACTTACTTGGCAATTTGTTTCTAAATCCGCGTAATATCCCCCTCTTAAACCGCGACAGCTGAATGAAGTGGTTGGAATCGACGTGAGAGCTGGATAATCCACCCCGGGCTGCCCTGTCACGTCTAAGTACAAAGTGGAGCGTTATTAAATTTTATAGCGCTTAGTGTTATATCAACATGCACGATCCTTCCAGCCCATGTTTTCGCGAACGTGCTTCTAAAGTATGAATATTACGATATAATCGCTTGAGCTTTCACGAGCCATGCGAGCTCATGTCATCGATTTTTCTGCGAAATTACACCGCGGGACGAGAAGCTCTGAAGCTCTAGTGATATAGATTGCGTTTAAAACCCGCATCATGGCATTTCTGTGAAGGATGATAAATAAACGATAGATCATCTGTCATGTAGCGCATCGTGCGTGTGAAAATATTTTGGAAATTTAATTTATCGGACGTAATAAGGGAGTGCGATTACGTGACGATTTTAGAGAAATAGCAGATCGACTAGAATAGCCGCACGAAAGCCGTAGAAAGTCTGTCACTTTAGCGGAAAGTCACGAAGCGTCCTAAGCACAATTGTCGTAAAACGAAAAATTGCACTTCGTGGGAAAGCAGAAACGCAGCCCGATCGCTCCGAGATATTCGCACGCACTCAATGACTTTCGCTTACACGGCCTTACGTAATATCTGACGCTTCGGTGAGACAGTTGGAAGCAACGCGCAGACATCGGATGCTCTCGTTTCCCTTCTGCGTTCGAAACGGTGTCGTGATACGAAATGTTTCAAATTTAAACAAACAAGCTTCCGATAAAGTTATAATAAATATTCGCACAGATACATCCCTCGCAGTAACGTACGAGGCATTTACATGTACATTATGTTTACATGCAGGAGACGAATATATGGTACAACATGTATGATGCAAATGTATACATGGGTAAAGATAACACGCGAAGCGCCGCAGAGTGTAAAAATTGAATAAACAAATATTAATTTTATGTCTCGATAGAAGATATAAGCAAATGTGATATTTATTCATAACTTTTTTTCCATATTTATGATCTACGCTCGATTATCTACAATTTTAATCAAAACTTTGCAATTAGTAAGCAATTAATAAGCGCTGAATAAATAAATTATGTGATAACACGTACATTTTCAATATTCTAAAATTTCTTTAAAGAGTAATTTTGTATTATTTAAATGATTTCTATAAAACATATTAAATACAGAGTTAAACAATTTGTTCTACAAATGATGATGGAAAAGAAAAATCTCATGCCGGAGTAAATACATTAAAAAGGATAAAGCATGCAAGGAAAAGCACGTTCAAGATAATAATACCCGCTCCTTTGAGCCATTCCTTGAGAAGGTCCTCGTTACCGAAGAAGACTGGCAATGGAAGGAAAAGCGAGTCGCTTTAGTCAGATCGGAAAAGAAAATATTAGCGATGTAGTCTCGAGGTTAGTAGGATAGCTCTGAGAGAACCTTGGTAAACTTGGTACTCGCCGTTCTTCTCGGGCGCCAGACGTTTTACGATTTTCTTCAGCGCTTCGACGTCTTCCTCGGATGCCTCGAGACTCGACAGGTCCAATTCCGTGAGGAACTCTGGCAGTCTCGCATGCTCGACATCTCGCGATGCCTGCAACGCAATATACTCTTAGAACGTAAAACTCCTTCTAGAAAAGCACTCGAATTTCATACGGTGAATTTCTCGAAAAGTAAGCTACTTTCAACTCGAATTGTAACTTCTTATCGTATTACATGTATTTCCATTTTTGCGTTTCTTTAAACACACGAAAAGCGAATAAACGTAACCATGTGTGTGATTTAGTTCGCCAAATTATATATTAAGGAATGCGGAAAATATTTCATTAAAAAAAAAAAAAAAAAAAAAAAAAAAAAACTCAGATCCTCGCGATATTCGGATATTTAAATCGCTCGTATGCGCAAAGTGTTAATAATTAGAGAAATCAATTTATGCACTCGCACGCTCGAATGAGTCCGACGAGTGCATTAAGCGCTATCGATTTTATGTGCGCGAAACTATACGACGCACGAAAACGAAACGAACGAGAGAACGCGGCATTATACCCCACACACGCGATGAAATTCGATACTACGCAACTCGTACATCCCATGGGATGCCGAAAGTTTGATTAAATTTCGCTACGCACAGGCCGGGGCGCCGTTCCCTACGCGTACGCTTCGCGTAAATCACAGTTAACCGATAAACGAGCGTCCTATCGATCTCGTTGTTATTGACCATTGTCGCATTTATTAGCGACGTTAACGGTGACTTCAAAGCGAGGAACGAATGTTGAAAACGTAGCACTGTAATTTCACCCGAGGGCGCGATTCTTTACGCGGGATGGAAATTGTCGCGCGTCTCTCTGTTATTAGATCTGACGCTCCTGCGCGTAATTTAAAATCCGCGTTACACCTATAAACGCGAAAGAAGGTATACGTATACGCGCGATTTCGCATTCGACGACGTGATCACGGTTTACCCTCTTCCGAATCGATCGCTGGCGAATCGTAAATCGTCACAATAACCATCCCGTACATCGTCCGCATGGAATTCCACCAAAGTTAAATTGCATTACTTGAAATAAGGGCTGCGGGGACTTTAGTTACTTAGTCGCCTAATTAACTCCGGCGTTCAAAGAGACCCCTGATTGGAACCGCTCGGTCTTCAGATTAGCACCGCTTGAATATTTACCAGAACATCGCGTTCGATCGCTTTTACTATTTCTTTACAAAATTAAGAGAAAATTCGCGTCAAATATTCCAACTGGCGTTTTTAAACTATCGATTAAACTCGCGTCGCGAGTCCGGCGAATCCACAAAAGTCGATAGCGAGAAGGATAATTTGCGAATATAAAGACTTCTTCATCATCTGCGCGCTAACTTTATGAGTTGTACGAAAGCCAGAAATTTAATATTAAACTTTGAATATTGTATATTGCACTGTGTAATTAATTAAACGACATTTTTGTGGAATTAAGAAGATAGAGATTGAAAGTTACACAAAATCCGAGATTAGGTATAAAATTAATCCCAGATTTAATTAAACTTTCAATTACAAAGGGAAAAAGTAATTTATCGCACAAATAGATAAGAAAAAGATTATATAATTTTATATATATATATATATATATATATATATATATATATATATATAATTAATTAATAGATAGATTCAAGCTTAGACTACTGATGCAAAAATAATATTATATTCTATGAAATATTGCGAAAAATAGCAAGAAATAACCTTAGCTAGAATTATTTTTCCCAATATCAAAATATTTGACATCTTCTGAATAAGAATAATATTCTCCAATCTAATTTAAAGTTAAAAGTGTATTCCGTAGGGATATTGCAATATTTAATAGAATTTAAGTAGTTTATTTTTATGAGATTAAAAGATTTTTGTATTCGTGAAATGAATTCTCATTTTTTATATATGAACAGCTGAATTTTTAGTTACAAAAATACACAAAAATAATTTTTGTTCATTTATAATTATTTGAATATATAAAAATTGATATAAGATTGTGTAACATATTTTTTGTATTCTAACATATAACATCAAGATATAAATACTATACCAATTACAATTATATTTCAATTGCAGTTCTTATTTAAGAATGATGTGTCCAATGTGTTTTAAAAAATAAAATTACACGCAATAATAAATGACAAATACTAGTTATACGAAACGAGAATAAGCGGATAAACATTAAAAGGACGTACCATTTTTATTTCTGTGAGTCTCGTATATAAATTCGAGAAACAAAAAGAATAGAAACACACACTCACCCTTGCCTCGCAGTGACCAGGTGTGTAAGTAGTAGCTACACCTGAAAGTCAGAAACGGGAATTAGAGTTGTGTTTAAACCATCATGTGTTTCGCCCTGTGCGAAATTAGGTCAGCGAGTCGCGGTCGTCTATAATCCGAATGTTCTATATACAAGTTGTTCTATAGAAACAATGGCATATATTTGTATAACCGTTGTATTCATACTGCAACCTTGTGAAAATAGTGGATGATAGTAACGTCCAGGCCGTTTCCATCGTTAAATAAAGAAGCTTTATCAACGATAAAGCATACCCGATCGGCAGGATTGCATACAATCGATATCGTATAATCCCGCGGGTATTATGATCGAGATTATATGTATATATCGTGACCTCTCTTTTCTTTATTTGGCACAAGCGGAGTATACATAGAATAAGATCGTCTGATGTACGCGTATATCGAAAACAAGAAATAGTAAAAGGGAGAAAAAAAGAAAAAAAACATTATATCGAACTTGTCAAAATTTATTTTGCTCATGAACAATTCTATTCTACATCTAATCAACGCGTTTTACATATTCAACAGCGAAAGAGCTGAAACAGTTTTTTGTGTCAAGAGCATTTTGAATATACCATATATCGAAAATAACGGTATATGTATAGAAATGCACAAACACACACATAATATATATCGATAGGGTAACAAAAAATGAAAAAATAACTCTGGGAAATAAAGGAAACACGAAATGTTTATTTATGAAAACGCTCGCTTTTTTTTTTATATTTCAATATTTTTATATTTTAAATAAGACTCGAGAGTTAACAATTGCAGAGATAGAAAATATATTTATAAAATATCTTTGTTGCACAAAGAATTTATAAAAAATGCTTCAGAGAAGAATAAATATAAGTATAATTATAACGTTTACTTCTTCAAATTCAGCAATCGATTTTATTGCAACGGAAATCATTTAAATCGAGTTATTGTTACAAGGATGTGAAATGTTGAAAATTTAGGAAATATTGTGATATTCAATTAAACTGTCACTAAAAAAAAAAATCGTCAAAGAAATTATAATCGAGAGAAAGCGCGTGATACCCGTGACATGTTATATAAACGGAACGTAAAAGCTCGGGTGGAGTTCAGGGGCCATCGCCGTTTTGTTGTTTTGCGCATTTGACGTGCCGGTATTAGAAATTCTCACGGTATTTAATAAAGCAGATGCTCCTATACACTCTTCTCGCTATCCCAAGCATACAAATATTTTCATCACTCTCACAAAGGTGCATCTCCCAGCTGAATTATGAAATTATGAAATTACGGAAATAAATTGTTCAAATATCTCATATTTATATATTTTGTCTAATCGTGTGTGAATAAAACATAATTCTTCAGCCAAAAGTCGATGGGAGACCGATTATCGATTCTGGCAATGATTCAAGCATTTGAAACTCCAAAAGTTCTCAAGAGGATAAAAGAAACTCAACGACATCGAAAATAAAGCCATACGGAACGTTATTATACGGAAAATGCTAGAACGCGACGGCGTACTAAAGATGGGTAAAAAGTGATAGGACGAAGTCGTCGTAACATGCTCCGCGAAATTCTCTATGAGATCGTGGAAAACGTGCAAAGTTTCACGAAGGTAAGCGACGAACTTTCACGGCGATGAAAAATTTTCCGCGCATACTTGCGCTAAGTCCCGGATATCGAATCGCGCATTTCCAACGAAGTAGTCGCGAACTTTCCTACTTCGCTGTGTCGAGAGATTTCTCAAACGTTATTCAGTAGGTACTTTACTTAATCTAATATCTCTCCATTTCGTTATTGCAAGAGTAACGCGTTGTGACGCGTGAAATTTTATGGACGATCCTATCGGTAATACAAAGTCAAATACAAATATAAATATCCTTAATGAGATTTAATATTGCTTTTTGCACTTAATATTAATTTATCTTTAAATTTATTTCTCGATTACTAGATTTTTTTTTTACAGAGGATTGTTACTTATAATTATTTCCATTATTGGAGAGAATTATTTTAATCCATATAGATAATATTAATGATTTCTTATTTATCTTATCGTATAAAATAAATAAAAATTACAGTAATCTCTTTGAAAAATGAACGAAAAAGATTCAATAAACGACAAATAGAATCTTTATTCTATATATAATTAAATGTACTACAAAATATTTTCAAAATCGCTATAGGAATATTTATTCGAGAACACAATCAGGTTGTTGATAAATAACTTAATTACCTCTCATACACGATTTTCTCTTACGTGGCTTTTAAGCGTACCATTTCCCTGAGAGCCCTTTGTACGCAAATTTCCCGAGAAGGCAAATAAAATTTCCATATTTCTACGACGGAGGCAACGACAAGCGCGGTGACAAATGCCGCGTGAATGGTCGGTGAGTCAACAACATCGATCTTCCTGTACCGCAGATTGTGTGCCGTGCTCCTTGATGCAGAAGAGAGAAGCGACGAGTATAAACGGCCATAAATCCCGAGCGAGATTCTCCGTCGGATTCACCTTCGCCGCGGAAACAAATCCTTGACTTTATCCACGCGCGCGACAGGATGCCACGGCGCTCCCACGCTTGTCAGAGATATAGCTACACGATTATTGGCCCATAATTATCGGCCACCGAAGCATAGATAAGCGATGCCGATAAGGGAGAAAAATAATAAGAAAAAATATTGGATAATTTCTCTCTTACATACATATATATATATATACATACATACACACACGAGCGGAAAAATTGATTGCGAGATTAATTGTTTGTCCACCACCGATGGCCGATGACCATCACAATGGTGCGCGCGCGCAAATGCCATTTTGCCGATTGTATCCTCGTATTCCCACCGATCCTTTAAATGCCAGAACCGTGAAGAAGATAAAGGACGATAAAAAGAAAACGACTTGAATACGTACAAGCGCGAAAGAGGAATTTTTTATTTCGTTTATTTGTCGCGAATAAATTGATTCATTGAGGA
Source organism: Polyergus mexicanus (assembly GCF_030449975.1). NCBI lineage: Eukaryota > Metazoa > Arthropoda > Insecta > Hymenoptera > Formicidae > Polyergus > Polyergus mexicanus. Next base: position 3,347,533 of record NW_027223323.1, read on the forward strand.
ATGAAAAATTCACGTTTATTCCTCCGATGGCATTACTTTTATTATTATCAATATGCATTTGCTTCTTCGTCGATAGGCGATGCGTTTATATTTGACAATGTAAAAGAATATAATAATTTGCTAAAAACCTATTTTAACTCAATAAAAATTTAAATTCTCTTTTCAATATCTTATATTATAAATATTATAGTATATATACAAATTATCTTCCTCCAAATATATTATTTATTTAAGACAAATATAGAAAAAAGAGATGTGTGTAATCGACAAAGAATAATTTTTTAGAAAAAAAGAACAATTTCTACAAGTTTCTATAATTTAATCATTCAATTAAAACTGCTCGTATATTACAATCTAAATGACACAGCAATGTAGGATTTTTTATTACTATTCTGTCGTTATAAGACTGGTTGGAACAAATATGACCGCTACTACGGTTTCTCCAATAATATTGACTTATCGAAATTGTATGCGCAATATATGTATCAATGGAAAATAAAAATTTAAAGTATACTTACATAAAAAGAAAAGGACCACGAGGCGCAACATGTTTGATAGATTGTCAGCCACGACTCTGCAAATAACATCGGAATATAATTTATTGGGCAAGATATACGATAATAATAATTATGATAATAATATCATGATTAATGATGTAATATATATTTTTAGATATATTGACAAAAGGAAACGGGCTAGTTATATATTTTATATAAATTTTGAAAACATAAATTTCTTAAATCAAAGTGATAAAACGAGAAGAAATCGCTGAATGTTATAATAATCATATTATTAATAAAAATAATCGGTTACAATATTTCCCTCTCTTGGAGTAAACAAAATGTTAAATGAAATGGAAACTAAAATAGTGCATCAATGTCTAGAACAATTCTGTGAAATATATTCTGTGTTTCCGAAACAGAAATCTAATTAAAAGGTAATTGTTTCAGGAGAGCGGCACGTTTCAAAATGCCGTGAGCAATATCGATTTATGTCGGTCGATGAGGTAATAAGCAAGGAGATAAGAGCATATCACGTCGAAATTTCAGGAGAGAAACGCGTGCGCGTAGGAAGCTGGTCCAGATCGAAGAGCTCGAACCTAGAACGAGTTTATATTATTATACATAATTATGTACGATAAATATGCAATAGCATTAAGTAATATATGAAACGGTCGTAGTCGTGATAATGATTGATGGTGACCCCTTTCAACATTTCGTAACAAATATTTACTTCGATTACCATATTTTGAAAATCGTTTCGAACGCGAGCTCTCTCTTTATAAACTATAATTTATTTCAGAAATAGAGAGAGAATCCTGCCAAAAGATAACATTAATTTTTAAAAGAAAACATTAATTTTTTATTTTTATTTGCTTCGAAAAGTACCTATACTTTCGACGCGTCCTTGTTATAGGAAAAAAAAAAAAAAATCCTTGCCCAAAGAGTTCACGAAAGACGTGAGAGAAGACATCGATTTTGAAGTACTCTGTGTAATCTATTAAATGTGCGAGAAGTTTAATGCTAATACTTCTAACGTACAATGGATTGCGACATGTGTCAGCCGCGTCGAATATCTTGCCTCATCGTAAACATGCAGTGCGATGAATGTGTATAATTGCAATCTGCGCGTATAATTTAGTTACGACGAACGTATATGCAGCTCACCGATTCAGCCTCAATGAACAGGTCGTTGAATCGTGAATTACGCGTTGCTGACTTCTGCATCGAGAACCATTATTATCGATATAATCGCATCCTTGCTCACGCGAATGATACAATCGGCGCCTGGGGCTAGGTCGACGGCTTTACACAAGCATTAAGAGAATATAAGCACAATGAGAAATCACGATTCGTATACGCAATAATTTAATAATAGCCGTTATTTAAACATGATCTTAAGGGCATTTAACCGAAAGGTTAAGAAAATTAATTAATTAAAGTGGGGGAAAAAAATCTGTAATTATTTATTTCTCGATAATCAAGTTGTTCGCACAAATTTGTTCGAAACTCCACCGTATCTGGTAATTATGTACAAAATTGCAAATTTTAAAAAGTTTAATATTATTTAATATATATTAAATATTATGTAATATATATTAAAGTATTTTTTTAATTAAAAAGTAAAAAATATAATGGCTAGATATATTATGCAATTATATATATATATGATAAAAAAAAAGAAATTTGTGCAGTGCAAAAGGAGATTTGTATGCACAAAAAGAGAACGAAATAATACATAAAAAAAAATAACCAAGTTACTTTCTTTCGAATAAAGATAAAATATCGGTTTCCATTTCTGTGAGTCATGTAATATGCAAAAATTAATGTGCCGAAACCCGGGATCGAACCAGGGACATTTAGATCTTCAGTCTAACGCTCTCCCAACTGAGCTATTTCGGCTTGCGTTAACTTGGATGCTGAAGAATATTGATACGTCGACTTCTTTCTGTGCTTTGTATATATGAATTATAATTAATAACAAAAATAGATTGCCAAGGATTAAATTAATCAGACTTTCAAGCCAATCCTTTGCTGAGATATTTCAGCTTACAATTATATTCTATTCGTAACATTAATATGGTATGCAATTATATTATTGGAAATATTTAATTATCTGTTTAATTATTCATGTTTCATTATCAGTGTTTAATTATCAGTACTTAATTATCTATATTTAATTATCAATTTAATTATCTCAGCACTGTATCAAAAGAGATAAAATAAACAAATTTTAAAATATGTTGCTGTTAATTCTCAGCTTTGAGTTATGCTCCACTTATCAAACTTGATTTCAAAAAGACTAGAAAAAAAAATGAAATTAATTATTATTTTCAATTATTAAATTGAATATTACGTATATATCTTAATACGCGTATCAAGTATCTCTTGGCGTGATATTTTATTTAATGTCAAAGTGAATGGAGATTCAATGTACGATTTAGTAACGTTCAAATTTATCAGAAATAATTTGCGATTAACGTTAAATTGTAGGATGTGAGATTATCCAATAAGTTTCCTTTCTTTTTGTCACCACAAAAATCACGATTTCGCTGCCTACAGTTTTCGTCACGATGAGACCTCATAATTACTGTGGAAATGGACAGATGGGCGTCTTATTTCCAATGCAATTTTAAGCAAAGTCCAACGACGCGCGTCGTAATGACGTACTTTCACCGAGACCAAGAACTAATCTTCTCTTTTAGTTCTTTAACATCTATATCTAGGGGGAAGCTTCTAGTCGGCATCACCGAACTCCGTTGAAATTCCACGGAAATCGTAGCAAATCAATCAAATTCCCCGAGCAGGAAACCTCGAGGGAGATTCGAAAAGCTGTGCATTAGGGAAGAAAAGGAAATTGAAGATGTAGGCCAACAGCTGATCAGTTTCTACTCCAACCTGCTATCCATGAAAGTCTTATGGGATTATAAAGAAAAATGATTGCCATGAGGCATTTATGGAAAAAAGATTACTTTCTCAGTATCTTTCTCTCAAAAGATAATAATTTTTATTTTACAGATCCGCGTAAATGTTCGTATGCAATTTGATCATCGTTTCCGTTATCAATTAACTAAATATAGAAAGCTTATAAACGCGCGTGATCAAATGAAATATTATAAGATAATGTATTCCGCATTTAGCAATATTTTTCAATGTTCTTTAATTAAAGAACATTATGTTATAAAACTACACGGTTAATAAAATGGATATTGCAACTCTATATGATCCAAGATACAGTTATCTGCAAAACTGATCAAATATTTTTTTAAATTGCATAAAAGCTTTTAATATAATGAAAAGGGAATGAAATTAAAAAGCTAACATGGAAAGAGATTTCTATAGTTACATTATCTGAAAAAAAAAAGCAAATATACTCCCCTCCCCACTCCCTCATAATATATTTCTAAAACAATATCTTTCTAACGAATAATTTTTTTTTTTAATTTTCGAAACATTAAATTAATTTTGCCAGCCAATATATACAGAATGAGAATTAATTTGCCAGTGTAATTATTGCAAATATTATTCAAGAATATCTATATAAATGGCATCCACATAACGCTATATGTAGCTACTGGCAACATATCGAAAGTAAGTTATGAGCGTTATCCAAGTATCTCTCGTAAAGTGTCGCGACCTGACTGGGGCACACAGGCTGCGCATACATACGCGATCGAATACGTAACGCTGATCTTCTTCCTAGGAAGAGCGCGCACGACCACCAATTCAGCAACGAATGAAAGTTTTTACTTTCGTTCGACGATATTAGCTAGAGAGCTTCCGTACGAGAACGGGAGTCAGAGTCAAAGACGGGAGATGCGACGTTATAAAATTCGCGCTCCCCGGCGAGAAAAGTCGCGAGCGCGCGAGATGTAGGAGGAAAAGCAGACGCGCTCTCGCCGGCGCTATTAAGCCGGGCTTCTCCCTTTCAGTCAATGGATATGGCAGACGTTTAATGGACCCCGTTCGCACGAAAGAAAGCGAAAAAATGCACAATCGCTGACAGAGTTGTTGAGACCATCTCTAAAGTCGAGCGATTCAATGCCTCGCTTTCACGCATCGTTTTCCAAGATTTTTTTCCGACATCGTATATCCTCCTGTTTATCAATAATTAATTTTTACGTAGACATTGTGCGCAAAATTGCAAACATAATAATAGATTAAGGAAGAATTAAGTCAAGAGAGATTACGAGTTAAGATTAAAGATTAAAATAAAGAATCTGATTTTAAAAATAAAGATCTTACAAAATTGTTAAGATTTTGCAAAAATGAAGATAACAAGCAATAATATGCTGAAATAAAAAATGAATCTATATAAATATAAATTTTTTATTCGTAATATAATTTCTTACATCTTCTATTATAATATGATCAATATTTATGAAGTTGTGATTAATGTTACAGTTTTAAAATACCAACTTTTAAAAGAAACTTGAATCTTTTAATTAACAATACAACTGAGACTTCAAACTTGCGGTTTCGGATTAAAAATTAGTGGGATTTTCTCGAACGCTATACTTCCTCAGCGATAGACTAACAAAAAATTAAGTCAAGAAATATTATAAGTTAAGATTAATTATTAAAATTAAGAATCTGATTTTAAGAATAAGAGTCCTGCACATAATTGTTAAGATTTCGAGAAAATTAAGATAGCAAGAAATAATATGCAAAATAACAAACGATTCTATCATTTTATTCGTAATACATATTCAATAATATGATCGATATTTATAAGGTCATAATTAAAAATATAGTTTTAAAATATAGTTTTAAGAATGATTTTTAAAAGAGATATTTTAATCTTTTAATTATTAATACAACTGAGACTTCAAACTTGCTCTGGATTAAAAGTTAGTTGGGTTCTTTTTAATAACGTTACTGTTCCATTCAAAATATTGCATAGTTCAACATTGCACGCGGATATTGATCTCTTTGTAGCTTTATTAAAAAAAATTGCAGCGTTCCTCGAAAAAAATTCTTGCCTCGATATCGTCACGTAGCGATGAAATTGACATAAAATTGCTACGTAAGCGGAAGAAACGTCGCAGTTATTGTCGATCGTCAGTTGTTGACCTTTAAATATGAAAAACCCCTCTACTACGATACTTTGCTCAACTTTCACCTTTTCGAATGAGACGAGCTAGCTCGTACGCGAGCGCCGTATCATCCTTGAGAACGATCCTTGCCGTGAGCAAAAACACTTTCGTGTCTTCAGCGTAACTTCGCGCGCTTGCAGTCCAGTCATATTTTGACGAATAACTGAAATATCAGCACGAGATCATTACTACAATATTTTCTACAAGACTGCGAAGCGTGTATGTGTGAACGTTTTTGGTCACGTAAATGTTTGACATTCGTGCGTTCATTCACCTACAAATCGATAAAATAACAGCACAAAAATCACTCGTCGAAAACAAGTGGGATTTGTTTGTAGCGATTGTCTAAAAAAGCTATTAAAGTGCATGTATAGCTATGTCAAATATTAATGTTTCGTTCTGGAATAAAAAAAATAATCACGATAAGAAGTATATGATAAAAATTACAAATTATGATAGCATGATCATGAATTATATTATTGAATTGTATGTTAGTGACAGTAATATGTCTTTCTCTCTTTACACGCATACACGGAGAAAAAGGAAGAAAGAGAGAATATTTTTTTAAAGTCACACACGTATTAGATTAATAAAATATTTCTAATAATTAATTAATAATAATATATCTATGCAGTTAATGGAAAGAGAGATAATAATCAGGTAATGTGATCGTGTACAACGACCACAATTCCGATAACTAAATCATTAATGAGATTTTAATTAACTGATTATTAATGAAAAACGAATAGAATCGAAAAACGTAAAATTGAGATGTTACGTATTAAATTATCTCGAGGATATGTGCGTAACATTATGTTAAGTTTCATGCTTTCGGTCACTCTATCCGCGGATATGGATACAGACAGAGATGAGAAACTTCAAAATTACTCTCGTTGCGCGAGATACGAGAGAATAATATCGATTCTCTCATTCTACGAAATAAACATTTTGCATTTAAGTCGTATTATCAAATACGCGATGAAACGATCAAATACACGCATTCCGTATAAAATACAAATTAACATATTTCACATACGCGGTGCGTGGATTTGATATCATTTTTTTACACCAAGCTTGCCTGGACGTGAAATATACGTTATGGAAAAGTTATCTTCTATTCATGCGGCTCAAAATGTCAAATTACGTACAAAGTCACTTAAAATAATAATTCTTCGTTTAAACATTAATTTGCTAGACATTCCATTTTACTATTTTTAAAAACATACTGCTATCGCGTGCGGCATACTAATAGTTTTTAATTTAAATTACACGACGTATAACTTTTGCACGGTTTTAATAAAATTATATCAATATGATGTATTATCTGTTTTAATTGGACTATTTTAGCAGCATTTTTAAATATTTATTTTTAACTTGTACAATATATTACTATACACATAATATATTTTGCATTCACTATTCGTAATCGTTTGTCGCAAGGCATGCAAAATCACCTAACAACAGTCCATAGACAGAGTGAAATCTGCGGGATACCCTAAGCTACGTTGAGCAACCACTTAATTCGAAATATTAAAGACTATCGACGGGCCGCGTGTAATCGCGCGTAATCTCACGTTGTGATGTCTCGATTAGCGGGGGTGATGACGGCCAGGATTCTCTCGCCAAGGCGGGAAATTTATTTGTCGCAGTCACGACTGGGAGCGACCGGGCCGTCATTAGACGATTTAGAATTTCGAATTCTTGACTGTACTCCGCAGGCGGCCGATTATTATTTTAATTCGTCTCTCTGCGGCTCGCAATTGCTCCTTGCGTTCGGCCTTTCGCGCACGTATAGGCAACTCTAATCGCGCAGCTCATTGTCGACGGGGCTTTAAAACCATGGCATAATGTCCGCGAATTAAAAATTTCAGGCTGCGAACACCTGAAAATTGCCTTTATTTCCCGATAATGGAAATGTCACACACAATCAATGTAAAAGCGCATTTTCCGCGACATGGAAAATTCAGTCTGTCGATAATTATATCAGTTTTAATCTTCGCGTTCGAACTGTCAGACGTGAAGCTGCGGACATTGGGTTTCTCATTTATTTTACGATGAGAGAGAAAAATATTCGTAACTTTAGCGAACGATTCGATCTCCGGTTATCGTAAGACATTGAGGCGTGAAGCGTCCACGAATAGCCGAGAAAGTGCGACATTTGCTGCTCTGTCTCAATTTAGTTAGCTTCGCTGCGTCGCACTTCGTTGCTCATTAATGAAGTGTTCAATGTTGCGCACGCAACGCAGGGATGTAGTTACATATGAATGCAAAATGTCTCAGAAGTCATATCATTTTCTCTTGAAGATCTCTTGGAAATATAGGAAATCACACTAAATGATGAAAAATTAAAAATTTTTCCAATCAAAAGCTTCTCCCTCGAGGCTGCGAATGAATAACCAAATTCTATTTATTCTTCTTATTCTTTGAATAGTTTCACGTAGACACTTAATAGGGAGAAAGAGAGAAAGAATTTAATATAATTTAAAATTTTTAAATAGTTAAAAATTAAAAGATCGTATAATTTAAATATCAAATTTTATTTTTTAATAACGCCAGTTTCGATAATAGATCAATAGAAGATACGTACAAGACAAACCAAAAATTTTGAAAAAAATGCTAAACTCTTTTGAAACCAATTTTTAATTTATCAGAACATTTAGAAAATTTGCTCCTTCACTTTATCAAGAAATAAAATAATCTCGATATTTTATGCGTAACTTCTTAAGAGAGAGATAGTAACTTAGATTACTTTAAATTGCTTTATTAAGTAAAGTTTATAATGGAAAATAAATGGAGGTCTCTCTTTTGTTTCGGAATTAATCGTTCAGATATAGCTAGTATCAACAAAACCGAATTCGTATGCACTGACTTCGATATTGATTTTAGCGGCGTATCGCAAATCGAGTGACGCCATCGATTTCGAAATCAATTGTTTCGGTTTAACTTGAATCGATTTCATGCATCAATTTCGGACTCGAATATTGTTTCGCGCAGTCCTAAATTGTACAAAGCGATCGATACACAAGAACGTTACACCGATGATATGTATTTCATGGCTTTCAACGAGAAATAATTTACTGCGAATATATACAACCTGTTGGAAATAATCTCCGTCGTCTATACATATTCAATATAAGTATCAAGAATTTGCTAGCATAAAAAAAGATCGTGTTCATCGCAGAAAATACATAGAATAAAAACGAATGAGAATTGTCGAATGCGATTCGAGAGAATTAAATAAACTTAACTTAAATATACTTGTAAACGTATAGACAAAGCAAAAGCGATCACGGTGTGTTTCGCGATTTTCATACGCCCGTGCGTTTCCTGCGCTTAACACCTCTCTAATAAGTGATATCCCGGAGATGCTACTGTTAATTAGAAACTTAGAAAGTAATGACGCGGATGAGATAATTGTTACGTCGCCGGCATTTCCGCGTGGCGTTACTTTCAAGCGTCTTCCTTTTCTTTGTCGCGGCACATTTCTCCCGTGTTTACGAGGTTACACTTCAGTTCGTCCATGCGTTTCTCCGAGACGCAATGCACTCGCTCGCTTATCCTCGCCATCCTGGTCTTCCGCGCTGAATAGCGATTGCGAAAGAATACCGGTAGGTCAGCCTCCCGCGCTTTTATTTTTACACGCGTCGATTTCTCGCGATATCTTCTCGGAGCCAAAGAAGAGTTAATTAAAAGAAACCGATACAAAACAGAAAAATATTACAATTTTAAATATTTTTATCTTCCGATAAATATTGCGATTATTATTGTTTGTATTTTTGCGAGAGCTGATATTTACGCATAAGAAAAAAAGCGAACTCCAAACAAGAAAAAAACGTAACAAGGATTTGATTGCACGGTAACATCGGTTAACAATGCTAACAATTACAACTATCAAATTCGTAATTTAATTAAAGCAAAGAATGGTAATTATTAGAACTATATAGCAGAGGTGTACTCGTTTCACAATTACCGTAATAATATTCAGGCTTGATATATAATCGCCCGTAATTTGCTTTCGTTGTAAATATAGGAGAACATTGTAAATACCACAAAATAAATACAAATAAATGTAAATAGCAGATTCCGTAAAATAATTTAATTAATTCGTATTTATAATAGTTTATTCATTAATAACTACAATATAAAAATCTGTTGTTATTATATTTGAAAAATTATAGAAATACACGAGAAATTATTTTTTTTTTTTATGAAAGATTTTCTTTGATATATCTTTATTCATTTACTTTTTTTCGTATTTTTTAGAGAAACTTATATTAAAATTCTAAGTAATTTAGTAATTATTATCTCAACTAATATTATTCCAGCTAATACAGATGTTTTAAAAAATGTATTATAAATAACTGGATTTTATTTGATGATTTTAAAGACGACAAAGATGTGTATCGTGTATTAGACTCTATTTTCGATAAATAAAATCAGCATTTTCTTACTGGGAGGAAATTCATCTGAAGCCCGATCCCACAGAGAGTTAATCGACACAGTGTAAATGATCGATTACCGTCCTACATGACGGGCAGCGAAAAACGAAGCGACCAGACGAGGATGGTGGCGTGCAAGCAACCGTGAAAAGGACGAGATTGGCGTCGGTCGGCGATTTTTCGCAATCAGCGCGAGTGATTACTTCCTCCATACCCCCTTACGGTATAGACACGAAAGGACCGATGAAGAAGCCGCACTGCCGTATTTTCTTCACTGGGATCGCCATGGCATTTCGTCGTCGGTTCGGGAAAGAAGATAATCGCGCGCGCTCCAGCCTTAAGCGATGCCGCCTCGTTTCAAGGCAATAAAAGGCACTATCGCGCCGAATTTTACGAAAGCGCACCGTGTAATTCATCCTGTCGCGGACGATGGGAGGATCTTACCCGAACCGATATACCCGGCTTATTGCTCTTCGTTACGAGAGATCGCTTCGCGTCGCGAGCCGATTTGCATAAAAAGTCGCGATTTGCGCGCGCGCGCGCGCGCGATTATGATACGACGAAAGGTCAGCGATCGGAGCCGAAATCACCTGAGCCAGCACAACGAGGGCAACGAGTCACGATGGTATCCTTTGCATCTCCCCCTCAGACTCCCGTTCCGTAATCATCGGCGCGCTTTCGTAACGATCCGTTATGTTACCGCGCTACCGGTCACCGTAATTGGGGTCCGCGGACCTTCTGCCATCGCTTACGACCCGCCTTTAAGCTCGTAATCGTAACAGTATTTTAATTTCCTTCGTATACCGATAGCTCTCGACTTACTCGACGCCGCTGCCGTTTCGCTAATAGTCCACGATCAGTAGCTCTACCATCGCTAATGGAGACGCGTCGTGTATTATACGTTACCTTACGGTATTAACTCATGCAAATGTCGTTGACCGCGTTGCATCTATGTGTGCGGTGCGCGTGATCTCAAATAGAGACCGAAGAGATTAGTTTGGGCTAATATTAATTAACGTTAATTCAATGGTTAAACGAGATCGCGAGGATCAAAACTCTCGTTACATTGTTATTTTTTTAAATTATAAAATTATATGTTTAATTACATATTAAATTTTTATATACTAAATTAAAAAATATGGAATTTTTTTTTAATATCTCTAGTTATCGTAAAATGGTCATGGATCTCAATGGATATCTTCTCTTTAAAAATTGTGAGAAAATTTATAATAATATTTTAAACAATCTATAAAAATAACATGTAGCTTATGTCTCTCGTAAATCAATCGTATCATTTTCGTTGAAATCACGTTATCGTTATTCTGTATGGACTATGCAAGGTACACATACTGCTAAATAAAACATGATGATCAGTTGCCATTATCAACGATCAGCGGAACATCGAAATAATACCGATGTACTCGGGGTGTCGATCAGCTTGTTAGATTCGATAGAAACCACGATGTATCTTGATTTGCATATTTAAACACTTGCAACTAGGCATACATATATACAGATTGCTATCAAATAGACCTGCATCTAATGCATTTGCGTCTAAATGCAAAATACAAGCAAATGAAAGCTATATATGTATACATATGCATGTAAACATGCATGCTATTTAAATATCTGCGATATTAGTAACGTATGAGTAATGATTTTGAGTATCCAAAATTCAGAAATAGAAATAATAAATTCATCGAGTCGGAATCCAATTACTAAAGATAATTATAAAGATAATTAAAATATAAATAAAAAATCGCCAAGTTGCAATGGAAATAATAGTTTTCGCTTATGATTAAAAAAATATCTACTCCAAAATTCGTCGAACAATTAATCGGAAAAAGTTTCTGTTAAAATATTCTGTGTGTAAGATAATCAAATATTATAGATCTCGCCATTAAATTCATACAAGTTCTAGTGCAATTGATGCTCATGAATGATCGTCCGAGAGTTAATGAAACCGGAGTGTTTGTCTCCGGTTGGCTGGGATCCTTGTCAAAACGAATCGCTTTCCCGTTCCTCGCCCTTTTCCGCGGCTCTCTTTCTCAGATCGCCGGATCAATCGGTGGCGAAACGAGGTCTTCAAACAAGTAGAGTACCGGGCGAATCCCCCCCGGCAAGCAACCACCAATTCGGTGTGGGAGAAAGGAAGAGAGCGTTGCCCAAGCAGCAACCGCGCGCTACGTGGAACAGGAACGTAATTATTATCGCCGGGTTACGTATTCGGATGTTCTTCCGCTCGTCGAATCTTCTCACATACTACACCACCGCGCATAGACGTGCTCGGAACAATGGCTTGGCCTCAGGAGCGATTCCCATATTATGCAAATGCCAGCGTTCTCCTCTACTCCATGCGCGTCAGCCGCTCCACGTCTCGCCTCGTCTCTTTACGTTCTCCTCGATAGAAGGATAGGATAGAGTTGATTTTGAGAGGAAATCACATCCCCGTCGAATACGATAATTATGGCCAATTGGTTTTATAAATGTATCAAAATATTAAACTCTTATAAAACAGGTAATGCGTATATTTTTTGATAAATCTTTCTCGTTTGTTTTCCAAATGTTTTGTCAAATATTTTTAAAATGGGAAAATTTTAAATAACGCATTTAAATAATATAACGTATTATTAACACTGCAAAGATGTTAAATTACGGCACACAGGTTATAGATTTTACATGCAGATTTTATATTCGTTCGATAAAAAAATCTCGCGTGAGACATCATTTTTCGATAGAAATTCGACAAAAAATGTCATAATTATGAGAAAATGTATCTCGTATTTCCGTCTCTCCCAGCTATGTACGATCGTTTTACGATTCGCGAGTCACTTTGCCAACTGAATATGTAATAAAATATTCAGAACTACTGCAAAATTCGATTTAGTAAGTATCATTTATGCGTCAAATATTGAACCTTCGTACCGCTATCTAAATTTATCGGTATTTCATATTTTTGACAAATTGAAAAAATAATTCGTTCCTCTCAATTTAAGAATTTTCTTTAATTAATCGCATCAGCAAAAAATATTAGCTTTAATGCAAACGGGGAATATGAGGGTCTTATGTGTCGCAAATTTTTCAAACGCACGTGTTGCCATTCGCGTTCCGATGTGAACGCCATTCACGCGAGTCTAAGATCGTTGTTTTTCGAACTGCCAATTTTCGCTCTCAGGGTATTACATTTTCTCATATTGAGTCACCGTGTCGTAAGCTGCGGAGGACTCGTGTAATCTCATGTTTTGAATTAAGGGAAATGATGCAATCACGGCAAAGAAGGTGGAAGGCCGCGTCACAAAATTTTTCGAAATACCGTCTTACAAAGAAATTATGAAAGTTTCGTCTTTGGAGAAAAATTCGCATCAGTCGATCGAAAAGACAGATATAATCCTTGAAATTATTATTATCCGATAGTGGCTGTGTGTGTGTGTGTGTGTGTGTGTGTATGTGTGTGTGAGATCTCCATTCTCTCCTTCCTCAATGGGAAGGCGATCGTTGTCTTAACGACGATAATAAGGCTTCGGATAGTTTTGTGATTATGATTATGGTATGGAATGTTTCTTTTCTCATAAAAAATGAAGAAGATATTTTTATATTTCATTGAACAGATTTAAATAATTAATTATATCCTGAGAGATTATAATACAATATATTTTAGAGATTAAGTTTTACGTAATAACAGAGATAAGATAGAACAGTAACAACGTTTTATATTATATTTAGTAACGTTAATTATATCAATGTTAATACGTTGAAGAATTAGGATGTGTATGTAAATATAATTTCTACAGTGAAATTCATTTTCTAACATGACAGTCACATATTTTCGCGTCATAGCAATTACGCTAAAATATTTCGTTCTTGTGTTTTCCAACATGTTTTTCCGCATTTCATCATCTCGAGAGAAACGGAATTATAAAGTTATAAAATAATTCTTTCTTTATGACACGTTTTTTTCTGCGTCTTCGTTAACGCGTTACAATCGTACATCTCTCTTACGAGGAATTGTGAAATCAAGTAACTTTAAAAGATGACGCAATCATTGCTTTAATCATTCGATATAATGTATGACTCTTTTCTCATCTCTCTCTCTCTCTCTCTATTCACACTTCATTTATCGCTCATGTGATCGCCACGAGATAAAATCGTCACATTCACTACTAAAATTTTTTAAGTAATGCGCTGCGAAAGCATAGATTCGTCGATACACAATACATTTATACATTTCCGTTTCTATCTACGTTGCATTTTAGTATTATTTATTTAATACAAGTGGCAACGTTTAATGGCAACAACGAGATGGTAGAAGGCTACATTCAACATGCGGCGAGGGTCAAAGTTTAATTCTGCGACCTAATTTCCATAGTCGCACATTTTGCAAAGTGATCTCTACGCTTTCTACGAAATGACGAATTAATAATTAATTAATCAACCGGCTATATTACAGACGAAATGATATCTGATATTTATCGATATACCATGATCGAAGTGACGCTAGATTGAAGACTTAACCGACGCTTGATTGCTTCGTTCGTCTAATCCGCGAGGAAAAAAAAGACACGATTGCGTAATAATTTCCTTAGATATCGCGTGGCGCTTGCTTATGCGTTCTCGGTGCGTGTAACGGAAAGATGCATCCTTGTGCATCACTGATCCAGCTGAAACAAGGAGGAACGGTAATGCGGGACGTCAACGCGCGATAGACAACGTGCCATAATCGCGTATAATGATACGGCCTTCCCGCTTTCTCGGCGAAATAAAGGACTTTCTTTCCCATGCACTCGCGCATTCGCATCTCGACAAATCCGCCGCGCTCTAATCAGCTGCCGTGAGTTTCAATGCATCACCCGGGTGATTTCGTTTCATTCGCACGCACGTAACTTGATGATATATCGCGTACCGTAACAGGGAGGCTTAACCCTTTCAGTCCCGTTGGCTACAATTCCCTCCGTGTTAACTTCTGACATGCCTCCTATTGATCTCGACGCAGTCTCCCGCAACTGAAACCGCTTTCAAACTTGTTGACTGTCGTCGTGGTTTTCCAGCTAGTGCTGGAAATTCTGAAGCTAGTGCCTACGTATACTTTTGAGGCTGCATTAGATGTAATCGTAACAAAGTAAAACATTACATAGTTTTTTTGATATAACAACAATATAAATCTTCTATATTTGATCAGATAAAATAATATTCTATTAAACACATAATTTTGTTAATTATATCGATGCTTGAAAAATATGATTATATAAATATTTAAAAATTATGGATGATTTGCAATAAATTTTAGACACAAACCAACCTGCCAAATAACTTGGCAATTAAAAATGTATATAAAAATATATATATATATATATATTAGTTGAAAAGGGTTGCTTCAAAGTTATTTCGAAACAATGTTATATTCGCAAATCTTATAAGAAAATAAAATTATTCTTTTGCAACGCATTATTCAAAAGCTCATAATAATGCCACAATGGAGAGCTTTGGGAAATTTCGAGATCGAATCAACAACGATTTCCTTTTAGCACGCCCAGCTATTCACAATGTATAAAGGGAGTTCTTTTGTATATCCCTTTTAAAGTTTAATGATAAATTAAATGTCATCAAACTGCGCAAATAAAATTCTAAAAAGGAAGCCCCTTTCTTCAAAAGAGAATTCTATCGAGAAGCTTTTTTATTCCGCAAATAATTTCCATTCTAATATCCTCGAGTCTTAATTTATTTACGTCCCATTAAGTATCTCTTAACTGTTTGCATGTAACTTAATTTAACTTTGACAAGATTTCACCCTTGGATTCTCGACATTTGAATCTTTACACAATAATTTCAATTAATATATATATTTCCAGATTAATTTGTTTCTAAACAAATATTTGATACTACTTGTTTTGATTGCGCTGCATTTCTGCATTTCAATATAGTTTAGGACTCGGATCAAGTGACGACGTCTTAAGCGAGTCACACTACAGCATGCACTTAATTAACGCGACAGTGGCCTGGAGGATTCTCTAGAGCACAACGAGAATGAGTTTCACGTTTCTGATAGTCGTTCAGGAGGGAAGCCCGATGTCGGAACAAAGGCGTCCAGATAACGAAGCGAACCTAGGCATCTTAACTTAGAACGTATACGTATCTCCTCCTTCTCCTTTGTAATGCTAATTTGATAATTATATCAGGATTTAGGATTAACTGAGAGAGATTGGGTGGAGCGCAAGTATGAGGAAAGAGACATATGCATCGAAAATTATTCAAAGTGAATAGACAACTTTCATTTCTCTCCTTGTCATCTTATTCTTTGCAAATTAATAAACATTAATCTACATCAACGCGCTATCAGTCCCATTATCTATCTTATAAATGTTTTAATAATATTAGATGAGTTTTTTCCTCTTCTCTAAACGTTTATAAAATATTTCAACAAATTACTTCTTAAATTCAGTTAAAATTTTGTTATAAATAGTCGAAGCAATAATTAAAAAACCGTACTCATTACGGATAGAATTAATTAAAAACAATATTTCGTAATTAAAAATACATTAAACTTTAAATTAACGAGTTTTATGGCATGGAAATGTCAGCGTACTGACTCTTTAATAATTTTCACAGAAACTTATAAAATGTTGTTAATCGAATTAATGCATTTTAAATAAATTTATATTGATACCACAAATTTTTCCGGTTTGATAAATAAATTACGCAGGTAAAATATATATATATATCTGATGCTCGTTGTATATCTCTCTGTGATTTACAAAGCACGCATTCTATTTGCTCATAGTCCAGCGAACCATAAAATTTCTGCGACTTGGCATATACGTTTTCGCAACGACGTTTATCGCCGAACTTTACCAATTCAAAGTAAAAAATATCACTTAAAGTTTGCTTGTCAACAAAACAAATGTAATGCAATATGCGGCGGGGAATAATATCGATATCGATGATAGCACGCGACATCGGGGCATACACGGGGAATCCTCAGCACGTTCTCCACTGCTATTAGATCAATAACTTTGAGCATTCACCGGTATATATTCTCTCATCGGCACACAGCTGTCGATCCGACTTCGGCCATCGTATCGCCATCGAATACACGAGATTCAAAGACTGCGGAAAAGTAATAACGGCGGACTTGTTTTCGCTTCTAGCAATGTCTTTCGTATCGAAACATTTTTCTACCAAACGAAAAATTTCTGTTAGACAGAAATAAGACACAGTTGGAAGATACGAAATTAACTTATATATAAGTATTCCAAAGAATTATGACACTTTTTTTCAATTAAATATTTCGCACATTACAATATTAATATTTATGATAAAATATATAATTATTAAATATTTAAAATAAAATATAATATATTGTAACTGATTAAATATTGAATAGAACTTTTATTAAAGTAAATTTAAAATTAGCAAAAAATATTATTTTTCAATGCCCGCTTATATAGAGTGAATAAGTTTCAATATATTCGTTAATAATTCTTCGATCTTTATTTACTTAAAAGCACATTCTAAAAGCGATTCTTTGAATAAAATCCTTGCTTACAATTACTATTCAATAATAGAATATTTGATACTTTGGGTAAATATTTAAAAGGTTTCCGAGTACCTAACCCGTGAACTGCATATTGCAAGTATCCGGTTTGAAATCAGAATCGATTACAATAGCAACGTTTTAATTGGACATTTTACGTTATCGAGATGTTCGCTTTCCTTAGATTTAAAAGATAACATAGAATTTAAAATATTAGCAATTTAATTTAAATTATTAGCAAATTTATTTTAACAATCCAGGTATTTAACTCAGTTATTATAAACATATAATAGATCCCGTTTAACGATTTTTTACGCGGCTCAAAATACACGCGTTTGTTTCGAATAAAAGGAGTGATATTGTCGTAATGAATAGGTATTATAAAAGATATTATATCCGCGACGTTCACGTCAAAGCGATTACATTTTATCGATAACGGGATTCGCGTACGGTCGTCCGTGGCAGAGTGGTAACTAGGAGATCTCACTTTGATGTGGAAACTGGCCGGACGCCGCTAGTAGTATAACCAGAAAGCGGGCGTCCGGCGATCGTTTATCGCATTAGCGGACGGTCCACGTTCCATGCGCCCGGTACCTATCTTCGGCAAATTGGGAATTACGGTTATATCGAAACTTTGATGTAACTCTGCCGTTGGTCCCGGCTCGAAGCCATTTCCCGGTTCAATTTAAGCACGAATACGTGCGCGATCGCCAAGATAACGCCCATCTACCGCGATTATCCAGTAAAACAAACTCCCGGAAGGGCGACGAGCAGCCAATATACCCCGTACACATTTCCGTTCGCGTAATCGTTTTTATTCGTTTTTATTAATTATAATATATTTTTATATTATAATATATTAACATTACAAATTATAATTTATCAATATCGGATTTTAATACTGCGGACACGTGATGGGATTTTCTGTGATAAAACAGGATTCGAAGCAGACAAAAGAAAGTTATCGCATGTTAAATAATGTACTTTTACATAATGTTCCGATAATATTCTCCTTTTCTCTTCATGTTAATTATAACATTCTCTTTTTTTATTTCACGTGCCACAATCATGGAAAAATGTAAGGAAAAAACTCGCGTACAAGATTATTGAATAAATCTTTCTATATACAAATACTACAAATACTCTGTTACATTTTACAAACTGAGCTTAACGTATTATGCTATAATAAGGGCATTTACATTGCGCGCGATTAATGTCACTCGGCAAATTATGCGCGTTGCGCAAAAGCATACCATCCGAAATGCATCGAATCTCAATGTAACGATACGGTGCTCGTCATTACGCCGTGTGGCCTGAATTACTATCCATCTATTACATATTAAATTATATCAAATGCGCATTCGTGATTATCATTCCGACGGAATTATAACGCGGTCGTAATGCCGTAGTATATAGGAACATATATTGATCGCTCGTTATCTCTAAAATTGTAAAAGAGATTCACGCCTAAAAATTTATATATATACGGAGGAAAATTATTAAATCACAATATTAATTGTTCTCCATCATCGTATCACATTTTTCTGATTAAAAAATCTATTCGTGATATGCAAACTATGATATGTCTTTATCATATTTGTCATATTTATCATCGTTTTTGAAATTTTTATGATTTCGAATCACAGTGCAATTTTGCGTCGGAACAGAATTCAATAAATTGATATATTAACGATTCACCGTATATATCTCGTGAATTATATTTTTTCGATATAGAAAAAATTTTTTTACCACCAACGTTACGAATATTCGACAGATTTATTTTCACTCGTTAATCGCATTAATCATAGCTTTTGAACAATCGATTTCTTAAAGCGGTCGATTTAATCGTGTTTCTTTATAAGTCCCTTTCAGAATTGATAGTTTTTATTGTAAATGTCATACATTTCGGAACTAGGTTACAATTGAATCCGAGACTAATCACTGTAATCCGGATCTAATCTGGAGCCGAGCCGTACTGGCGGCAAGTGAATCGATGCTGCTAGAATCAATCAGAGATAATAATTATTGAAAACTGCTTGTATATCAAATGACAGTCATAAAGACAAATGGAAGAAACAATTGTATATTGCACGATATTTAGTATACTCGATTACATTCTTTTTACATCTCCTCTCTCTCATCTCCCTCTCTCTCCCTCTCTCTCTCTCTCTCTCTCTTTCACGCGCGCGCGATTAAACTATAATTATAATTTAATACGAAATATAAATCTCTACGTAGAATAATAACACTCTTGCTCTTCATTTCTGTAACTTTGTAATATTTTGCGAATAACGACAAATTCCTCGGATAATCAGACGTGAGATCTAGGAGAATAATGATCCGTAAAATGTAATTATAAAAAAGTGGGACATTTTCCACTATAACTCAAGAAAATAGAACATGTCGTATTTTAAAAGTCAGAACCCGCATACCCACTCTACATACGCGTGTTATATCTTGACGTATCTTTTAATAAAAGGATAGCTCCGGGCTGGCGAAAAAACCTAGCGAAATAATCGCAAAACAAATTCCATTTCACGCTTTATGGATGCCGGAAAGTTCTAAATTTTTAACTTAATAAGTTTACAATAATTTAACGCCGTACGAAAGATTCGTAATGGATCATATGGGTGAGATAAATCCAATACGGCTGCTCTTTTGCTCGCGCAGTAATAGAAATGCTCGAATCGACGCGGAGCAGGAACTTACGGGACGAAGAAGTTTGATTGCTTTTATAATAAAAGAAAAGTTCGCGTTCTCCGCATATTCGAGCGTGCCGAACGACATGCGATTACACCCGCATATAATTACACCTGATGTTGGCCACACAGCGTGAGACTCTTTTACGCCATGTTTTTGTCAGCCCAAGACAAAACGTGAGGAGAGGAATACAGAGAAGAGAGGAACGCGATGGAACGGAGCGGGCGAGATTTCCACAGATCAGTTGGCGTGTAAAAATAGGTCATACAGATATTTCGTTATGACGTATTGCTTAACAATCTACCACTTTGTCCGACATCTCATTGCGCGGGCCTCATTTACCTGGTTGGCGAGCGCGGATTAATTAGCCAGACAAGATTAATTAATTACGGCGACCTCGACGAGTTCGACCTAGGGGACAGGAGGGGGAACGTCCGGCTTTAGTACCCGTCGTACCCGACATCAAATTGAGCAAGGATTTTATTTTCATAATCAAAGCCTCGAGGCTTTAATTATATCTGTTTACATATTAATAATGTGTATCTATCATGTTTGTTGTATAAACTTTATAACGTTTGTACAACAATAATACAGTTCATTAATTGCCTCTCACATTCCATTTGTTAAACAGTTTTTTTAACATAAGATAAAATAATTATTTTTAATAAAAAATATTAAAATTTGACACAATGTTTAAGTGATATATATAATAAAATATGGATAAATATGAATAAATGTATAAGAATATTTTTGAATTTGATGTCAATAACGGAATATATAGAGTTCATTCACCCCTTAGCGAACGTAGAGGATAAAGTTATCAGAGAATCTGACGGCATGATCGCGCGCACAAATTGGGTCTGCTTCGTACGTATGTAAGAGCCTCGATAATAAGAGAGTGAAATTTCTAGCATCGCGCAATTACTTCCAAAGCTATTGTGTGTATCGATATATATATATATATATATATATATATATATATATATATATATATATATATATATATTATTTCTGTCTATTGAAAATAGAGATCTCGATCTGTCAATTAAAAACGCGTATAAAGCGCAAGAATTAATAGAAAATAATTATAATAATTTAATACATAAAATATAAATTCTCGTGCGATTGATTCTAACGTAAATCATATTAATATTTGTTTTGTGAGAAATAATAAGAAAAGCACGAGAGAATTGCATTATATATCAAATTGGACATTGTACCCAACTTAAGCACGAAGTTCGGCGGCGAAGCGAATGCTAAGGGCTTTCGGAAGGATTTCTGTCAGGCTGTTCGTACGATAATGGAGCAGCGAAATTTCCTTCGCATCGCGCAGTTACCTTTACAGTAAATAATCCTTCACCAAGTCGACGACGGCTGCCAAACATTAATGATATTCCGGGTGCTCTTGTATACGTACGAAGCATTGACGTGATATTCCACATTGCGTACTTTAATCTTAGTTTACGATTCATCGCGATATTCGGGAGTTGTCTCCGATATTTTCTTTCATATATCATACAAATACCGGATGTCTCGAATATCGCAAATAACACTCGAATGCTTGTCTATAGATTGCTTCAGATTAATCTAATTCTCCCTAAGCTGATTAATTCTTTAACGCACTTTGCAATTTAACATGATGCATTATTTTTTTAATAACGATTCATATGATTTCGGAAATACATATATTGACTTACTTAAGTTTCGATTTTATACATATTAAATTGCAATAAATGCAAAATTTTAATTAACAATCTTGCAAAGAGAGAGAGAGAGAGAGAGAGAGAGATTAATGACAGGAAATAATATGAGGGAGATAAATGAAAAGTTGTTACATGACAAATGTCCTTCCTGATGTCGGACCGCAGGATCGGCCGTTATTTAAATGCGCATTTGAAAAACTGCGTCTTTCCTGGTGTCGACGAGAATAATAAAAGGGGTTTGCTTGTGCGCAGAGGGAGAGAGAGACGCATGGAAACGCGCCAAAGTTTGTTCGATTCAACGGGAAAACCCCCTGATGCGTTTATAAGCCTCAGGAACGGTAAAAGTTCGAGGAAAATGTAATTAAGCGGTAAAAACGTTGAAGAGCACTCAATGAAATTATACAACAATTGTTGGCATACAATATAATAGCCAATTAAAATCTCTTTCATATAATATAAAAGTTAATTACTAGAATCGTAGCTTTGCGTGATAAAGTATTGCATTAAATTTCTATTTACGTATTTTCCGTTCACATTCGCATTTGCGATTTTGCGTAAAAGCTATCATTTTACTTACAACAACATTAAACAAATATAATCGATGTTATTTTTATTTCATAAAAACAACGCAGTATTAAACGTTCGCCGTTGCATTTAATTAATAATAAAATAAATAAGACAAAAATATACTTCCTGCAGATTTCGCTAACAATGAGAAAAATTTGAGAAATACCGAAATTGTGTTAAAAATGAGATTTGCTCGAACTACAAAATTAAATGGTTTACTCTCGTTAAATATCTTCTAAACTAATGCTCCGTCGATCAGTTCGCGTTACATCTCCGGCTATGGAAATACCCTGGCTTGAGGATGACCCTTTAGCTAAACGCGTCGGAAAATTCTCGTGTCTGATACACTTTTAAAAATTTTGGTTAAATTTACCGCCGCGTTTTTCCGCACGAATGTGATATTTACAAGTTTCGTAATCAGCTGTTTCGGCGCAAAACATTCTCCTCTGTATAACGGAACCGCTTTTTCGATCGCTTTTGAAGATAAATAATGACAGCGAACGAATCTTAATATTCGGTGCAGACAGAAATGCGTACTTTCACTAATATTCAAATTTCCAGGCAATGTCGGATATAATATAATATATAATAACTTTATTATTCCAGATATATTAAAAATCTTAATCTTAGGCATTTTGAATAGCGTTATCGTGTATTTCAATAAATTTTAATTTTGTTAAAATATAAAATTGTTCTGCATCTATAATTTATTACACAAAGCTAAATTTTATTATAATCAATTAAATATATTTATTTTTAAAATGTTTCCCATTTTTCACAAATATGTAGCATTTATAAATTTATCATATTCTAATTGTTATTAAAACCACATAGTCCAAAAATTAAAAAGAACATATATTTATATTGCTAGCTGTTTATATAAATTCGGCTTCTTTACCTCTAAAAAACCTGGAGTTTCTATAAAACGCTGGTCTCTACTAATTCGGTGCTACACGAAAAAAAAAAAAAGAAAAAAGCTTTTTGCGAAAAGATTAATTGCGAAAAACATATATAAATACTAATAATAGTTAAATAATAATTAAACTTTAATAATTTTACATTTATTTCTTATTTATTCCGATTATTTTTATTTCTGCATTTTGAAAGGGAATGCAATTTAAATTGTATGGGACAATAAATATGTGATATAAATATATATATATATATATACGTATATTCAAGCTTTTCAAATAAAAGAATGGACATCGTATTATCAATGACAACGGCACGCTCTCAATTGGACGCGTATCCAGAGGGATTTATTTTAAAAAAGCGTTATATATACAACAATCTCCTACCTGGTGTTAAGCCCCGCAAGCGGATCCGATTGCCGATGGTGACAACACTATCACTGGATCCTCGGAATCCTGCGAAACCCCTAAATCTCCAAAAATCGTAGCACACACGCGACCGCCTCCGATACCGGGGGGACCGGGGGGGGGGGGGTAGCGAAGGGGCAACGCACGTCGTCGCACACTCGCGCGAGCGAGCGCCGCGCGGTCTCGTTCGCGTTGATTTCGCGAGCGAAGGGAGAGAAACAAAAAGGGAGAGACAGAGAGAGATAGAGAGAGAGAGAGAGAATAAGGGAAGAAAAGAGAGAGAGACAGAGGGAGCGTTAATAGCGAGTAGAGCCGAGGAACTTGAAGCGGACGCTCTCTCGTCGCGAGGGAGTCGCGGCACGATACTGACGAGTCGCCTGTGGGGCGCGCGGATCTCATGCCGCCAGGATCTCCATCCCCACCGGCGCGTCGCAGAGCGAAACGGCCGCCCGACATTCAGGGCCGGTTGATCAACGGCGGGATCGTCGTCACGATCAGCGAAACTATGGACGCCCGTCTCGGGGTTGATCAACAATCGGTCCGCAACAACCGTGCGTCTGACATACGCGAAACTGCCGCAATTCCGGAGGTTTCGATTTCTCGCAGAACGCCCCTGCGGAATATAATCGTCCTCTGATGACTAAATATCAATACTGCAAATATCTGCTAACTCTGCCTGATTTATCGTCCGAAAGTATCCGATGATTATATACAGGATATTTCAAAATTAAACGATTCAATAATATGTTTTATGAGTGGAAATAAGAAAGAAATGTTATATAAAGTAATCATAGAGTGATCCAGAAATGTGTTTTGTTATGACGTTACTTTAAGAAAATAAATAGTTTGTTTAATTTTTCATTTAAAAATGTCATCCTTCGTTGTTAAGAGTTGACACCATTGGGAGATTGAATTTAACACCTTATAAATCTCATATTTATCTTGCTTTAGTTTAATAAATGCATCATTGAGCCTGTCTATCAACTTCCTGTCGCGAATCAACTCTATCACACTATCGTTTTCACATTTTCCAGCAGATAAAAATCTATATAAGACTTGGTAATCTCGGAGGCTAAATATTTGATCCTCCTTAGATAAATATCTCTCTCGCCGACCTATTCTTACATCGTAATATATTAATAGCGAATCCGCTATTCGTGTTTGATATCTTCATTGTAAGGTTTTAATAAAGCGTTTCAGGACTTATGTTTATATAGTATTTTCTTCTCATTTTCCTCATGGTATATACTGGCAAGATTTGATCATTTAAAACATCCTGTATAAAGTAGCCGGATTATTCTCTTATAAAAGCGCGCGTCTCAGTTTTTACGAAATATTCTCATTATTATATCGTATTTTCCATTCTCAGATTCTTCGTGCCTTCCAACTGATTAGATGGGCGGTGCGAACGAATATAGCAAAGCCAAATGGATGAGCTAAGATCGAGAGAATTAGAAGTTGCGCGATCGTGGCGAAAAAACTAGGCAATCTTTGGCACTAGAGTAGGAAGGTAATAGAGAAAGCTGTGTGGTCGTTCGTAAAAAAAATACAGGCATATTATTTGGAATTACTTAAACCGTCTTCAAGTAACTATTAAAGTGGAATAACCGACTTAAATGCGCAAATCGAATTAATTATTTTCAATTGTATAAAATGTACAGGTAATGGCGAAAATATAACTTTAAGTAAGTATAACGCTAAAAAAAAAATGCAGGAAATTATGAAATAGATAATTAAGAAAATTCGATGAAGAAAATATTGGTTGTATAGACGTCTATATCATAAACGTAATCAATGTCAGACTAATTCACTTTGTCTCAAGTGACCAATTAAAAGCAAATCTCTTAAGAATACTAGCGGTGCGATTAATTGTGTGTATTATGTATATAAACGTAATACACTCTTTTGAGCATATTTTATTTATGATACCATCCAATAACAAAATATCTGTATAAGAAAAGGCTGGGGAAAAAAAAAAATTATTATATATTTGCAATATCAATTTTTTTTAATATTATTGATATATTCTATAATTAAATTAACTGTCTCAATATTCTCTCATGATATTAATCTAAAGTCGAACCGATTATCAAAAGATATTTTTCCATTCTAGATAAATATTAGATTTTTTTTACCAAAGCAATAATACTAAATCCAATCGTATATATATATACACACGTATTCCGTGAACGGAATTTTATTGTCCAATATGTCGTGAATCGTTCATTGGTATTCGTCTCAAGTTTCTAAAACTACCCCCCGGATATAAGTCTTGCTTCCGCAAAGTAAGTGCAACGAAGATAACGCCAAATATTCGAACGTGCGAGATAAATATTTATTTGCTGATAAAATACCGCATCGTAATACTTGTTCTTGGCGTATTTGTGCCACGACAATATATATGCTTCATCGGTTATATCTAGCCGTGATGCTCCATTCAGGACGTACGTTCCATCGCTATGAACTTTCGACGTCACGACTCTCTGATTCTTATCTAAAATTCTTCTCCAGGATTTTGCCATTATTACGTACACCGTATACAAGTTGGTTGAAATTTAGTTTTTAATCCTCTCATTCGCTACAATAATAATAATAAAAAAAGGACCGTTCGAAATTAAAATTAGATTGTAAATCAAGATATAAAATTTATATAAAAAATCAAGATATAAAATACATATAAAAAAAATGATTAATTTGGAATGTCCAAGAAGGTTTAAGGAAGAGAGAAAATGTCAGAGGCGGAAGGAGGAAATGAATGTCGAAAGAAATCATATCCTTTTTAATCGTCATCATTCTCTTCGTGATTGAAGCGCTAATCTTACCAATCTAGTCTTTACTGCTTTCTCCTCTTCTTACTGTCAGTAATATAGATTAACTTTAACTTCGCTAATCCTAGGGCTTCGTCGTCTTATACAATCACAATACGGCTATAAAATGAATAAAGTAAAATCTTCATCAATACGAAGAAGTCCAATCCATCGCTTCGAAATTCGATTCGGATATAACGCATCTAAAGATTGATGCAAATCTTACGAAACAGTTTACCGTCTCGCGCACTTTCTCTCGCGGCTCGTCGAGTAACGGAGGCCAATATAAAAAGCCTTGTATTCTCTCGTTTCAATGTCAAGGCGTGAATAGTCGTCTCAACACGAGGAACTTCAATAGTCGCGAGCGATAAAAAGAAAAACTTGGTTAAAATTTCAAAGTTCACAACCGCGTGAACATGTTACTTTTCTTTCTCCTCTCTGATCATCTTCCTATATTTTGCTGCAACGCGGAATTTTAATTCGCCATTTAATTTCCGAGATTAAATATCGAAAATCTCCCGTAGAATTGTAAGAGAGATGGTAAATCAAATTCTTTTTTTCTTATTAGGAAGTTATTCGATCTTTAGATACAGCGAAGAATCGTAGCGGAAGCACGTCGAGAGCCTCGAGGCGATGCGATGTATCATACGGCTAGATACTCCGGAACGTTTTATACGAATCGCCGCGAGGGTCACGTCGCGTCGTAAGCCGTATCGTGAACTGTCCAGGAATCGTAAAAGTAATCGCAGGCCCCGGCATGGCTTTCGATCGTTTCTCGTGATGCGACGTACACCGCTAGCACAGTGTAGTATAAGTCACTACCCGGTGAATGAGACACGGTCTCCCACGCCTCTCCATTCGTCTTGCCGCGGAGAGGAAATCGCTGGCCCCTCTCGCAGCGACCAAGAGAAGAGAGATGATCCGCGAGGGCGCATCCTCTTACCGCGATGCGGACGCGTCTTGGTATAAATTCGCTTTCATCTGTGATATTAGCCGAGCCAAGGCGACCCGAGACTTGGCGCGATTCGCCTTTCGATTCGCGCGATCGAGTCCTTGCATAAACGTCCTCGAACGATTAAGCCGAGGGCGTTTGACACGAGGCGAGCCAGTAGGAAAGAAATGAAATCTTCCAGTGTCTGCTCGGCGAAATGTTATTGAGACCTCCTCTACATGCTGCCATAATCATTATAATCTAAGATCCAATAAAAGATTCTATCTAAATCTCTCGAAAATGATGATAGAATACATTTTCGCGAGGCGAAACACGTATCTAATAATAAACAATCGCAGGAGTTTCTCTTTCGTTGGGAAAAAAAATTCTCTCCCTTTTATATCGCACGTGTCCTCGATGTTCAATCTAATTGGATCGATGTTACGCAAAAGTGTGTAACCGATTGGGCAAGGTAAAAGCCCTGCTCTGTGAATTTAATCTATATTCGAAACCGCTTTACACTCGATCGGTTAACTCATTTGCATAATACGATTCAATTCCCCGCTCGACGATATTAAAGACATGCTTTTTCGTATTTTAACAACGAGCTATCGTGATTACAATCTGCGAGGGCGACGCGAACACCGAGAGCCAATACGTATTCGCTCGTAATCCAATGTTGTACTCCTCTCCTCGTAATACGTGCAAACGAAACGACTATTGCCATTGTCTCCCGATTCACCTCTTCGTGCCGGTAATAACAGCAGCACATGTTGGAGAAAAAAGAAAGGGGAAAATATACACCCCGCGTGAAAAAAAGTCCGATTACAAAGATACCTGCGCTGCTCGAGCCGAGCACTTTTCCTGAATAACGTATGCGGACGTGGTTACTGCGACGTAACAACGAAGCTAGATACTTAAGAGACGCTGAAATACGAGAAAGGATATTTTTAAACATACATCTTCTCGTGTATACGGCCGAAAGAAGAAAACTATGAAACTGTGAAAATTATAAATCCAAATAGTAGATGATTTATTCATCCCCCCCCCCTTTTTTTCCGAAATTGATATTATTTTCTCGATCTCGTTTCGAAGCGAAATGACAGCCAAACGAATCAATCTGAGACACATTAACTGATATTTAATAACTAAACCAATAAATACTTTTCAATTAAATTAAAACTTCTCTCAGTGACTAATTGATATAAAAATCGTGGTGCAAAATTCAGTAATGATTTAATGTCAATTTCAATAATTATTTTCGATAACAATTCTCGCGCGCGCTACGTTTTAATTTAATATTCTTAAAAATTGTACACGGTTATTGTATATATATCTATAAGTGATTAAAAATATTATCAAATATTGCAGTTAATTTGTACTTAATAAAGTTGCCAATATACATATATAAAGTATGCGGACATATAAATTATATTATTACAATTCTATTAATTTGTAATTTCGATGTATATATAAAGTCAATATATAAATATAATATGTCGTGTTTACTGTTTTTGATATTATTAAAAAATTTAATTATAACACACGCTATTGATAAATACCATATATATGTGAAAACAATTGCATATATATCGAATGTCAAAATGATCGGGAATAAAAAGCCATCTGCTATTTAGCTGTGTTTAATAATGCATTATTCGATTTATTATCACGCTTTATCCCCCATTTCATTTCGATTTCGGCTTGATTATATTGGCGATGAATTCTGCACGCGTTGCATCGTATTAACCTGCTTGAACATTCCATTCTATTTTGGAAAGCTAGCGGCGTATCTCAATTTCGCGATTGTAGAATCGAGAATTATTCATCGCGCTCTATAAATTATAGCCGACAGCTTGCTGACGTCGCATCAGCCGGCCTGAGGACTTACTTTCTTCCCTATCATCGTGAAAACTAATTGTTCGGTCGTTGTCCTCTCGCTTCCTCACATTTTCGTCACGCGTATTCCGCCACTTGGCATTCAGAGTCTGTTAATTCATTTAATTGTTACATAGCAGAAAAAAATTAATACTAATCTTATATATAATCAAGAATGTCGTTATTGATAATTAATAATTATGAGTGATAATTATGTCGATAATTATGAATGATAACTATATCAATAATTATGAATGTTATCATTGATAAAATGTGTATTTAAATAAATTTCTCTTTTAAATATATTCAAAACAAAAAGATAACGTAAGTGAAAAGTTGATGAGATGTCTAAAAAAAATTCAAAATCTATACTTAATATCATGAAAGCAAAAAATATTATTTTATAATATCTTTCGTCTTTATTTTATTACTAGATCAACTGTAAAATAAGAAAATAAACTTTGTAAATTCCTTGAAGAAATTTTATACCTATATATATATATATATTGTATAACACATAGAGCTGAAACATTGTATCGAAATACTTTAAATTTGTTTGTCGTAAAAAAACGCTTTGAAATAAGTTATTTTATATATATATTTTAAAAAGATCACAGAATTTGTCAACAATTTAATTATAAAAAAGTCGCAACTTGATTCAGTAGAGTTAATCCGTAAAAAGGAGCATCCCAATGTCTTAGAAAGTAATCAACGTGCAAGGAGGTTCTCTCTCGCGGTCATTGAGTGACTAAAACTTGTTGATTACTTTCTTAAACACTGCAACTGCCGCGATATCTCATTCCACTTTGCAGTAAAAAGTATGTTCGTATTTGTATAGGAATTTATAGTACTTCGTAATGGTCAGGAATGAAAAACGAATCAACAGACCGTAATTTCACAGATCCAATAACATAATATACCGAAACGTAGAATAAGCATCTCGACTCAAACTATTATTCCCGCTCGGGAGTTAAAGGGTTCCGGGACAATTATATTAAATCTATAGTGTCGGCAGCGAAATATCACATGTGATTCCTTTTTGTAATGGAATATAAATTCTTGTAAAACATCGTTTGTTCCTCTTTTATTTTACACTAGGCTGGATAAATATTGCTGAAAAATTTTATCAACTGTGAATTCAGTCGCATAAGGCATATTTGAAATAAATTATATATGGCCATTTATTAATCATTAATATGAAAGATAGAGAGAGAATTTGCGGCGCGTTTTACAAGTTTAATCTATAGAAAGCGAGTGTGTATATGAGTGTGTAAGATGTGTGGTATGCAAAAAAACTCGTTTTCTACCGCGAATTAAAATTACCTACGATTTCTCACTGGCGATCTTATAAAATCCGACGGCTACAGCGACCTATCCACAGCCTTAAGCAGAGATTAAGCTTCATACTCGCATAACATCTTGACTTGTGTGCGTCGAAACGTGTTTTATCGAACACGTTAAATACATATCGCGGCAAAGTAGCCACCGGGGAACGCTCGGGTTGGTAGCTTTAAAAGGCTTTTAAATATTTCTATCGATGTGAGAAATAGTTCCGGAAAATATATGGAAAATCTATCGTCGTAAACACTTTGACGGCGCGTCGATAAAGTGGTTACGGTTGAATATTCGATTTTTTTCGTTTACAGTACACCGGCTACGTCAACTGGAACTCTACATTCTTTGTCAACAGTTATTTCAGAAAGCGTAAGCGTAAAACAAAAATAAAATTAACGAAATAAAATTCTTTCAAATATTTCCAACGCAAAAGGATAATAATAATAATAATAATATACGCTTTTAATAATAATATACGTTGATCGTGAAAGGAAAGTAATAATTGTTGCATAAATACTTTTTTTAACGTAATATTCTGTTATATATCTCTTTAAAAATTTTTGAGATTATAATTAAGTCTCTTTATTTTAATTATTCAAAATAAATCTGCGTGCTGTCAGTATAATTCTGTATCAACTCTTTAAGCAATAAAATAGTCTAAAGCTTTCCATATCAAAAGCTTTTACTTTCATACACGCACAATTTTTCTGCTTATAATAAGCGACATATCTATAAATTTTAAATGACGCATGAATATCATATTAATACGGAATCATATATATATCGCGTTATATAAAATTATATGTATATATATTTCTGTACATTAAGAGATATAATAATATAAAAATCACCAACAGATATTTGCAGATAATTTTATCATATTTATAAGGAATAAATGACAACAATTTACACATTCAGCTTATCTCATGATGCATTAGAATCGACGTTCCCATAGAACTCGAGAATTATTAGCATTACGTTTCATGCAACGTTTCACGTAAAAATAAATTGATTTTCTCCGACAATCTTATGGTAAGAGTTAAGATGTTAATGGCAGAAGACGATATTATTATTATTATTATTATTATTATATATACATTTGCTGCATTGAAGCGTTCGCTTTGCTGATGCAGGGAACAATCAGACGGGGTCTAATAAGAGAATAATGATCTCCGCGCGAAACTTATTACGCCTTGTTAGCCAATCTCAAATCCTCGAAGGTAAAATGTCACCGATAGATGGAAGGACATCCATTATGCCAGAGAGGATTCTCGGAGGACAGCACGGGATTGGATAACATCGTTGAAAGAGGAGAAGAAAAAAGGAACGTATTATACCTACCAGTGTTCCTTCAGTCACGGAAAAGAGGACGCCCTTTCGTGATATTACTTTCGAGAAGACCGACCGATCGCCAACGAAAGTTCATCACCGTCACATCGATCTTACCGTCGATCCGTCCCCGTCGAAGGGGAACTGAGGATCTTGATCGGATAAAGGGAGACGGAAATAACAGACGCTGAGAGATGCGTGTCGATGCAATACGGTGATCTCCGGCCTTAATGATCGAAACAGTCTCTTAGTCTTCTCTCGAACTTGACTGTACTTGTAGTTATATCAACATCGACACAAACTAACGCTGTTTTGATCGAAAGAGTTGCGACATCATTTTCCTCTCAATGAATTTCTCGAAATGGCCGAAAATCGCGAGATTGCTTGGGCAATTTTTGCGCACGTTTTGAAACTCATTCATAGAGAAAAAATTGTTGCGATCTCTCTGTCCGTATTTTCGAATAATTTACCAAGTGCGAATTAGTTCAATAATGTTTGGTTTCGAAATAAAGGAAATTACGAACTCTTGGGAATCTCTTTATAACTTCTTTCTCTCTATTATCATTTAGTCATAAACATATTTTTGTACATATAAATCCTCTCTTTCTAAAATATCGATTTTAAAAAATTTAATATATTGCTAGCTTTTATACATATAATATCTAGTAATATAACACATTTCCCTATCAAATATGTATTTTTAGCTAGAGAAAAAGTTCTTTCTATCTTGTTACCTGTAGAAGAAATAGATAATATAATTACGGACCAATTTCAAATATTTTCCTTCATTTCCTATATTATAAATCTCTTGTTTAATAATCTTGTGATATTTTTTTATATCGTGATTTCATTTCTGTAATGAATAAAAAATTTTCTTTATTAATAACAAATTTTATTATTTTTTATTATTTTAGTCTCCTTTATTCTTAATATATATTTTAAATATATATATTTTAAATATTATAAAATATATTTTCTGTATCTAATGTAACATAGATCAACTAAAATGTAGATTAACTTTTCAATAAATATTGTAATATCAGTAATTAAAATATTTATACAATAATCTTCAATTTTCGCTACTGCTGTCGTAATCATTATCTGTCACTTCAGTATTGATCAGTGTTATCAGTACAAATAATAGATGAAGATTTAAAGCACCGCGAGAGAATTAACAAACGGTAGTACGCGTCGCTCAACATGTCAATGTTCATACTTTCTAAAAATGTTCCTATTTCTCAGCGAGTGGGACGATGTAACATTACGTCGCCAGAGCCTCGATCCTGCCGCGAGATCGTGGATCCTTATCGATGTCTTTCCAGGCTTCTCTACTCTATAGGATACCGCGGCGTCGTCGAACAATGGAAAGACAGGAGGGCCACGTAACGTCGAGGCGCGAGAGAACGCGTCCTTCCGGCATTTTAATATTCCTCCCGGTGTGTTACACGCGTGTTTCCGCGTGCCTATGCGCGGTACAATGCAACACCTCGCCGAGAGATATAGTAGTGGGACGAGGAGAGAAGAGTGTGGCAATTAAGCGACACGCGCTCCCACGCCCTCGGGACATTGGCCCGTGCACGCACGTAGCGATACTGATATCTTTAACTAATCGCGCGCACATCCACCCTTGTCTCCGCTCTATTTTTATGTTTTTTTCTCCCCAAAATAATCTCTCCATTACTCGAACAGCGATTAATCAAATGTTCAATTATCCGTACGTCAATTTGGGTAGTAATAAATCTGTCTAGTCGTACGTTACATATCGATTTATTAAAGATTTTAAACTATCCAAAATGATCTGAGAAATTCGTGATAGAATTGAGAATACAATTGTATTTATACATATCTGTATTCTGATATAAAGATTATATATATATATATATATGTGTATATTCTTGAAGTGTTTATTACAAGATCGTCTAACATAAGCTTCAAATGCCATAAAGCAAGTAGCAACATTAAAATAATTATGTTAAGAAAAATACGCGAACTAGCAGTTCAAAAAGATCAGAAATCAAAAATAAAATAAACAATAAATGAACTGTTAAATTATTGTTATAATTTTTGTTTTGTTACATTTTTTATATATAATATACATTACGTAATAAATAAACTTTCTTATTATATATTTTGAAATATTTGAATAAAGTGTTCGATTATCCGTACATCTTATTTTCCGATCGTATAATAGAGCTTTTACTTTACTTCATCCGTAATTGATGAAAATATGAAGTAACTAAATTATTGAGTCTGTATTGATTTCTTACCTTTCTGCACAATATATTCTGTAATTATAAAATCCGATTAGATATGTATTTTGACATCCTCGATCACACATTTTTAATTTTCTTTAAATCGTTCGCCCAAATTTTTTTAGAACTATTTCTTTTTCAATCTTTTGAACGATATAAATAAAATGATTATTTACGCCTGTCTCTTATGACAATCAGTATATCAGGATATTGTTTGCGATGTTTATAATTATTGTTTGCGATTATTCTGAAAAATCTACATACCTTTAACAACACTGTTTGCAAACGATGTCATATTCAATGAAATCATCTATCTACGATTGATTATTATTTG
The DNA here is from genome assembly GCF_030449975.1 of Polyergus mexicanus. Classification (NCBI taxonomy): domain Eukaryota; kingdom Metazoa; phylum Arthropoda; class Insecta; order Hymenoptera; family Formicidae; genus Polyergus; species Polyergus mexicanus. Next base: position 3,382,251 of record NW_027223323.1, read on the forward strand.
TTGTACGTAACAAGCCATTTATAGATTAAGTAAAATTATGTCTTTTAAATATTAAAGTGTATCCTATATTTCTTTCTATAATATACTTACTTCGAACGTGTAGAGAAAAGTAACAATTAAATTGCATATAGCACGGGGATGACGTAGATATATTAACTGCCGCACTACTAATGTACATTGATATGACCGATGCAAAGATTGAATCATTATTGCAATTGACATATATATTAATACTAGAATGCATTTTTGAATAAATAATCTTGATAAAGATGATATCGCCACATCACGGTCTATTTTTACAATCTTTTGAATAGATTTTACCCGAATAAAGCGCTATTAATTAAAGCTTCGTTCGCGTAATATAAAATGACGAGACTTAATAATCATCCGAAGTTACGGCATTCCGTAATGCGGTCTCGTCGGTAACAATAATCATAGGACAATATACGCTTTGAAATAATGAAATAATGCCGCAGCGATGTGAAATAAATGGGCATTGCGAATAGATTTCGGCAAAATTGTGTTGTGAGAAACATGCCGTTTGCACAAATCACCGTTTATGGAACATTCTTACTTAATCATCGTTACGGAACATTATTAAGAAATTGTTTAAGCAACGTGGAATCAATGTAAATTATACCTCTTCATGTTTTGTACGACGTCGCATTAAAAAAAAAAAAAAAAGATATTTCTTCCTAAAAAAACATAATCATTAATATTTACATAAAATAAGTACTATTATAAATCTTATTAATGCAAACGATATATTTCGTAGGTAACATGTCATTACAATAAAAAAATTTTTTAAGCTACTTTTGTACAATATATATTACAAAAATTATTTAATGTCGGAAATATATATATATATATATATAATTATAGTTATATATAATATATATACTTATATATATAATTGGGATACTCCGATATAAAATGTGTGTGTGCGATTTAAATTTAAGGCTATTTCTTAATAACATTAAATAATAACAAATCCATATTTGATATCGATTGATGTTAAAATTAATTATATGTTTCGCTTTAAATATATTGTACGATTTATGATGAAATTCAAAGCATATAATGGTAAAAAAAAATATATATTCCGCGTTGAAGGATTTTAAAATAGCTATATTCGAAATAGCTATATTTACTATACAGATGCAATTCGAATCCTATTCGTGTGTATATACAATATATAATCTTCTATATAACACGAGAAAAGAGATGTGCTCTTTTTCATTTCGGTGCATCATAAGCATCAGAATTTATGCCTGTTCATTATAACACTGGCTGTTACGAGCAATCTTCTATTTCGTATCTATTTTTAGCGTATCTACTATGTCGTAATAGAAATCGGTTCGAGGTCGTCGTTAATAATACCTAAGCTATATCTTCTGTAATAGTGGGACGCGATGCATTTGACTCGATCGAGTTTCTTCTGACTTACGTTCATTACGCTTATATCAGTGCTCCATAGTGGATTATCTGGGCCGAATTCCATATTTTCATATTGTATCACATCCTCCTCTTCCGCCAATATCGGATTTGCCATGAAACACCCAGTGAGCCCTCCGTAAAACGCGTAAGCTCGCAGCTCCGTCTCCAGCCATTCCCGATCGAGTCCCGTCAAGATCTTCTCGTCTATGTTCAATCGACGGAGCTCCTTGAGAAACTCACTATGATAAATTCTAATGAGACTCTCGTAACTTTTCTCGATCAACGATGATTGCACGCTGGTGTATATCAAGTAATGGATATCGGTGGACACCGAGGAGTGTCTACATATCTGATAATCCACCATTTTCAGATCGATTATCTTGTCTTCGTTATCGTGCAAAAACAGCATATTGTTAATCCACGGATCCCCATGGCAGATTGTGTGATACTTTTGTTTCGGCGCATTGATCATTCGATACATTGTGTCGTAAGTTTTGTCAACGTAACTGGCAATGTGATCTATGACAGCTTGTAGCTCCTGCGTTCGCGGTTCTATTATTTCTAAAGATTTTACCGCCGACTTTATACACATTTCGGTACACGATCTCATTACCGACGTTTCAGAAATGTCATTGTAAACCACCTCTTCCAAAGACTCGGTTAATTCGTCGAACAACTGCGGATCATTGATTTTCACCGCTAAAGCGGATGCGTGTAATTTGGCAAGTTTCTAAAAAGAAAATATACAAAATATATGCGCACATTTTCAAATATCGATTATTTTGCTCGTAACATGCGTGAATCTTTCTACGATTATCGTATTATCGACAGATTCTTTGATAAAAAGAGAAATCAATTCTAATGAAATGATAAGTGAACTGAGAAGCGATACTTATTAACATTTAACAAAAATAAAATATTTTTTACAACCATTATAAATAAGTAATAAAGATATAAATATGTGTGGATATGTAATAGAGTAGTATTATAATAGTAGTAATAATAGAGAAATAATGTAGAGTGTATAGTATATGTTATATATAATAGTATAGTGTGTGTAATAATAATAATAATAAAACATTCTCTAATTAATTTTCAAGTTATAACAAAATTGAAACTTAAAACATTTGTTTGAAACATTTGTTTGAAACGTTTAAAACATTAATTTGAAACTTAAAACATTCAATCAAATTTTTATCAAAAAAATTTAATCTTATATTAATTAAAGAATGTATAATTTATTAATATCATTTGCATGATTATTCGTAAAGATACAAAGAGCAAGGTTAACATCGACAGTTTTTATCTCGATATCCGACTTACGATCATTCCAATGTACAAGAGGCTGACAAAACGTATATCATTAATCATCTTAATTTGCGATACTTAGACAATCTTTAAAAATTATTTTGCTGTCTGGATCTCTCCAAATAGCATTAATCGATAATTATTGCTCGATTGTCAGACGATTGTGTCGATGTAATCAAGAAAGGTGAGATTCTTTGATCTTTCACATGTTATATACATATTACTATTATATTGTATTATTTCTTATAGCTCTTTCTTGTTCTACGTTTTAACAATATTTAATAATCCTTAAATTTGTAATATCAATTCATGAACATTGCCCACAAAATGACTTGCGAATCTGTCAGCGACACACGCAATTATAATTTGATTTATTCATCTATTTTATTGTCTTCGATGCAATGAATCGTGAGATAAGATAAGCAATTATTGTTTAAATGATTAATTAAAAAACGCGTACCTTCAAGATAAAGACAGTGTGATCCAAGTCCAAAAAGTTGCGTCTCTCGCAGTTGACGTATCCCTTCTCCGCTAAATCTTCCATTATTATATTCTCTCTGTCGGCATATATACATTGAGGACCAAAAGGCCCAAGGACGGGCAATATCTTTCGATAGGCATGTGTCTCCATACGGAATAGAGCGTAGAGATCTATTAATCCAGAGATTGCGCGCCTTTGGACGATACTTTTTGTAATAATATTCTTGGTATACGCTGTGCACGAATAAGAAAACGGATTCAAGAAAACATGTCTACAAGATGGTACATCTATATCGCTATTTTCTTCGCAGGAATACAATAAAACGATATGTTATTTTAATTGAAACAATACGTCAAGAGACAATATATGGTAAATATTTGCAATGTTACCGATAAAGAGAGAGAATTTAGCCTATAATAATAAAATTAAAAAAAAAAAGAATAAATACATTTTTATATATATAATATTTGTAGTTGCGATCATGCACACATAAAGTGTGTTATTAGAAAAATTGCCATTTAAAATAAAAGCGTATAAAGGAAAAATTCTAATATTATTATATACACGATGACTATAATCAAATATCGCATACGTATCTTGAATCAATTGTGCTGCAATATTGAGATAACGTCACTTTTGATCGAGATAACTTATGATTGCGAAGTTATGTAACTGAGAGAATTATATTGCGTCTCGCATTGAATCGAACTTCACGCCCGGTTTTACCAACAATTTTCATTTGCCCTTCATATTAAACGTTAAAGCATAATAATAATAATACTAACGACTTCCGTTCCCGCGTCTACCGACGAGTTTCGTTTTGATTAGCACCGACGTATAATTGTCTCCAGGTTTCGACCCCGGCCTGTCCACGGCCTCCAAAATCACCAATTTGTCATCGTTCTCGTACTTTTTTAGATAAGTTTGGATTTGCTTTACCTTGTCTGAAAATTAAGCATGTCAAATTGATGTAATGGCTCCAAGATATGACTAGAACAATATATTAGAATGAATACGTCACATATTAGTCTCGTGTGATCTCACTGACATTATTATTTCATGGTCGCGACTGCGATAGATAAATTGACATGACCCTATCTGTGCGTACAAAGTAGACGAAATAAACTATAACCGCGCGTGTATAAGCATTGACAATGACATGTTTATTAAGAACGAATAAAGGACAAAAGTAATGTCCATAACCATGCGATATTTTTGCCATGGATGTAATCAAAAAGATTATTGATAAACAAGAAGAAATGATCCAATTTCGGCACATATTTTGTCATTTATAACTATTTTTTTATTTTATTAATATTTCAATATTGTATATTTTCAATTAATTTGGGACAATATTCACTTCAATTTAATTAGAGACTAAATTATGAAAATATTTAATATTAAAAACTGTAAAATTTCTTTTTATAACAAACTGTCGCAAAATAAATTCTGTGAAAATACGGATTATAAGTTCGTCAAAAGTTGTTCGACAGGAAACGTCCTCATCTCAAGGATGTTCTGTGGAATTATTTGCGAAAGGCAGGTGCAAATTTACTCTCGCTACGGATGTGAACAATTCTATGATGCCTAGCGATTCTAAAGATCGCAAGCCAACGTATAAATTATATCCATACAGAAATGGACAATATTGATGCTACCATAAATAGGTTATTATAGCAAATTATAAATGGTAAACAACTATCAAATGGTGAGATCGACTCTATTGAAAAATGTTATTAAAGCCATATTCGCAGCATTAAATTATTATTGCGTCATTTTAGCTCTTTTGTTACGAAAAAAGGCATATATAAGGTGTCTCAGAATAATCTTTCTTTTGGAAATTGCGTCAATGTATTCTTAATGAAGATATGGAAAAAATATCGTAAAAACATAAATACTCGATTATTAAAAGTTAACTAAAATAAAAAATATAATAAAAATGCTAAAACTTACAGACTTGCTCGCATAATTTGTATACGATATAAGAATAAATCAACAACATTTATTTATTTTGTTTGCAGTTGTTCAATACTTAAAATTGCTGAAAATAATGAGTGTTCAACTGTCATACATCTCTCGTTACTTTCTGTTGTCATCTGTCCAAAACGTCCATATAAGCTTAACATGATTGAGCAATCGAATTCATTACTCTATGAATTTCATGTCATATTTATCGATCTCAAATAAATACAATTTGCACAAACATGTTAGATAAACATTGTCGACCTACTTACGCCGTAATAACGATAAAAGTGAGTCCGTTATCGTTTTCAATATATTTCGTATTCTCATCATAACTTTTTAAAATTTTATAAAGCATTCATAAGACTTGCAATATTCATATAATCTTTTTTTTTTAGTTTTACTCGTAGAACATACTGACATTATTTGGCTGAAAAATATTGCGACATCCTGTATAAAAAAAATTCTATTCTTTGGCGGTCTCTAATATTTATCTCTATTTTTTAATAACGCTAATTTCTTTCACAGCGCGGAAAAAACTAATATCAGCCATAGATAATGTACCAATTTCGATTAGATTCGCGTAAAAGATACGATCTTGAAGACAGCATCTCAGATCAAGAGCTACGTAACGAATTTTTTGAATCCTTCAAAACTTTTTCTCTAAATAAAGCAATCTAATAAACCTTAATTTGTTTCATTTAATTGATAAAATGCATATGTTAACGTATCATAGTAACGTCGCCTGATATATTCAAATATCGCTGACATATAAAAGTTTCTGCAAACGCTTCATTTGAGCGAACGTTTACCTGCCCTGAACGCTTTTAGTTATGCGCCAACACTGTAGCGAAAAAGTAAAGATAAAAAAGTAAAAAAAAAAAATAATAAATAAATTTTATTTGCCTACATTTGCATACAAAGTTTATAATCAATTGTTTTATGATAATATCAATACGAATCGAAATATTATCGAAACGATATTACGCAACAAAAAATCACGTTTGCGGCACAAGACATAATACGGATCTACACTACATTACTTTGTCTGCAAATCTGCAACACACAATCGCAAAAATCTGCTCATTTGCAAATCGTAGAAATAAAATTATACGATTTCTTCAACTATATAAAAATCGATGCTTATGTATGTTCAACATACATGTATTCTTAAAAGACTCAATATCTACGATCTGATTACCGCAATTAAAAAATTCGTTATTTTAAATTACTACAAATAATAAATATATAAAAAAATAAATATATAGCATTTTATTAATTTTTATTTATTTTAATGATTTTTATATATTATTTATAGTTTTCATATATACTATTGCTCGAATTAAACAGAAAAAATTTCGAAGATTTTTTCTTGCTCGAATCTTCATTAAAGGATAAAATAATAATCATTGTAGATAAATAAATGATGATAAAGATAGGAACTATCATTTTTTTATGAAAAAGATGATAAGGAAATGACACAGCAGTAATTTACAATAACAATTAATTATCAATCATTACCGATTATATATAGTAACCATCATTTCTTTATTTAAAATTTTAAACACATTTAAAGTTCAACTTATTAAAGACAACCAGATAGAATACCAGACAATTGTTAAAGCTGTTTATATAAAAATTGCAAATTGTATGCTCTTTTGAAAATTATCACAGATATAAATAAATATAGATAATAAATAAGATAAATTGAGATAATAAGTATATATTATATTATCATTAAATAAAATATATGTAAAATTATATTATATTATAAGATAGAAAATTATCTCCAAGCAAATACGTTCCTTTGGTGTCATTTCAGAAATAAATAAATATAACATACACACACACACACACACACACACAAAAAGAAAACAATATACAACACAAAATAAAACAGCAACGGAAATTATTTATGTTAAATACGGCAGAAGAATACATCGCAATGATTGAAAAAAAAAAAAAAAAAAAAATATTATTAGCTCTCTAATATAATGGAATCATTAAAGGATTATTTTCAATTTGCGCGATAGATATCTTAACGTGAGATCTTACATACCTTCGACGGAATGGCTAACTGATCTGTTCTCCATCGTTGTGTATCACTTCACTGATCACGATCGTTTAGGAGTCTTCGCTATTTGTACGACTCGTGATCGCGCGCTTGCACGACATACGTTCATTACAGAAGAGCGAATCGACGCTCAGTGTGAGACGCCCCTCAGCACGTGTCGTTTTACTCCGATCGTGTGAAAGTGACGTAATATTGCATACGTTGGTTACACATGATTATACAACCAATCGAGTATAAACTCAGTTCATCCTTTACAGAAAGTGGCGACATTGACGTTCGCGCAATAAAGTGTCTCTTACTGTGTAATCTTCCCCTCTCTCCTCCTCTGTATATCTCGCTTGATATAAATGACTTATATGAGATTAGTTGACAAGGTAAGATACAACAAAGCGAAAAATTTCTAAGAAGAAAGATACATCATCTTTTTATGTAACACAGTAATTAAAAAAAGAGACAATCTCGATATCGTATATTGAAAATGTATATCGTAATTTTATCTCATCAACAAAATATACTTCAAAATTAAATTAGAATAGAGAGATATATATGTGCAAGATATATATTCAACAAAGTATCAATTATAAACTAAACATCAATTAAGTATCCTTAATTAAAAATCTTCCTCAATAGTCAAATATATAAAACAAACGCATACTTTTAATTTATATATATATATATATATATATATATATATATATATTATATATATATTTCCATATATCATTTAAATTAATTTATTTAAAGTTTTATTTAATACTTTGTTTATGTTTTTTTTATCAATGTTTTTAATCAAAAGTTTTATGTGTCTGTGTATATATACAAAACTTCATATATAATTTTTATATATACATATATGAGAGAAAGATTATAGATATATTATTGTCCCAGTACCGTCACCATATCTACCATATATAATCAGTGCCTTAACCATGTGAAAGATATCTCAATATTTCTCTGTAATTATCGACATTGATGTGTCATTGAGTTATAAATGCCATTTGCATTTTCATCGACAAGAATGTAATACGATATAATATAGTATAATATAGTATAAAATGCACGTTTTCAATTAATAATAGCATTACGCACTAACAATCTATTAATCTAGCTATTATTGGATAATTAAATAAAATTAATTCTTAACATATAAATTATTAATTATATCTATATCAATTTTAACGATGCACTTACCTTTGTGACTTTATGTTTATCTTCGTGGATAAATCGTTGTTTGCGGGAAAAAAAAAATTATGTAATGTAATTGAAATACGATAAATTTGAAGGTAAAGAAATGTATAATAATAATAATAATAAAAGAAATAGAATATTTTGCGAAAAGGAAATGGTACAAGAGATTTTACTAATTTTTCCAAATCAATATTTTTCATAATACCCATGTGTTCACATACAGGACAACCTTTATTATCTTAATGCGCGCTGTACTATAGTCACAATATAATATACTACGAATTATTACAATATTAATAATATTATCATAGTCATAATAGGTCATAATTTTTAATATATATGTATATTTTTATATGTATATTTATATGTGTATTTGTGTAATATATTAATATACTTATCTATACCTTGTGTGTTGTTACATAATACATGATTCCTCTCTTTTACCTTATCACTTAGCATATACAGATATAATGTATATGTATTAATATGTGTATATATATGTATATATATATATATATATATATATATATATATATATATATTGTGTATACATACATATACATATATGTCATCAGGATGGTATAAATAATATTGTATTTCATAAAAGCACTTCTTGTTGCTTATAATATTATCGTTTTCATATTGTTTTTCTACCTCTGTTAATGCCACTCTTTCTCAACTCGTTTTGCTCCCTCTCTTTCTTTCCCATTCACAATTTCTCTCTTTCGTTTTCTTGCTTAGCCTCTAGCTATCATACACATCACATTCTCACTCTTCTCTTTTCTTACATTCATTCCCATTAATTTTCATTCACTCGCTCTTCCTCTCCAGGACGTCTAAAAAAAGTTTTTACTGAACTCTGCACTCGTTGTCTTTCTCTCTTCTCTCTCTCTCTCTCTCTCTCTCTCTCTCTCTCTCTCTCTCTCTCTCTCTCTCTCTCTCTCTCTCTCTCTCTCTCTCTCTTTCTTTCTCTCTCTCTAATCTTATACTATCATTCAAATATCAATTAAGAACATTACAAGTCCCACTGTATTTCCTTTAACCGATGGCCAATGTTGTTTTTTCCCCGCACACTTAATTTTCCTTCGTTTCTTACAGTTTCGGTTTTGCATTTTCTTTTTTCTTTTTTTTTTTTTGTTTTCTTGCAATTTATAAATTATGAAATTCGCCGCGGTTTTACGATATTAATGTTCCTGCTGCCTGGTCCACTAACATTCCTAGAAAAAATACTCTTCGCCCCGACATTTTATTAACTATACCCGAGAAAACGTACTATTTACGAACGGATATTCTAAACCCTTCGAGTGCTCTCTCTCTCTCTCTCTTTCTCTCTCTCTCTCTCTCTCTCTCTTCCTTTTTATCCCTCTCACATTTTTCCTTTTTTTTCGTAGAGAGATATTTTTTCTTTTTTTCTGCGTTTTTCCACCACTTTAGAACAATTTCGGACAAGAGGCACGCACAAGCAAAGGATCGAAAAGGTGCGAGATTCTCGAATTCTTTGTTATTCTCGAATCCAGAGCTGGGAAAAATATTATATAAAAATATATTTCAGATATAAAATATATATATAAAAAATATTATTAAAAAATCTCTCGAAAAGTATATTTTCATTACCAAAATATGCGATTTACGAAATAGTTTTCGAGACGTAAGAATACATCAGTACTTTTACAAAATCGTTTTATTAAAAAAGAATATAAAGTAAAAAATAAACTTTGTCACTCAAAATATTTGTGTCAAAAATCATGTATAGGCGAAATATGTATTTGCCCAATTCTGGAATCCGAGAGATTGGCTTTATAATTCCTCAATATTGATAATATTCTAAGATGAATTCACGCGAGAGCACTCGCTGATTTTACATACATTAGTACGTATCTATATGTTAACTCATTAAGAGAGTTATGTGTTTTCGGATGTAACTCGATTCTAACAATAATACAAAATATTATTCGCTGACCGACGTCCAAAGTGCGAAGAATTAAGTCTATATCTCTAATTGTTACGATGCGCACAGAGGACTTTACGTGGGCATATATAGCTTCATCGCGAAATGTGTGGGCGATATAAAGAAAGAAAAAAAAAAAGTTATAAGAACGAAGGAAGAATCGCGGGCTGTGAAACTTTCAAGACGAAAATGTAACTTTCGTCGCAAGTTCCGACTTTGCTGCATCTGAAGAAATATCGGAGAGTAGGCGTTACACTTTTCTCTATTCTCGACGTTAAAAGAACGAGAACATACGAGAGAATCGAACCTCGGTCATTCCCTCCATCTCTGTATTTTTATCCGACTCGCGATCGCTTTCGTTTCTCACACGACCGCCGCTTACACGTCGAGCGTTATAGCCATAATCGTCGACTAAAGTCGCTTCCATTGATATGTCGTGGGGAAAACTCGACGGATATAAGACGGCTGAGAGAGATAATTGAAACGTGTGAAAAATCAAATGTACACATATCCTAATAAATGCCCACGAGATAAACGTAATGATAAATCTTATTGTTATACGAAGAACGTGTAACGAGAGAGAGATACGAAGTCTCTTCTACGTGAATGCGTTATTTCGGTAGTAGCACACGATCTCCCCGTTTCATAAAATACGAAGCATTAAAAAACCTCGAAGAAGCCGAGAAAGAACACAAAAGTCTCTTTGAAAGAAAGTACGTTCGTTTTAATAGGCCTCTTTAATAAGCGCTTCGCTGTATTCAAAGCTCTCTGCCTGCGAAGCTCTCGTCGCTTCCTCGACTCGAGGATTTCCTCGTTTTGAAACGAAGAAAATTGCGCCACTTTGAAATAATGCTTCCGTATAACGCGCGCCGAGTGGATGCACCGAAATGTGCTTCCTCACGAAACGCGACAGGTCGAAAGTGAAAAATAATCTTTGTCACGCGAGCTTTCTCGTCCCGGAGTTAGAATCGCGGAGTCTCGATCCGCCTTATCATACGACGAATTGTCCTCTTTTAATCCGCCGATCGAACTTGGAATTTTTGAACACTCTGTGTACAATCATCACGAAAATCACTATACATCGATATTGTAGCTGCGATTTACGATCAAGCGAGATTTAGCGACGGTCGGGAGATCTGATAACAGTTTCTAATTGATAATCAATTTTTTTCTTTTTGACAATTGCTTCAATTATTAGCTATTTTCTCGTGGTCATCGTGCATCGAGGTGATAATAGTTTTTGTAGTTTGGCTCCATCCAAACAAGGAGCTTAACGTGATCACGGAAAGATAAAAAATTCTCAATCTGCTCATAATTTCCCTCTTATCTGTGCGATAACATATATTTGCGCTTTTACAGAGATATCTTTAACGTTGATTACTTCCTACTTTAATTTAAATATTCGTTTAATATCGATTTATATATAATTCATTATAATTGATGTATGATATATGTATATATACGTATATAATGAAATGTGAACTACGATTGATTTTACTTCTTACAGGTACTTACTTTCTTATTTATAAACGAGACAACATTAATTATGAACAGATCTCTCCAGCCGATACCTTCGCGTAAAGCCATTATATATCTTAAACTAATTTTAATTTAATCTTTTCCGAAGGATCGTGCTGGGGGAGCGTGCGTTTCTTCGTCTTTTTGTTCAGTTGAATAAACACACACGCAATCGGCAGAATTATTTTAATGTCCGCTTGTGAATTATCAAGAGAATCGATATAACAAAAATAATCCCATAAAACAGAATACACGATTTATTCGATATGTGCTAATACACTCGAAGTAATATCAGACGCGAAACAACATCGTTCCGATTTTTCGCAAACGCACTATTCATACTATTCGATGAATAACCACAATGGATGCAAGAATATATAAGGAAAAGATGAAGATTCTTCTTTCGTAATTGTCGGAGTAAATATTTTCGAAAGAAAAGATAAAGAAAATATATTAAATATATCTGATCTTATAAATTTATTATAGGCTTTAATAAATATTTCTTCTTTAATAAAAGATATTCTATTATAACCTTTAATAGAGAGAGATATCAAATTATCTTATACGCGATCGCGAATCTGAAACTTAAACTCTGATTCATTAAAAATTCGAGGTTGCCCCTGCAAAAACGCATCGAGAATTATGATTACCGTCGCTTCTCGCGAGAAATCGCACCTTCTTCGATCCTGAACGGCGAATTCCAGAACAGCCTGTATCAATTTATATCGATCCGACTTGTCCGTCGGTACGCATCGAACCTAATCACGGGGAGGTCTACACGGAAAATGAGATCGACCGTTCAATCCTTTCTCACTTTCGTTCTCCAGATTAATAATTTTCTTTTTTTTTTCTTCCTTTTTTATGGTCGTTTTATCTCCCCGCAAATCGTCGTCATCCGTCCCACGAAATCCGACACACGGATTAATATCTCGCTTATTTAGAATACCGTTATACATCTACTACTTACGTTTAACATATTATCCGATAATGTAGCTGCTTAACGATAATAGTGTTCGCGCGTATTTTAACGGATTTTAAATACCGATCACTTAATACGGTAAGCACATGACTATCACCGAATCTTCTCCGTAACGATTTCACGTACGTATTTATCCCCCGTACGTGAAAACGCGTCGCGAACGATTAATCCTTAATTAATTACTTCGTCCCTCTCGCGACGATACTTTATTTCTTCTTCTTCTTCTTCTTCTTCTTCTTTGTTTTTCCAGATTGGACACGCTGAGTCGAAGGAACACTTATTCGTATATATATTTATATACCCTAAAATTCTCACGTACACGCATATTTTTCTTCCTGTCACTCCTTATTATTGGCACGTGCTGCGCGCGATAATTCTATTATTTCTTCGTGTTATCCGCCGCGCATACGCTTCTTCCGTTTCTTTCTTCTTCCTCTTTTTAACCCTTAACCCGCGGCCGCTCCACCGAAAAACACAGTGACCGATATCTCTGTAAAAACTGGCCCTTATTTATCTTCAAGTAAGGTAATGGATTGCCCGGTATCTGTGCTAGTTTTTCGAGCGAGCCACTTTCATCGCGGCGCTTCATCTTCTGAAAGCTTTCATTTATTTCTCGACGTATCTTCAAATGTGTGATGTGCCACCGTGTTGCGATATCATACCGAAGAAATAGGATCGGCGTAAAATATCCTCCATCACCATTTTAATACGCAATTTAATGCGCATTTCTTCGCAAATCATCTCCGAGTGTTAAGAAAGATATATACGTAATATATACTTATGTATTTATACTTGCGTGTATCCTTTATGAAATTATTTTGTAAGTCTTTAATTTTTTTGCGTTACTGCTTTAGGTCACATCGGCCATTGAAAAAGTACTTTTAGAAGTGTACATTTCAGCCAATACATAACAGTTTTTTAATTTATCTATTTTCATTACATAGTCCCCTGTAATTACAGCGGGCATCGAAGAGATATAAGTGAAGAAGAGGAAGATATCTTAAAAAAATATAAAATGCGACGCAATACATATTTACGCCAGAAGAAGAGACTATATAAATAAAAAAAAAAAAAAAAAAAAAAAAAAATCTCAAGTATTTATACGTATATCAAGAATGTGCAGGAGTTAATGTGTTTTCCTATAGAGCAACCAAACTGGTATGTCACAGTCTGCAATTTTTGATTAGAAAATTTACCGTGCCATTGATAACGGCAACGGGCTTTCACATCTTTTTACCGTTTTCGTGTGAACAAAGCACAGAGAGCTTGAAAAAATACACACTAGTATTTTCTTCGCTTTTTTTTCCTAAATACAGCGGCGACGCACTATACCGGATCCACGTGATTTCTTTTTTATTTTTTCGCTATACCAGTCAAAGGTTAAATCCTCGTTTCTTCTCACTAGCTTTATTCTATGCGCGCGAGTGCGTACACTTAAAATTAGTTATTACATTACGTCCGAATCTTTCCTTATGCGCGTAATAAGCTCGCGCGAGAACATCATTGTTTCTTTGCGAAATGCATGTTTCATAATTGCTGCATGATAATGATTGATCACAAATCGTCGAGAAAACGATCCGACGCTCCTTCTTCAAAAATTGTTCCCTAATACGAATAATCTTCCGAAGAGCCTGACAAAAGTGTCTCGGAGATATACATTCTCTCGAAAACGCATAAGTGTTCGCGCGATACGCGAATCGGTTCATCACACATCCCAGATTAAATCCGCTTTATAGCGACGGTTTTATGCGCCGTACATTATCCGTCGAGCGACTGTATTCTCACACTGTACGATATATCTGTCCCATGAACACAAATCACCGACTCTCATTAATTTGTACGTAAATTGGCGCGTCTTGAACGTAAATTGGCGAAAAGTATTATTTTCTCATCTTTCTTACTATAATGTAAATTTGATTCATACATATGTAGCTAAAGATTAAATATTAACCAGACAATATTGATGTTGTTCAGCGCTATCTTTTAACTAAGTTCAATTGGCAACTCGATGATTCTTACCTTAATATCACGCTGTTGCAAATAAAAAAAAAAAAAAAGAGAGAGAGAAAAAGAAAATCACGCAGCTTCCTCTGGTTCTATTATGCAATTTCAAGACGAACTCGATAGCCGATCGTAAAGTAAACGAAGTGAAATTCAGTTTCGTACACGCGCGAGTCGATGTTCCAGCTCCATTCGGTGATTTCGACCAAAGTGCTAGTAACGAATAGCGAATGGCAAATGACGCTATCGCCGTTTAGGCGGGAAGATCGTATGCAGCATCCGACACTCTCGTTTCTTGCGACATCACTTTCGCTACTTTCGATTCCAGAGGAAGATAAACGGCCAACGTTATTGCGCAACGTCGTTACCTCGTTACGTTACATTATCTTGCAAAAATTTTGCGCGACCCTTCTTTTTTTGCTTCTTACAGTGACGAGCTGGCATTTATTGATTATAGATATTGTCGTTTTAGAAAATCGAAGACTTCACACTCGAAACTACTCGTAACGGCTCGTCTTTCTTCATTCGTTCCTGACAACTCGACGGATTTGTTTCACATGCTGATTTTTCTCTTTTTAATTTTAAATTATTTTTTACATATAAAGAATTTCCGTTTTTTCCTACCATCGTATCTCTACAATGGAAAAAGCCTCCGATCTTATACATAATTATTTTAAGGCTATTTAAAATTTCACATTACAATAATGTTGTTTCAATCTCATCGACTGATAAATTTTTTTGACAATAAAATTTTCGCACTGAGATAACAATTGGATCGATTTGATGCTTATTAGTCGATGAACTTTCCAAGATTGTTAAAAGTACAAGGCTGTGTGAGGAGAGACTTATCTACATCCTAATAAAATTATATTCGCTGAACAGGATTACGACAATACGGAGAAACCGAAAATATTAACAAATAATATTGAGTATCATCGAGCGATAAGTAATTAAAATGTATAATTCTCTCTTCCTTATATACGATAATTTATAAATACGGATTATGTCAATGCACAAAGGCTGCCAATAACTCCCGTTAGTGTATGTCGGAACACTTTCAAAAGCAATTTCTTCAATTCAAAAGACACTCGATTTTCTCGAAATTTTTTTCTCACCCTGACTATGCTCAGCCATATCGTTTCTCTCTTCTTCTTTCTTCCTTTTTTTTTTTTTTTTTTTAATTCCGCTCTTTCGGCGTTTCTAATCTAATTTTGGAATTTTCACAAACGTCATTGCGACATCGGTATCTCGATAAAGGTCTCCCTTTACGGTACGAGTGGCACAAGTTAATCACATACATGCTACAAAGAACACGATTCATCCCCATACGCTTTCATCCTTTCCTCTCGATTTGCTTCACCGGAAAGCTGTACTCTTTAACTAAGGGTAAAGGAAACGATGCAACGATTTCTCTCAATGATAAAATCACCAGTTATTTCCAGATGATAGTCAGTTTGTCCGATATAGCTACTGCATAATTATCTAATTATTATTTCTCGTACTAACTTTAATCACATCAATTTTATCATATCGAAGAATCGTTGTATTGTTCCATTTAATCGACGGCCTCAATTAGCCCTTTTTTATAGGGTTTTTTTTTTTTTTTTTATCGTTATGGCGAGTTTTGGGCGCGAGATAACGCATTGTCTCACGAGCAACGCCCTTTCAGCATCTCGTACCACCTTTCAATACGTTATACGAGGTAGGAGATTACTGCTGCTTAATTTTATCGATTACTCTTAACGCCCTAAGAATTACACATTGAAGACATTTAATATAGAGACACACTTAAGACCATGCAATGCGTACATTTGTACATGTGTCGGTATATGTGCGTACGATATATGCACTTATTAGATAAGTCTCGAATCGCATACCGTCTCATCCCGTTTCGGAATTTCGTTATATACGTTGCACTTTCATATTTTCATTCTCATAGCTCCGTTATCATGGATACCGTGACAACGCGTCAGCACGCGATGTGCTGTGTATGCAATCTTACGCGTCGGTCATTCATTGACCATACCTATGTAACGCATATCAAAGAGTCACAGACAGGTGGGTGGAAGGGAGGGAGGAAGGAGGGGGGGATTCGTTCCGCCATTGTGAAGCCGCGTAATCGGTTTTTTTTTTTTTCTTTTGATAACGCATTATTAGATAAGACGTTGCTTGATATCGACAATCGACTTTGTCGAATTAAGATTCAAGAGCGATAAGATCTTTGTTAAAGTGTTTCCAAATAGATTTTAATGGAAACTCAAATCGGAGAATATATTGTCAAACTATTTCGAGTTGAAATAATTCAATGCTACAAATACCTCAATGTATTTCATAAAAAAAAAAAAAAAAAAAAAACTTGGAAAACCTGGTAAAAATTGATATAAAGATTCGCAAGAATTCGGATATATCATTGATCATCAGATGTATGCGTCATACATGTGTTCCCGCCTACATATAAAACGGTTCCTATTTATAGGAATTTTATGTTATCTTAATTGTCCCTAATCTCTTATCTTATCTAATATCCATATGTATTTGGGGATATAAATTTGACAACAATCGCGTATAGACTCTTTTCTGATTCTTTGGCCGAAAATAAGTAAATACCACAAGAAACTTTCATCTCTATTCCGACGAAAATTTAATCAGATTTTTATTATACTATTCTTAAATAAAATTGATTGCACTTATTTTGGACCAAGAAATCCGTATCGTCGAAGTCACAACGTTATTCGGATATACATGTCGTTTTATCTTTGATCTCATAGTAGGCTCATTTTTTTCTGAGATATTTTCCTTCGTATGTTACACTTTTCAAGCAGATTTTTACGGTTTCAATTTGTCTCCCGAACAATGTCTTTAGATCACTGACCAATGCATCGTGTGTGTGTGTGTGTGTGTGTGTGTGTGTGTGTATGGAATATTAATAAAAAAAATATTTATTTTTCTCCATAAAAATTCAAAACAGATAATATAAATTTATAAAATAATTTAATATAATTTAACACAATATACACAATAAACTTTATATAATAATGTGATGGTAATATAATATGTATGTGTATGTATGTGTACGTGTGTATGAAAATAATAAGCTATGAAAATATTTTAAACATTATTTTTTTTTTTTTTTTAAGAAATCTAAAAACAATATTTCATATTTATCATCTAATATAAAATTCGTATTCTGAAATTCCAATGTCTCTCTTATTTAGTCCGTAACAATCACGCTTTATCTTAAATAATAAATAACATATTTTAAAAAAGCGATGCCTTCAATAATTTAATATGTAAATCTCGTATATAATTTTGTATATTTTTTGATGAAAGATATATACATATATCTTCAATATATATTGAATCGTGTGCCCTAAATCTGGAAAGTTAATTAAACGTAGAATTTAATCATTATTTCAAGAAAGAATAATATATTTACAATATTAATCTTACCTCTGATATTCTTATTCTGTATTTCTAGCATGAAGGGACGCCTGAGAAAATTTTTTTCCTTATTTAGATTCTATTTCGAAACGTTTAATTTTTCATGATCAAAAAATACAAGATCTTTTAAAATCGTTGTCTCATCGTTTAATTGGAGGTTCATCAAATCTCTCAATATAAATTCATCATTTTTTTTTTTTTTTTTTTTTTGGCAGATAAATATAAGAAAAATATAAAACAAAATAAATATTCCATTTTCTTTTAATTCATTGCGTTATTTGATTATTCCATATATATATTGTCCACATGATGTAAAATGTATAATATGATTTATGTTCTTGCATAAATCTATCATGTTTATTTTAGAAGTATCGTGAGAGATATAATCCATCTTATTGCTGCTGGTACATAATTTTTTGGGTTGGTCAAGGAAGGTTAAATATTCACTATCTTTTTTTTCCTTGTTGTATTCGTTTTTTTTTATTTGCAATATAATAATAATAATAATAATAATAGCAATAATAACAAAATAATTAATAATAATAATAATAAGAGCAATGATAATGGTGCCGATGAATAGCCGTATGGATAAAAGTATGGATAGCCATTATTATATATTAGTATACGTTACACTAGGTACGCTAATTATATTTAGGTACAGAGGCTTCGTGCCCTTTTTCTCTCAGATGAACAAAGAAAGAGAAACAGAAAAGGATAAACGTGGAATAGGCGGTTATAGCGGAGGCATTTTACGAAATTGAACGGATCGATTGATCGCCTCGATGCCGATCGTTTTGTCAAAAATTCCGTTCTCGATCTTTCCGTAAATTACTCGCCGATTATATTGACCGACGTAATCATTTTAACGTCGCGTACATACCATATATTGGCACACTGTCCATTAATCGCTGCACGTTAGCGTGCTTCTATGGCAATCGAGAAGGACAAAACGGAATAATAATCAACAGCAAAAAAATGTCGAAGAATGCCCCGTCATCGCGCAGACTACGTATATACAAATAAAATATTTAAATTAATTTGTCGCAAATAAAAATTCTAATACACACCACATATAAATTAGACAAGCCACAAAATCTCTCAAATGTCTATAGCCTACATATATATATATATATATATATATATAATAAAAAGAAAACATATCGGGCATATACATAAAAAAAAACTTGGTTAAAACATATAGATAACGTAAATTATACAAAGAGTTTAGAGTCGATACACATGTCGACTAATAATAATTTAAATGTATATATATAATATGTAATAAAATATATATTAAAAGAATTTTTTTATATAAATTATGATACCGAGAAGAGACACAATAATACATTTTTACCTGCCGATAATGACTAATATGTTCGAGACCTCTCGTCAAATGTCATACGTGAATTATCAATTATCTCCCCATAATCTCGCTACACGGATTAATTGTTGAATGATTAATTAAATGGCAATCAATAATATATGATTATTTTGATTAATTCAATGATTGCTCAGTCCACTGACATGAAAGATTTTTTGGTTGCAATTGACATAAAACAAAATCGAGCCTCTCTAAATTTAAAAAAAAAAAAAAAGAAAAAGAAAATGACGATGATCGCATCCGTTCTTTCGAAGCATTTTGTTTTCCTTTTCCGTTTTCAATCAATTATCTTACACATGTCTGTGACTTATCAACTCTGTCTCTCTATCTCGTTCTCATTCTCTCACTCTCTCTCTCTCTCTCTTTCTCTCTCTCTCTCTCTTGCTTTCCTTCTCACACATATAGTAGCACGATACAAAAAACACGTTACAGAATACTTTTCTCTACTATTTTCTCATCTGTTTTTATCTGCACGAGTACCTGTGTGCATCGAACTAATTTAAAAACCATACAAAACTTAAAAATCTAATTAACTACAAACGGAGAAGTAATCTAATGCTCACAACACAGTATTACATATACGTGTGTCCATGTGTATGTTTCGTTATTTGTATGTATAGACCATCATTAATGCGTGTGTGTTATGTCTTAGAGTGCTTTCTTACTAGCTTTACTTAATACTCGCGTTCATATAATTGGCATAATATACTCACAATAATGTTTCTTAATAGTAATAATAATAATGATGGTGATGGTGATGGTGATGATAATAATAATGAATAATAATAATAATAATAATATTATTATAATAATATAATAATAATAATAATAATAATAATAATAGTAATAATAATAATAGTAATAATAACGATAAAGAAAAAAATGATAATGACACCCATAATGACGACGACGACGGTAACGACGACGACGATAATGACGACAATGATAATATATATCTATATATTCATATCTTTATTAATGTGTGTGTGTGTATATATATATATATATATATATTTATGTATCATATAGTATATCGCCGATTAAATATACTTTTATATTATTGATATATCTGCGTGTATATATATATGTATATATATAGATATATAATATATAAACTTTTATTTAAATTCATTTACTTACATCTAATAAAACTATATATTTATCATACGGTTACATTGTCACATTTGAAAAGTACTTGTCTAGAGCATAGGGATGTTGGCGTTTCACAGATTCGTTTCAGAGCGGAAAGAACACTAGTGCGCCTACGTCACTTCCTACTGACTCAGTTCGTCCATAAACGCCGACGCTCCTTTCATAGAGACATCCTCTCTTTTTCTCCATTCCTTTTTTTTTTTTTTCGTTCTTTTTAACCTGGATATAGAGACCTTTTACATTCTCGCGACGCGCGACGAAAGACGCTAATGCAAAGACGATGCATCGCCGCGCAAGCGTGCGATTAACGTTGATCATTTTATACCCTACATCGATCATACGACAGCGAGAAACATAATGAGAAACAGAAAAATCTATCTTCTACTATATACTTATTGTTAGACCCCCTAATCTCTAAATGAGAAAGCTAGTCGTCAACGCGTACGTCACGTACGACACCTCTCAAACTTACTGTCGTTTCGCAGTTATTTACGAGTCTATTTGCGCGAACCCGAACTATACGGTTTAACTTGGGAAAGTAAAATTTCAGTCATAAGAGAGAGATGATATATAGCCGAGCTAGTATCCGAGAGCTCACTCGTTAATCGATTCGTTACTTCCCGTATAGCGGCTAGTAATCATTATCATTCCATCAATCACACTTTGTGTGTGTGTGTGTGTGTGTTTGTGTGTGTGTGACGAGAGAATATTCGTTTATAGAGAGTGTCGGAATTAGTCGAAAAAAAGCGTATATCCCTTGAGCATTGATAATCTTTGTCCGTCATTTTGACATATTTCGCGTCTTGGCGGAAAAGCGCTCGATCACATTATATAATCTTCACAATTGTTGCATAAGCCATGTTATGGAGTTTCAACGTTCGACTGACGCCTCTCGAGTGCAAAGGGTTGAAATAATACTTATCTGTAAAACGCGACGTCAATAGTGTCAACATGTGTTCTATATCTATTATAAAGTATAATGAATTATCTCTCTAATTTATGCGAGAATTATTTGACGAAAAGCATTCGTAAAGTACGTAAACGAGTGCGAAACTCGACGACGATGCAAAGCATATTGCACTTTTCGGGCGAAGTATGGAAAAAAAAAAAGGCACACTATTTCTAGAAAACGACAAAGAAGATCGGCATCTTCGAGATACTTTACGATACGCTCGACGATAGAGAACGCTAAACGGAATTTGTTTCACGAAGAAGAAGAAGATGAATCGCACATTCGGGGCATATTCGGGGTCTTAAGGCCACTTCGTCGATCTAATATCCTATGTGAAAGATCGCGTGAGGGACGAGTTTTTGCCGCGCGAAATCTCACAATTGCATTATAGTACGTATGCGTGCAAGCTCATCGCGCGCACGCATATGTACGTGTGTATCTTTCCCGATTGATGACGGGGAAAAGTATATGAAACGAAAACTTGGAGAAGAGGTTTCAATTAATTTTTACTATCTTCGAGGAATTTGTTTCTGTGAATGCGCAATCACGTGGATCAGCAAATGTAAATGTGGACTTTCTTCTCGCACCATTTCGACTTTTTTTCTTTCTCTCTTTCTCTCGTTCTCTTACACTCTTTCGTTTCTCATACATTCTCTCTTTCTCTCACTCTCTGTATTCTTCTTATATGGATAAAAATATTAAGGCAAAATATTCATAACTTACACATAAAGGACGTTTGATTATGTTCGTTAAATGTCTCTCTCTTTTTTAAGAATTACAGTTGTTATTAAAAATACTCGCCACTTTAGTTTACCATTATGAGATTAGTAACTTAGCGCCTAAGTGTTAGCCTTATCGTTACTTAAATAACGTTTACGCCTTAAAAAAGTCATTGGATTGAATGCGTTAGCTTGTCAGTTATCAAGCTTCGCAAATTTCTTTTTGTTCTTTTCTTTTTTTTCCATTTTCTTCTTTACTCTCGCATCTTCCTACGTACTATATGCCTTCGTGCTCTTCGTCCATCATCGTTCATCGCGAATACCGTAAAAGCTCCTCGAAACGCGATTAAATTAAAATCCGGATTAAATAAAACCGCGTTACTCAATTGATATTCAGTTCTGCACCGTATACACTGGCATTTTTTACTATTAGCGTAACGTGGAAAAAAATGAATAGAAATGCAAGTCTCATCTCCATTTACACACCGAGCAAGATTCGACTTTTATCTTTCTAAAATTGCAATCGCAACTCTGTTTGATCGTGCTGCTTTTGTGGCTCGTTTGACTCCGTCGCGTTATTTTCCGCGTTCTATGGTTAACCTTTGTTGACCCTGTACACTCGAGATGGCTCAGTCGATCGGAGAAATTCAGGGCGACGTGTTCGTCGAGAAAGCTTTCACCGTCATCCACGCGAAGCACACCGTGGATTCGAGTTAAAAGCAGCTTGAAATTCCTTCGAGCAAGAGAAATAATTTTTCGCCGTAATAACTCTTCCATACACGGTGTCACGTACGGATCCACGGAATCCACGTAAGAATGGGCATTATTCAAATTTTCCGTGTATGTGTACACGAACACCCATGCAAATATTTTTCTACTTTTAACTTTTAATATGTCATGTTATCCCGAAAAAAAATATTCGTGTTAATTGCAACACTGTTTTCAAGTCTGTAATGGGTCCTTTTTTTTTTTTATACATATTTGTATTACCGATTAATATTTACGATTTTTGTAAATTTTATTTAATTTAAAAAAGTGACTAATATATATAATGATTTTTTAAAAAAACATCCCAGAGATTTTAATCTAAGTAAACGATCATCGAGAGGAAAATAAAATCTAAAGAAGAAAGAATCGTGTGAGATCTAATCAGATGTCAAATACCATTATTATACCATTTTTTAAATATGTAATACCATTATAATACCATTATAATAACCATGTCAAATACAGTTTTCGCTCGACACCTGTCGAGATGTCAATTTCATACACGATAGAAATGCTCATGGAAATCATTGCCCAGATATCAGAGAATGAATCGTCAATATCGGGCGTCTTTTAGTCAAAACTTCGATAATTCGTAACTATTCACGTTTTAATATGTCAATCTCGCTCCGAATCGACGAGAAAACTTGAAATTCACGATAATTCTTATATTTAATAAATCGAGATTAGGTCAATCGTGCCGATAATGTTCGTGAAAAAACGAATGAGATTATTACGAAAACTTAATCGGTAAAAGTAAAGTCAAGATCGATTGTATATACGTTATCACAAAAGCACTTTCCCGTTTCTCGACGCTTTTCGCGATATTCAAGATACGCGAACACATCGCGTCTCTTATCTTTTTAGAAGAACTTTTTTTTTTCTCTTTTTCTCTTTTATTTTCCTTAGAAGAAGCATCGACTAGGTAGAGCGATATTACGTTCCCGAACTTCACCGTCTAGAGATTAGAATACGATCGAAAAATATGTGCGAATTGATATTGAGATTTTTTATATTATTGATCCCTCGTAAGTGCGCTCGCGATCGATCTTACGAAGTCGCCGGCCATTTATAATTCGGTCGTCGCGATTTTTCTACGTCTTGAAAAAAGGATGCTCGATTTAATCCTTCGAAGAGCAATGATTAATATCGAGCGACTTGGGGAGAGCCGACAAACTCTTTCAGGTCACAGTCGAAAAGAACGCGATTTACAGTCCCGTGGCTATCAATCGGTATTGGACAGTATTTATATTGCGTATGTGTGACAAATACATTGGTACGTCCATACCCGCCAAGATAATACTTTAATATGAGATACAAAAATTCAATCAGGTATTTTTCCATCCATTCGATACTTAGCATTTCTTCTTTCATCTACTTCTGCAAAAAATTTCGTTTCTATATTGCGCGAATTAATGTAGCAAAGCTTAAATCTAATCGCAGATAAAACCTAGGAGAGTACAGAATACAGAAATACACCGCTATATCTCCGTGCTTGTCACTTGCATATTGCACATTTGTCGTCGTTATGTCGTTATAGACAATGCTGCTTATAATCGGTTCCATTACATTATCGTAGGAATCACAAGGAAATGAGGACTAAAGGCCTAAAATAGTTTCGT
Source organism: Polyergus mexicanus (assembly GCF_030449975.1). NCBI lineage: Eukaryota > Metazoa > Arthropoda > Insecta > Hymenoptera > Formicidae > Polyergus > Polyergus mexicanus. Next base: position 3,407,179 of record NW_027223323.1, read on the forward strand.
GTAATCACTAGAAATCAAGACTGTCACGGATTCAACTTATCGTCACGCTCAATTAATCCTTAATCGGCATGAACTTATAAGACTCTACTTAGCGCGATTAATCAAAAATTTATCACGCTGTTGTTGTGTGAGAAAATGCATTTTTCATCTATTTTTCTTCGTGAGATCTTCGAAATTTCATGTCCAATACTCTTTACGTTATCAGCATACTGGAGAGAAAAGTGTCTTCGCGCAGCATCAGTTAAAGATTAATCAGTTAATTAACAGCGAGGAACAACGAGAAGAGATGACTGGAAATAAGAGACTCCTGTCCCTCTCTCTATATAAAAGTGACAATATCGGGGCGATATCGGGGCGACTCCTTCGCGATCGAACGCGCGTAGAGACGCTCGATATCCCTCTCGAGGTCCAGCAAGAACACAGAGAGAATCGCCGAGCGATTGTACAGACCAGCGACGAGAGAGTGGCTATTACTATAGATGAAAGCCCTGCGAAAAGTTGCGAACGGTACTCGCGAAAATCGATGACTATGTATGTATGTATCCGCGATTTTATTCGCGATCGGAACGCGAGCGTGATTAGTCTCGATATTCCGGAGACACGTTCACACAAATTTTCTCCTCCCTTTCATCCATGCGATCGTCCATTAATCTGCGATGCCTCTTAGACAGATTGTGTGTGGCACTTGGTAGAGACGGTCTTCTACGACTTTTCTAAAATAAACGGAGCTAATGCACAAGAAGATGGAGGTATAAGATGGAGTTATCCAGAAGAGCGCGAGCGAAACCAAGCAAAGTCCTTCAAGATATAATCACTTCGCGCTGCGGGTGTTGCCTTCTGCGAGATTCTCGTAAAATCGAAAAATTAACCGTCTATAACCCAGACGACTTCTGGAAAAGATAAACTCCCCCTATATACCATATTTTCATATTGTATGGAAAATTCTCTACATACATATATACCATAAATTTATAAATATTATTAAGTTTTATTACGTTTTCTAGTTTAATTACAGCAATACATTATCGTATCATTAATTTTTCCGTTACAAGTATCGTTTACACCGATATCAGGGTTATAGAAGGTTAATCGTTGAGCGTGCCTGCTGAATCCTCTCGGTTGCATTATCCTAAAAATAGTTTGTTCACTTTCTGTAAAAGTATTACGACGTCGTACGCGATTTGTGCTCTATCGATGAACTCAAGATCGCTCTCTCTTGAATCGAATACGTCGACAAAGTAAGGATGTGGTAATCGTCGAGCGCATCTTACAGGCAAAACCCGTCATTTTGAGGAGGCTGATCCCGTTTCGTAAGAAAATAAGCAAAATTGTGGCTTTTTATACAGCGCTTCGGAGGTAGGCAAAGCGTTGTTCCGACTCGTGAGAAAAAAAAAATAATGAAGAAGCTCTCGCTAATCTATAATTTATCCTAAACTAGAGCTGGTTTTTTTGTACTTAACGATTACGAGAGCTTAAATAGCGCCATTTCAAGTAATAGCAAAGTGAAAATAGTGCTTGCGTATACCGGAAACGCGCGCGAATCACGGCGATGTAAGTATAGCGGCAATAATTAGCAATAATTAGTAATGATGGCATAGAAGAGCAGCAGAATAGTTTAATAATAATCGTATAATAGTAATAATAACAATATAGTATAACGGTAGTAATATTATTAGTACGGATAATAAAGAGTAATGGTGATATAGTTTAGTAACACAGCAGCGACAGTGTAATACCAATAGTATTAGCAATGATAGTAATAGTATAGCGTGTCGCGTGTTAATAAAAAATAATGATCATAGTTTCAATTCCGTAATGAATGTCTTTAACGGTAGATTTTGAGATTACGAGATATGAACACAGAAAACGGAAATATGCTCTACGGGGATACGCTGGAAATTATTTTATAGAATCTCCTACACGTGCAAAATATATTTCTGCGCGTGTGTGTGTGTGTGTTGTTTTTCTGACTTTCGTGTTTTAAAAATGCATTGTTTTAGCGTGACACAATTTTCAAAACAATATTTAGAGAGAACGTTAGAATATATCATATTTTATATTTTTAAGCTATTTAAAGAATTAAATCTGAAATAATCCCGAGATATATACGATTAAAACATTATTTATACGTGTAAAAAATATCACCGATAACTTAAAAAAAAAAAAAAAGAATGCGTTGCAATTAATGGTCAAAAATTCTGTCAAGTATATGGAAAAAAAAAGAAGGAAGAAATAAGTAAAATCGTGAATATCAAGAGCAACCATTGACGTATAGAAAGACTATTATAAATGGTATTGACTTCGATCAATGATAATTCGATAACGATCGTAGCGCATATCGATTACGGATAGACAAATTTATTGCGCGATATTACGGACCATCGTACGAGAGTTATACTTCGTCCAAGGACATGTATTTCGTGAGATGTAAATTGTGCGCGTGTGCAGCACGCGCGGACGTCACTTCCGGACCATTATTGTCGATAACGGTATTAGATCGTAATTCACCTTCTTTTCCTCGAGATCCAGGACGCGCAAATTGGCAAGACTTCGGTTTAATTAATTGGCGTCGATTGGCGTGTTCGCGTTTAATAAATTCCATCAGTCGCGCGCGATATTGCCTCCGAAGCAGCGGATTGTGTCAATTTTCGGAAAGTAATCACCGTTAGAGGTTTACGTTAAATTACATATAGACAGCCATTAGATTACATAAAGTGCTAAATTAGACAGCCATTATTGCTAACATTATTATTATTACTATAATAATACTTATATTATTTAGTATTAGTGTTATTATTATATTTATTACTGAGGATCGATAGACGTTTTCGATCGACAAACTCTCAAGATTATCTTAACGATTTAATACATACACGACGAGACCGCCTTGATAACGTTTACGGGCACTTACAGATTGCATCGAGATTGTTATTACGGAACACAAAGTATAATTATCGAAGACAGTAAATAATTATATTAATAAGCGATAAACTAACTAGAATTGAGATGCGATTAGTATTGTTATCGATATCATAAAATATAGAGTCGCGCGTATATATTCGTCGATCTCACCAACGCGATGTAGTCGAATAAATAAGTAAATAGTAGAAATATATATATATATATATCAATAAGTGTATTTCAGTATGTACAGGAAATTCTCGTTTTTTAATACGAAGCGTGTTATCGCTTTTATAAGCGTTCAATCTTATCGTTTCACATTTTATTCAATGTCACGTAAGAACATTATCAATTTTCCCTTCACGCGAAGCTACGAACTTAAAAATCTTATCTAAAAACAAGAAAATCAATAATAATAAAGTGAAATACGTTATAACACGGGCGATAACGGTAGAATGATAACATACACTGAATCGTTCCACTATCGTCAAACATCTTATTGCATTGAAGATAAAGCCTCGCTTATACTGAGCTTGAAATAAAAATTAATTAGAATTCAATCATATTTAAATTGGCAATTATTAAACGTTACTTTTAAAGGTAAATGTTGTTTCTTAGGTCGATAGAGATATGAATGTTTTTTACCGTATGATTATTTTAAAATGTATTGTTTCCTTACATAATTTGTAAAAACAAGATATCAGAGACATTTTTCTAAGCTGTTTATAAAAATAAAAGTTGAGTGCAAATTGTCAATAAAAACCCAGAATAAATAAAATCACATACGAATTTATCATAATTTCGATCAAGAAATTCACTCGAAGAATTTGCATCTCCGAACGGAAGTCTTAAAAATAATTCAAAGACGTCGAGAATCAAAGATAAAATTTTGTCTTTTCTTATATCTTAATATCGAAACAGGTCGTTAGTTCTCAGTCAAGGGAGATTACTCGCACTTTCAAAAGAAGGAATCTTAAGAATAATTTAAAATCGCGAGATAAAAGTAACATTTTCTTAAAGAGTATTCTTACGAAAAATAAGATGCCCCCGAATAAATACATAAATATTTTCCGATTATTATCGTTAGAATTGGTTAATCGCTATATAGAACCTACCACGATCTTAATATATTTTCAGTTGATAGTTTTAATTTAATATCACGTCACATTTTAATACGTATCGCTTGAATTTTGGTTTCATTTTTTCGGTCCTATATTTCGTTCGAAACGAATATCGTTCGATAAGTCCTTCGATAAAGCGCGAAACGTCATTTGAAAAGAAAGATCAATCGGAGCCAGCCACGCTATGCGAATTCTGTCGACGCATTCTAATTTCGATTTTTAAGGAACAGGAGTGAGAGATTAATTAGCACGCAACAAATATCACTCCTTTCGTTTCAAGAATGACACACCGACGGTATGTTCTCGGTATAAGAACGAATTGCGAGAGGAAATCCCAGATGATCTAGGTCGCTGTATCAACGAGGATTAAAGTGCGAAGAAACGGAGAGAATTATATCGATAATCAAGGCAGACTCGGCAGATACGCGATGGCAAAAAACTATGACGACTAACAAAGCACTACGAACTACGATAGAGCGATATTATACGGTTACACACAGTAGAAAAATAAGTATGAACGCTTACGGACTAAGATGGCATGTGATACACTTGTAATTTTGCAGACTATTCTCGTTTCCGGGAGCGACAGCCGTTTAAATTCTTTTTCCTTTATCTTTTCTTTTTGAGGGAATTAGGCTGAAGACACCACCCCCGGTTAATACGAACGAAACGAGGTAAAGGCAGGAGAGTAAAGGGGACGGGCAAAGAGTACTGTCTCAATCTACAGCGGAAAAATCTTAGCCGATGATCGATGACTATGACGTGTTTCATTGGCGCGATAATGTTTCAAAGGGATAATTGTGGGATTTCGCGTCGATGCGCGAAACCCCGAATGGGGCGCGTGAAATCCCCGTTAATGAATGCTGGATATACATAGATCGCTGGAAATATACGTTTGTGTTGTACGCAAAGATTACCGAGATACTTTATAAAACCCTTACCACCGGTTTCAGGTACATCAAAACACAGCAGAATGCAGCTAACTCTAATAAAAACGACGTAATAAAAATTGCATAGCGTAGTGCGTAAAAAATTAAATAAGCAGCATCACATCCGTAGATGCGTGCTGCTGCAATTAAGAGTAAAATCTAGAATTAACGTACTTATTTGCGAGGGAAGGAGGGGTGAGGGGAAAGGGAGGAGGGGGCGCGAATAAAATAGCACTATTTCGCGTAAAACGCGCACGTACTCGGGATTAACGCGAGAATATATAGTAGAATGATTGATTTCATCGGCCGTCACGAAGCGTTTCGGCGCGTATCGAATAATGTCTCAAGAACAGAAGATGAATGAAAAATTTGCAAGTAATCCTGACTTGCGTGTGTCTTACGTGTGTCCCAATAACCGTACCTTATCTTCCGCTTACGACGAACGCATCGCAATCGATGATGACAGCGCGATCGTATCCCCACGATCGTACCATTAGATATCTACAGACGTATCGAGATGATACTTCATTCCGCGGTATATTAAACATGAACACTATAGAGCATACACAGACGAGCGTGAAACTTACGCGAATCACGGATATGTATAACTAGAATAAGATTTGTATAACTAAAGTACGTTTACGATTATAACTTACATCCTTACAGATTTGAGTGGAACAGAAACTCGCGCGCGCGCGCGCGCGCGAGAACCCTTCTTTTACAACCTTCCACGCGAGAGCGTAGTACTTTTGCCCGACGAATGAAAAGATTAGAAAGGGGGAGAAGGGAAGGGAGGGGAGGGGGAAGAACGAACGGAGATAAAGTCTATAGAAGACGCATCCCTTTGGATTTCACGACGATAGTTCCCCGAAGAGTCTACTCTAAAACGCGAAATCTTATTGTACGCGCATCTTCGATTTCGCACATTTTTGGTCGTTTTCCCTATAACTCGATTATTCTTTTTTTTTTTTGCATTTTTCTCTTTTGTTGATTTATCCGCGATATCTCCACCAAACACGTACACATTCCCGAATTATCCCTTACGTATGTAGAATTTCTCCTTAAATCTCTATATTATAGATACCTTAAGGACTACGCGAAAAAAAGGACAAACGCCAACTATACTCGTTAGAATGAACGTCTGTCTTATCGGACAAGACACGAGAATATCACATTGCAGATGTATATGTATGTGTATGTGTATGGGTTATATATATGTTAATTCTTCCTTTTTAATCTTAATAACTTCGTGGCTTAAGAGCTAAGGAGTTCGTATATCGAGTTTTACACTTTACGACGACAATGGGCGTGCGCATATACGATGTGTGCGTATATAGGTACATACATACGGAATACCAATCTTTCTCTTTTTCTTTCTTTAATTTTTCAATCAAGATCGATCACTTCGGATTTTGATATTCATCTCGATAATCGCAACAAGAATAAAACGCAGCACGGAGATTATGCAACGAGGTGTACGAGGACGAAGAATGGAGCACCGAATTTTTCAATTTGACAGCTTGCACGCGTATATATCTCCCGCTTTAAAAATATTATTATTACGTTAGCATATGTTATAACTATCGAGAGAAAAATAAATAAAGCTAGAAAACTGTGAAGCTATATCGTGGACATAAGAACAATATATGCAATTAAATTATATTTATTACAACGAATTTAAGTCTTCGAATTTTACTCTTTATTGCCCTTTTATTTTTTACTAGCATCCTATTAGAACACGTACTCCGAATATCCATCCGCGTACGAAGCATCTGGAATAATATTTTACGCGCGTAATTCTTTTTGCGAGAATGAGAAATCGGAGTGACTCTTTCTCTCTCTCTCTCTCTCTCTGATTTTTTTTCATTATCCAAATAATATATCCAAGATATCGGAAAAAAATCGATCCATCGGTTAACGACGATCTGTAATTCTGTAAATTTCTATAGACTGGATACTTCTGCGATTTTCTTTGTGACAGACTTATGATATACTAAGCGATAGATTTTCATATTTTTATCGAGGGAACGATTTCGCGTTTCTCTGTTTCTTTCTTAATATCCCTCGTCAGAGATGACAGTTGTAAACCAAAATTACGGCCGTTTCGTGTACACGCATGAAAAGATAAAAAAAAAGAAAAGAAAACAATAACTTAGTCTAAAGCGTTTATTTTTTTTTATAGACCAGAAGGATATGTAGGATATGTAGTTTTTGAACAACTTGTAATGTCGATCGTATCTGGATATTGATACAAGAGAACTGATTATCATTTTTCAATTATGAACGCTCATCCCGCTGTACAAGAAATTTTATATTTTTATAACTTTTCTTCTCTTAATACATCCGCAGGATATTCAGTCTATAACACTCAACTTTAATTACAATAATGGCATACACGTTTCGCAATAAAAATTCGTTTTGTGCGAGAAGAATTGATTCTTATGGATATTCTCTTTTGCGTGCGCCAGTGTATGTGTGAGATTAAATATCGCATTACGTAAGATTGAATCATTTCAATAAACCGCAGATTAATTAGCTACCATTGATTCTTGAAGGATCAATAAAAGCTACTCTTGGCCTAATAATATTTCGCTAGAAATTATTTCTCGATATCATATATAAACATAAAAACCGATAAATATTTTATTATTTGCAAAATATAATATGGATAAAACGTATTATAAGCGTTTTTAAAGTAACTATAACAAACATATTCTGAACGAGATTAATTTCTTTCTTTATATGACTAATTAAAGTTCATTGTTTTAAAATGCTTAATATCAAAGTCTTTGCAGCGGGGTGATATAACACTTTATCCGATTTTTAATACAATCATTTTACGTGGACCCATAATACAGCCAATTTTTTCTTTCCAAACTATCTTAAAATTTCCTCTGTTCCAAATCAATCTGCTTTTCTCTAAAACAAAATTCTCTTACTATACTGTTTCCCATTATTCAGTCACACGATTACGTGATCGTATAAGTGAATAAGTGACAAAACGCACGACATTTTTATTCTCTGCATATAAATATCACTGAAATAAGAATCGTTAGGTTCAGAAAAAAATTTCGAATAAAAAAAATAATCGATGAGTTCGGAATAGAGAAAATCGATTGTATATCAAAATTGGCATGTTACAACTATTAAGAATATATAATAAATATATAATTCTCTTATATACAAGCTCGCACTTGAAATCGATACAAACTCGGTCCTAATATTTATATACGATCCATATACACTACTGCCTAATAAATATTTAACAGACAAATCAGGGACTACACAAACACACTCTTGGAATAAATTGCTTCGAATGAGTATTACAATCCCGATTTCGAGAAAATGCTTGGTTCTAAAATATTATTCCCACACGGTTATTAGCATACAAAATAAATATCCAGATTTATAATTTTTTTTTAATGTTAGTTAAAAGAGCCAATCCATTAATGCAATTTTTTTTTCTTCGCACACACGTCCGAACGTCATACTTAGTCTCTTTTTTTCACATAGATTTTTTGGATAATAGTTTTTCTCTTCCTTCTAATAAGCACCATGTGTCTTTTATTCGCATAGAAAATAACATCGCAAAATTCATAACATCACGTATTGAGTCACATATAAGAATTGATATAATCGACGATATAATACTTAAAAGGAAGGGAAAAGAGCTCTGTTTTAACCAGAAATAGTATAAAACGCAGAGTGAGACTAGATTTGATAAGACTGAGATTTGTTTTTACATTGTATCAATACAATTATAGGTAAATTTGGATCTAATGTCCCGAGTAATTTTTAGAGCTCGATCGTCGATGCAAGATTAATATCACGCGTGGTTCGTATGTATTTGTGTGTGTGCGTGTATATATCTCAGGCATAATACTATTGTCTAATAATCGAAGCAATCCGCAAAATAAGAAAACGGATAATTCTGAATAATAAAGTATATAAAGTACTTTACTGAAGTACGTGACTAAAAAAGTACTTTGCTTAAAACATCTTCATTAATTATTTGTCACAATAATATTTAACAAAACTTCCAACGCGAGGTGTCGATTCGTTTATTTTCTAAGTTAACCGTTTGTCAATTTATCTAATAATGTCGAGTTTTTTCTGGTTAATTAAATTTGCTTTTTTTATGTATATTATATTACAGATAGAACAATAACGTATAAGAAAATAGCCAACTTACGTTAATGCGAACTTAACTAGTCAATTAATTAGTTAACTGTCGATATAATTTTACATAACGCACGCGAAATCGTTTGATATTTCTTTTCAGGAGGCGATGTTTCAATATCTCTTTTTCGTAGCATTTCTTTTCATCATCGAGATAAGACGGATTCCGATATACAAGTAGAGAAAATGCATCGACTGTACATATACATATATATGGATATTAAATTAATAATTCTATTATTATAGAAAATGCGCGGTATTAACGCGACGTAACAATAATATATTCAATATACTCGAGCAAACTGACTAAAGTAACAATCGATATGGTCCTATATTTACGCGACGTAGTATGCAATTATTAGAAGCACACGTCAGTATAATTAATATAAACTTGAGGATAATTTTCTGGCGACCCGGAATCAAGCTTTGCGACTAATTGCAAGCGTAATAGCTTTCCTAAACAGCGTATGATTATTCATTATTGATATCATCGGGCATGAGTGGATCTCTCTTATCGAATTCGTCCCTCATCCATCTCGTACTTCTCGAAAAAATAAATCGGGCTTATTTTCATCACAATGATTGCAAAGCATATTTCTGAACGTCGTTAAGTCGGCTCAAAATTGCAGTTTAACTATGCGTGTAGAGATCCGAGTAAGATTTAAGCGAGTTAAGATTTCAAGTGATATCAGATAGAGAGAGAAAGCAAGAGAAAAGAGAGAAAAAGAGAGGAAGAGTGAAATGCTCGCAAAAATTTGCGAGAATGTCGCTATAATTTGACGCATTTTATAAACGCGATCTAATTAGATAATTTCATTTCCAAGATTTTCATTTAGTTTCAAAGATTGAGATTTCAAGCGACTTGCTATATAAGAAATGTCAACGTAGTTTTCAAAACGCAGAAAATAATCGGTCGCGATTAAGACTAAGATTATCATCAGCCTGAATCGCAATTATGGCTTAGGAGAAATGATATATAGATCTGCCTTATATAAGTTAACGATATTCCAGTACTATCGTACGATGACTAATATTGTAGGAGAGCTCGAGAATTCCTATTGCGCTATAATACTACATAAGCTAAGTGGTATAATACAAATGATATACTTATAGAACGTAAGATTGTAAATAGATTTTTTTATGGTGTACTTCAGGATCACGGCTGTAGAGAATCGCGACTGTCAGACGCGGCTTTATCAAAAATAGGCGAATTACCTTAATGACGAGATTGCCGTCGCGAAAAGAAATATGACTCGTCTAATATATGGTAAATGGTTTCGTTATGATATTGCAGTCCCCTCGCAGCAGCAATCCACTTAAAAAAATCACACGAGATAAAGCGATAATGTTCACTCTTGCGAGTCAAATGCCGTAAAAAAAAAAAAAAAAAAAAAAAAAACAATGATCAATCTTACATAACGCTCAAAAAAAGAAGGCACACGCAAACAAGAAATATCATTTGTATAAAAATACATACATATCAGTGAGACGCAATGACGGTGTAACGGCAGTGCTATTCGTTTGCAGTGTTTTACATAAACATCTCTTGGTAAATTATTGCACATATACATATCACACACACATACATACACATTATACACGCATGCATATTCGCGTGTAATATGTAATGATGGAGTAAAATACTATCGTATAAGATTATTTGTACTATTTTGTGAATTGATATGGAATAAGTTAATTCACATAAGTGCAAATTTTTTATGTTCAAAACAATTGAAATTATTGAAATATAATAATATTTTATATATTTTTATATAGAGGATAAACTTTTGAGTTTTTTTTCTCGAAATTGAGTGCAATCTTCGAAAGTATAAGTTTGGTTTCCGTCAAGGATATTTCCATACGATACGCGTCGGGTAATGGTGTTTTAATTTTTAACACGTTTATCTTTCAGATTCATCTTATATCAATCTTATATCAATCAGAAATATTAATGCAGTGAGCAAGATATTAATTAAAAAGCACTACCATTCCACCATCATTATCGCTATATAGTGAAGTGTTTCCGGCCAAGATCAAACATCCTATATGAACTATTCCAATATTCTACTTATTATCTATTTTATCATTCTTGTTGAGTTATAAAAAAAAGATCTAAAGATTGGTTATTACTACACTTATTACAGTTTTTATATGCACTTATTCATGAAATCAAAGTACAATTTATAACGTGTTGAAGGCTTTCGCAATTAGTACTGCTGTAATTTTAAAGTCTTACTCCTCTAGAACATTTGGCAGGTACGGAGACACATCCTATATGAGACGGCCTGACCGATCCTGTGTATTACCATAAACGTGTGTGATCCTTTCCGAAAAGAAGGTAAGCCTATATAAAATATCTATTCAACTTAAAACTTAGCCTAAATATTGACTGCATAAATATTCTGTTTTATATAATAGCAATAATATAAAATAATTGTATAAAATCAATAGAGAGAGAGAACATGTTTGTCAAAATTGATTTTTCAAGTTATCAATTATTTCATTTTATTTTTTAACTCCGACGATTAAATTAATCAATAAATTATAAATTGATTATATTATTAATTGATTATATTATTAATAATGTCAAAATTTCATCTGTGATTATGCTTACTTTTTTGAAATATTTAAGGGTCTTCAAAATTCTTCTATATTCTATATATGTACAAATTAAAAAACAAATTATACAAATAAAATCATGTGCAAGTCTCACGCTATAAGAATCGAAATAATTTAAAAGCGCTTTTTCTCCGTCCCTGTAAACCTATGTTTTTTTCTTTTTCCGCGTTTTTTTTTTTTACTTTTCTGTTTTAAAACAATTGTTTTGTATCAGACGTATAAGATGTGTGCGTGTATACATGCGTGTATACGTGTCAATGAATTTAGTTATTATCTTACATCCGCTAATCAGTCCATTTTCATCAAATTTATTTATTTATCATCTCGCGATTGTGTATGTGTATATATATGACTGTGCATATATATGTACAGTTATCATGTGAAATGTATCGAATAATGAAAGGCAACGAGTCGGAAGGACTAAAGTTAACTTGCACTAGATTACATTTAAGCGATAGGCTGCACGTCGGTTGTTAAAAATGTTATCGTTTAAAAATTTTAAAGCTCCTTCTCATATTATTCCCTTATTATCTTATTATCGCATTGAAAGTGTACGCGCGCACTGTATCTGCATGTATGAATAATATGAGCGTGTAAGAATGTGCATTACTCTTTGCACGCAATGCGTAATTGCCGCGTGCGTGCGTGCTTCGTTTTAAAACTATCGCGATGATCGATCAATCGTATTTTAGTTAATTGTATATGCTGTATATACGCACAAGTTTTACGTACGCACATTTATAAATACACATTTTAAGCCTTTTTCGAGAGCTTTTATATATTTCTACATATATAAAAGAGTCGATAGTATATTTCATTTAAATTCCACTTATTCTTGAATTATCTTAATCTCCATCTGATCTTTTACTAACCGTTATTATAGTTATTATTATTATTATTATTATTATTATTATTATTACTATTATTATTATTATTATTTACTTATTACCTATTATATACGCGTAATTAAAATGTATTCATTAAGCAATGGTATTAATATTGAAATCAAATGTATTCTATGTATTGGATTATTCACACCATATGGTGTGCGTATGTATGCGTGTATATGTGTAACGTAAAGACCCTAAATATCTAAATACCATCTATATATCAATCACTGTTATCACAACAAACAATTCTAATGTTTTTTTCTGATCTTATCTTGGCTAACTCGGAGAAAAGTTCCCCTTTGATTCTCGAAAGCAACAATTTTCGTTCGCAGTAAATATTATTCGATATCTCTTTGCTTCTCGTCGCCCTCCGCTGCTAAATTAGCGCTGCGTCAATCTATCTTGCACTTAAAGCCGAGGCAAACAAGTAAACCATTGTAATCAACAGACATGCCTACATGGACCGTGCTGAGAAATGCAAACGCGAATTCCTCGCGCATTCAACTTTCATATCTCGCTCCATTTTACGAAAGCGAGCAATTATACTCTGTCACATTCATACTATATTCGTTCATTCCTCCACTCCCTTGTTTTCTCTTATTTTGTATCCTCCCTTCCCGTCTTTCTCCCCCTGTTTCCTCATTGATATTATCTCTCACGTGCACATTCTGCCTCATTTATTCTCCTCATCCTTCCCTGTCTCTATCTTTCTTTCTCACAGTCTCTCTGCCTTAACGCTCATGAATACACATTTAAGTCTTCAGACACTTATATTCTATTATCTTAAGATCTATATTTCAGAAACGTTAGAACGCCATTGTAGTTTTGTCAACCCTTTTAAATAGCTTATCTTTTAATCTATCATTTAACCTATCTTTTAAAGTAATTATTAATCAAATTTTTAGTTCTAGCATATTACTTAGCAAATTTCGTCAGAGATTACCACCGACGAATTATTATATTGTTGTCTCGTTATTAGTATGATAATTCACATTCATATATATATATATATATATATATATATATGTATATATGTATATATATATGTATATATAAATTCATAGTTTATAGTTATCGTAAGAGTGCATCATATATGTAAGTTTATATTATAATTGTCCTTACATCTTAGCACAGTTCTTTGTCGTACTCTCACTCTCTCTTTTACACTTTGCTACACTTTGTTAAGTAAAATGTCAGGATACCATACATATACATATTACATACATATATGTATGTACAGGTATGCTGTTTGTGTATGTGTACAATATAATAATGTATGAGATATATTTATGCATATATATATATCGTACTCCTGAAAACAGGCTGTCGCGCAATTCAAGAAATGCAACTCACAATTCGAATTTTTTTTTTTTTTTTAATTCTGTCAATATAAATTCTTCGCTTAGAGATTTGTCGTATAATTCTGATCTGAAAGACAATAAAAAATTTATTTTGAATTAAAAATACGTAACTTTAATTAAAACTTTATTTTAGACAACTTAAATACTAAATAGGATCAGTTAGACAAAATCGATAGATAAATATAATAGATGCAATCTATCAGTAAGTTTAAGCAATCGCATACATATATTACTTTCATCACATATTTTTAAATATTACCATCTTAAGTATTATCGTTTTAATTTTTTCTGTGTTTATCTTGTTATTTTAAAACGTTAAGGAATTTATTTCCTCGATTTGCGTGGCAGTTCTTTCTTTAGGAATACGATATAATTATGTACAGAACGATTCTTTCACTACTTCATCATTTTTTTTTCTTTTCTTTTCTTTTTTTTTCTTTCACTTTGCAACTGAGGAGCTCATATAGTCGTCATAATCGTACCGTCGTGTTCTTTTCCGCTTCCTCTTGAATTCTATCTACGTTAGACAGTAATTATGAATACTCCTTAAATTATGCATTCTTACGAAAATATTAAAATTAAGCATTACGTAACAACACTGGCCGACAGAGTCGAGGCAACATGACCGGCGGAACCGCGCGGATTCGCATCGCGGATACATCACGAACCGATGCACCGATACTTTCGTCATATAGCACGTGAGAAACGTGGCTCTTTTTGATGATGTCTTCTACAAAGCAATCTTTCTCTCTCCTTTCTCTCTCTTGGAAGGCAAGATATAAAAATTTCCAATGTTTTTTTTATTTTTTTTTTTTTATTTACTGGTATGCCAAAGTATAACGGTCCGGCATCCGCGAGAATCGACCGATCGCGTGGAAGCGGCGATAATCATTGTCGACCAATGCTACCGTATACGTTTCCTTAGCTTGGCGTGTTGACATTTGCAAGCATGCAGGTTCAGTCATGCGTGACAAACGTGTGTATTCAGTATGTGTGTATATGTAATTGTTCACACTTTTATCGCGCGCGGCTCGCGTCTTGTGATTGTGTTTCTTTTCTTCCTTCTATTTATATATATATATATATATATGTATATATATATTTTGTTCTCTTTCTATGTCTCAATTGACGAAGGAAAAAAAGCCGTCTCTTTCACATCTTTCGCGATTTTATGCCCACTGATTGATCGCGAAACGTTTCCACGCCGACACGCGGAGAAACGGAAAGACAAAGAAAAAAGAAAGAAACTGTTGTGCATGAGTAAATAACAGTTCGCTTGTTCGTCGTTTGGTTATCAGTCCATTCAGGTACCTTTGACGTTGAAGAGAAAAACTAATTTAAATTCATCCTAGAGACTGTGAGCTCTCCGCTCGACAGTATATGCGCCCGTAATAAATGCCATCCATTCGTAACATCGCCATTTACTCACGTTGCGATCTTACGCGGACCATTGTGATTACTATGAGTTCGAAGTATCATCACTAACAAGAGAAGCGTGATATACTACATACGCAATAATTGGTATGTAGTGTCCATTACTCGTCTTCATGTTTATTTTTCATGTATACTGCATATTTTCAGCCGCTTTATTAGCCGTTTGTATCAGCATTTTCCTCGGTCTTTCTCAACGCTTCGTGCTCTAATCGCTTCATCTCGTTTTTTTTCCATTTCTCCTTATCTCCTGTTTATCTTCTTCTTTTTTTTTCATTTAAACTCTACGTTAATAAATGGTAAAGAGACACACTGGACATTGGCACGACAGGTGGCATCTAGATTTAATATAGAATAAAATTTACGTTATTGCGATAACATTTGGTATCGTTGCGTCGTTGCCCAGTTGATCTGATATCCCTGCATTCCTCTCGTTTCTTCCACATTCGTGGGGGGTCCGGAGCGCAGTGAGGATTGGAAGTCGGGACAGAACACCAGGCAGCGACGTCAATGCTTGTTTTTTAAGGTTTTTTTTTTCTTTTGATTAGATTGATACAGTCTACATTTGATACGCGCTGCAGTCTTCGGAACTGTCCAGCAAAAAATGGAACACTCTTTGACCTGATCAGAGACCCTCGACGATAAATCTTCATTGAGAAAAGCGCCCTTCCTTCCCAATAAAACAGCACAAAGAGCGCGGAGTTTTTTTTTCTCTTCTCCCCTCTCGACTACGTTTTATCTTGATACATGCTTATTAGATTGGCTTAGAACGATGAGAACGCCATTTTGTCGTTACATATCGTGACAGATCGCACGCAGTACACGCACCAAGAGATTGATGAAAAGACCGTTGCGATTGGTATAATTTGACCTAACTTGATCTTCTGTAATCCATAAATCTTTTGGAGATATTCCTATCTCCTTGGAGTAATGACGCGACCGCATTCGTACTTGCAAGTATCTTCGTTTTCATTAAGTGTTTTTGATGAATGTATATGTGTGTGAGTGTGATTTGTCATGTAAAATTAGATATCTATCGCACAATTTGGTTGTATACCACTGTGATTATTTCGCTTACGCGTATTTTCTATTCAAGGCGGATACGAGGGTAGTAATTTCTTTGTTAAGTAACTCGTTATAGTAATTGCATTTCCTAGCAATATAATTGACGTTTCGTGAAGACCTCGTCCGTCTCATTTCCTTTCGTTCTCTTTTGCGCACATGCACACACGCGCGCGCACGCATGGGCGCACATACATACACTCCCCCCCCCCCTCTCTCACTCTCTTTCTATCACTCTCAAAATTCTCCCTTCCTTTCCCTCTTCTTCTCATACATTCGCTCTTTCTTATCATCGACAGAGTATACATAAGCAGATATATCTTGTATCCACTCTAACCAAAAACACCGATCGATAACGTGAATATAATACTTGAATATACAAAATGTGATCTAAGAGAAATAAGGGGGATCGGAAGGGAAAGTAATACGCATTCAATCACGAAATTTGCGTCAGCCGAGCTGCATCTTTGGACTTGCGTCATAAGCAAGTGAATTTGTTCACTTATTTGACAAGATTTTGGGCGGATAGACTCTCGTTCTCTACATCGACTCACCTCCCAGAAGATCTCCGGGTAAATACGAGTTGAGAGAACTGGGAGTTGCTCGTTGCTGGTCACTGTTGTCTATCCCGGCATTGCTCCACAGGGAATTGCTGGTGGGCGGGGCGCCCCAGAGCTGACTAGAACTGCCTCCCCATGTGTCGGGCGGCGGGCCAGCTTTGTTAGTTGGTCTAAGGCCCCAACCGGCTCCGCCGGAACCACCGGCCTGTTGTTGTCCGCCGTGGCCGAGTTGCTGCAGAATAGTGTGCACCTCGCTCTCTGCGGGCGACTCGGCAAATATCGTTGTGTTACCCAGGACGCAATTGTTTAGGGCTCCTTGTGCCTGAAAAAAGAAAATTGATAGTTTCATAATATATTTCAACCATTAAAGCAAAACAAAATTTATGAACATAAATACTATATATCGCAAAAATCTGAACAAATTTAAATACAATTCCGTATTTTTTTTCTATATTCACCTTGATTGCCTCGTCGCGAGAAGAATATTTCGTCAAAGCAATTCCATGATTCTGGTAAAGACGGAAATCTTGAACCGGTCCATGTTGCATACATAATGTTTTCAAAGTGGAACCGTCAATTTGTGGAGTAAGATTCTTCAGTAGAAGCCAAGTAGACATCCAACTCGAATTGCTAACCGACGACGATTGAAGACCCCACGAACTGGACGATCTACTGACACTTCCTAAGCCGGCTCCCCAGCCATTGCTTGCATTCGTAGCCCCTTTACTACCCAAGCCAGGAGGTGGACCGCGCGCTTTGCTCATTGGTGCACCCCATAGTTCCGAAGTCACAGCAGTTGGCGGAGGAGCAGACTCTCCCCATGTATTCTTGGAAGTGCTGCAACAAATTGAGCTTTTATAACTATACAGTCAATAATATAATATATATTTAGGTAGAACAATTACCTAGTAAATGCACTAGGTGTGGTAGCTGGTGGATTAAATGTCCACGTAGAATTACTTAGACTCGGAATCGATGTGTCAGGATTGGCTGTTTGCGGTGGCGGTGATGTCTTGCTGCTCGATGAAAAAATCGTATCGGGATCCTTGATAGTTGCCAGAGATAACGGAGAGCGCACAACAGAGCCGGGAGTGATGCTAGGATCATCTTCGATGCTTTTTATCTGGGTACCCTAAAATGAAATGAAATATAGGTGGACCTGGATAAGCTTTAAATACTAACACGCTATTTTTTATGCTTTAATGTTTATGCGTGCTCTCCAAGTATAGTTTTATATCATGACAGTATACTCTCTGAAAACATTCGATGACGATAAAAAGCAAATAACATTACGGTATTGGAAATGGATTACCTTCCATGGCTTCCCTGGTTCGAATTCCGGTACGAGGTCTGTATATGCGGCACCACCTGGTTGCCAGTCCTTTCCATCGGTCGCATCGCTGTTACCTGGATCAGGCCAGCCGCTATCGCCGAGTCGAGAAGACCATGTGCCGTCACTTTGACCTAACAATGGATTCATGTTTGGACTACTATGCGATTGAGTCAAAGCACCAGGTGTTGTGGGCGGTTTACTTGTAGTTCCGGGAGCACGGGAGAATTCGTTTGACACCAAATCACCGTCCTTGTCGAGCGATGGCAGCTTCCACTGATTTAATCTTGACTGTTGTTGACTCTATCGAAAAAAGAATACAAATATAGAGTACATAATTGCACACCAAGATCTTTATTTATATATATTTATATATATAAACCAAACACACACACATACCACCGGAGGTTCTTTGTTCATCGTTAAATCACTAAAACTGTTTTGTAAAGCTGACATAGGATCGTGCACAGAGGATTTGTAATACTCTGATGCTTGTGATGGAGGAGCTGGATGTTGTTGTTGTTGTTTCATGTATGTCGCTTGCTGTACCGCAATCTGATTTTGCAAATTTGTGATTTGCTGCTTGGTTTTCGTAATTTGAACACTAATCTGCAGAGCAGACTGATTGCTTCCTTTCATTGAAGTATTCTGAAGAGTGTGCTGTTGGTGCAATTGCTGCAGAACCTTGATTTGCTGCAGCAGCTGATTTAGTAACATCAGAGTTTGAGGCGCTAGTGGTTGATTTAAAATCTGGTGATTCAGATATCCTTCATGGACAGCTAATTGAATTTGCTGCACGAGCATACGCAATTGCTGCGTACTTGGCTGATTCTGCGTTGTGCGAGATGCCTGAAAATTAATATATAAATGTGTATAAAAATACTGCATACGTTAAACAAATTGAGGATAATTTGATTTAAATTATATAGACAAAATATGTATAATCTACATTATGTGATTTTCTATTTAAAATATATATTTTTTAAATAAAATATAAATATTATATATAAACACAATTCTTCTTATGTATATTTAAACTAAATCAAATTTAGCTTGATTGTAAAGCTACAAATTGGTTTATGTGTTTTTTTAAATATTAATATATTACAAATATATTTATACATTAATGTGTGTTTGCAATTTATTAATATATAATATTTCGTAATAAATAATGTATATTTTATATATCACTACATTTTGATTATATAATATATATATAAAAAAAAAAAAAATATCCTATATATAACCGAATTATCAGTGTGTAAATGTGTTTAATTTTGATTTAGGACAATATTTCTTAACTGCCCCAATAGTTAGTAATACTTCATTAATAACAAATAACGATCAACATGCTCAAAGCTAATATTACACAAATACAAATTCATGCATTTAAAAAGCAGACTAAATTATATACATGTACATTAATAAATATATTTGCTATATGATAATATCTCTTTTTACAACATGGAGTTTTTTCAAAATATTGGCTAATTTAAGAAAATATATAATATTTTGATCGATAGATTGTATATATAACCCCCTCCTCCTCTTGTATAAATAAATAAATAAATCATTATCATCAGACCACTTTTATGAAAAATGAATTTATCCAATCTTCTAACAATAAGTCATTACTAGGAATTTGTCGAAATGTGTGACCCCTGTGATCACGCTTTGTCATTAGCGCGCACAGATACAAAATTGGCATTATAGTATGTGCCCTTGCTTTTACCATAAAAAAAGACAAATAAAGAAACTTAAATACAATCCGATAAAAAGTTTGATGTTTTCAAGAATGAATTTGTTCACCTGATTGAAAGGAGGTTGTGGCGTATTGGTACTTGGCTGCTGTTGTTGTAGCGGAATAGCTGTTTGTTGCTGTTGTTGTTGTTGAAGTTTGAGAAGACTAGCACTGGTGACAGAACCACCTACGCCCCCACTGGTCGCCCCACTGGGCACTCCTCCGCCCTGTGTTAAATACAAATTGTACCCTATATGCCTACCTTCTTTCTTCCTCTTCTTCTTTCGTACACATTAATATATAATTATATTGATTGCATAAGTACATTTTTACTATGGATATTTAATAGTTACAATATTTTCATTATAGACTATTAAAACTCTCTTCCTCAAATATGAACCATAACAAAGAATTTGTATCTTTTTACAAGACTTTCATATTTAAATATTTAATTCCTACAATATTTGAATTATTTTTATTTATATGCGAATATTTATGCTATATACATAAATACATATGATTGACACACATATTACATTTTCAATGATCTAAGAGAAACATTTGCAATACAAAAAACAATTAGTAACTATTAATATCGTATCAGTACTGTGCTGTTCCTTCATTTTCAATTCATCATTTTCAATTATTATACATTGTTAATTTCTAATGAAACAATATCAAAGTGTACACTTGCTCAATCTCATCAGTTGTTAAACAAATTTCATCGAAAACCGTAGCGCGTGTTTATTTGCTATCGAATATTTTCACTTTGTCACACTTTCACAATCAACATTGTTAATAAAGGATAAAACACATATTATTCAAAAATCCTATATATTCCTTAGGAAATTGCTCACAGTCAAAAACTTGTTTTCCACAAAACAAAAATATATATGCGCATATTTAACTCAGCTGATTAAACTTACTGGAGGAAATGACATCTGCTGTCCAACATGATTGAATCGCGGATATGCAGGCGCGCTGGTCGCTTGATGCGCCGGATCGTAACCCGAGTGCGTATCGTGGCGTCTCCACTGATCGACGGGACGTATTTGATTGAGAAGTTCCAGTGCCTCATCTCGGTTCATTTCTCGATTCCTTAATGCTATTTCAACATCTTCTTTCTAAAAAGGACAATAGAGTTCTCATGTAAATATTGCATATTCTTATAGTATCCTATAATTTTATTATTTTTAATAATAATCTATTTAAAAAAATTTTAAGTTATTGTTTTTATTATGCCTTAATAAAAATTCGACAAAATGCTAAATTTATATGTACGGCAAGAGACATCGATAACAATTAACAAATTTATACTGTCAAACACAATCAATGACGTACAAAACAACTAATTTACTCTAACGTATACTACAAGAAATAATTGACATCATTTCTCACTTCTAATATCATAATTCATTATTGCTGAAATGAGAAACTAGAAGCCTTGAGTTCTAAATCTACTATTATATTAGCAAGTTAATAATTTGCAAAAATAAACGGGGAAATATAAATTATAGATGGAAATAAATAAATAAAAATTAAAGATTTCATACCTTAAATCCTAATTCGCAGAGATATCGGAACTCGCGACTATTCCAAATAACTTCCTTCGTTAAAGTGGGCTTTGTAGGATGTGCCCAGCTGGGAGTCGGATCCATATCAGAGTCGCCCCAACTACCAGTAGGTCCCATAGGCTTCGGCTTGTGCGCAGTTGGACCACCCCAAGCTGGATTTAGTTGAGGTTCATTCCATGTAGCGGGTGCTTTAGCATCCTCCCAGGATGCGGTGTCATGCGGCCCATCTGTCCAGGTTCCATTGCGTCCGCTCGAAGCGCCGGGATGACCCCACATAGGATTACCTACGTCTGGTTTCATTCCAGGTTGTCCTGGCATTCTGTTCTGTGGCATGCCGGGTGGACATTGCATGCCTGCAAAGTAAAAGACACAAGATTAGTATTAAGTAACATTTACAAAATTTTCAAATAAAAAATAAATATATATCAATAATTTTTATTTCAACGATACTATCGAACAAAAATTAAATTCCGAGACACTTTGCGAACATATACCTCCACGAGCCAAATTCGGTGCAGGCATATCCTTCCAGTGTGACACTTTGCTACCCGGTATTGCGCGCTGATTAGCACCCGGGTTTCCCCAGAGACTAGTACCATCGTCGTAATTGGGCACGTTGCGTCGTTGTGTCGGCGGCGAGGGTTCTTCCCAACCGGTCGGTTTGCCAGGCATAATATCTTTCGGCGGTGGCGCGGCCCACTGATTCATGTTCGATGGATTAAGCATCTTGGCTGGCGGTCCGGACGGGTGTTGATGACTCATCTGATGATGTCCAGGAGGTCCAGGCGGCTGACTCCACATCGCATCCGCGTTTGCGCCATGTAAACGTCCTGATATCCCACGTGGATCACCACGCATGTCGGCCATTCGCGGATCACGAGCCATCGGATCCATCACACGCATATGATCTCGTGGATCCAAGGACATACGGTGATCCCGTGGGTCACGCATCTCTCTCGGATCCACAGATCGCAAGTCTCTTGGATCTCTGTGATCTATTCTGGGATCGCCCCAATTGGATCCTATCGTAATAATCAACGTTTTTTGTAATTGCAGTTATTTTCATCGCCACACGCAATAATCATATCGATTTATAAGTAATCTAGATTTTATCTAAACTGTTAAGCATGATATGATACTTTGTCAAATCTGCGATAATTATTATCGTGATTAAAAAACGTACAATTTTAATGTAATTACTTATAAATCGCTTTAGTTTGATTTTGCATTGCAGCCAGTCTATATTTCATTCTAATAGGCAAGTATATATCACAATTTTTATTTTCTATGTTTAACTCTGCGAATACAAATATAAGTTTTGAAATATACACTTTATAGCCAATTATTCGTTCTAATATAGGATTCAGAATGGCCCGAAATCAATCAAGTCACATTCAATGTACGCGTGCTGTGATATAAATATTTTTTTATTACAGATTTATTTTCAAACAATATTATAGACGATGCCTCTCTATACTGTATTAAAAATATTATTTATCTTTTATATATAATTTTAATTATGTTATTATGAAAAATATCTAATATATAATATTAAAATCAAGAGTATTTTCCAGTCAAAATTAAAAAATATTTAAATATATATTTAAATATTTATATATATATATACACTTTGCCTATGTAGATCTAGCATCTCCAGCCTTCACTAGCCCAACTCTCCACATACCAGCTTGATTACCAGCAGCACCGGTCCATTGAGCAGCGCTCGGCTGTGACTGCGTCGGTGCACCAGTCCACATGTTTGACGAATCAGCTGTTTCATCATCTTCGCCCCAGGTGCCGCCAATATTAGTCGCCGGAGTGTGACCCCACGGTGTTTTCGTTTGCTGCTGAGGCGGCGGCTGTCCGCCGTTACGCAGATTCGCCTCCCATAGATCGGTACCGTTGTTCACTGGTGGTTTCCAGATTGGTACACCGTCTTTGGTCATGCTTGGTTCGGGAGATGTCGGCACGTCCCAATTTGTATCTTGGTTCACGTTTTGCTGTACAGTTATTCATATACATGAATATTGCATTGAACACGGGCACGATTGTTAACTGTTGTAATTATAAAGTTTGTTGCTGCATATATTTCTACTTTTTCGACATAATAAAAGATTGATTAACATTTTGTATTTATAACAAGAATCATTTAAAAATAGCACTCTTGAAATGTATAACTATATTGTATTTTACTTACGCAGCCCCAACCATCGTGACTAAAAAGCGCTTCTCTCATCGTATTGAGTTGCTCAAGTTGCTGTTTCGTAGACGGGTTATTAGTCGCCGAAGTATTACCGATACTCACAGCTCCCTGGGTAGGATTATTCGATTGATTGTTATTCGCACTCGAACCTGAAGATTGTTGCTGTTGAACGCCGCTACTGTTGTTATTTTGCACTGATGGATTTTGTCCAAGACCACCTGGATTGTTAGATTTTCCCTGAGGCCATTGATTATTATTCTGATTCGCTTGAGTAGGATTATTTGATTGAGATGTAGGCGGACCAGATTGTTGATTCGATTGTTGATTGGGATTAGTAACTTTGCTCACATTACCTATAATTGATCAAAAAAGAAATACATTTGTCATTATAAATTGTAGAAAACAAGAGTCCTATTCACACAAATAGTATTAAATATTTTTATAATTTATTTATGAGTATTCAAAATATTTATGCATTTTGTTATGTTTTAATATTATCAATATATTATCGCATATTAGCATATTAATGTTTTAAAAAATTATAATACAAAATTAGAAAAAATAAAATAAGTTAAATATATATATAAAATAATTTTAGTGATATATATATGTATAGTAAAAATTTGTAAAAATTTTTTAGCTGTTGGTGCCCTTACCCGGATTATTTTGGCTTCCAGGGGGTCCTTGATTTTGATTTTGATTTGGATTTCCAGTGACAGATCGGTTGACGGTGTTTCCGCCCCAATTATTGGGTGCATTAGCAGCACCGGGTGGATTTCCGGGTGTACCACCCCATCCACTCTGATTCGTATTGTTGTTATTCGGAGTAGTGGCTTGCGTCGTTCCCCAATTGGTAGCTCCACCGCTATTCAAGGAACTCTCTCCGCCCCCTGCTAATCGCAGGACCATTGGTATGCCCCAACGTTGTTTATAACTTGTAATAGGCTCGTTGTATTTGTGATATAACTGCGCAACAGGATTACGAAACAGGATGTCCAAGATGGATTTTAGTTGATGCCGTTGAACTCCATATTCGCTCCCGTACTTCTCGTATGTTCTTCGACAAGCAGGAACTAACGCACGCACACACTTTATAAGGTATGACCATTGCAACGTAGACAATACAATGGAATCTTCGTTGCCGTTGCATATGATGGTATCATTATTATCATTATTATCATCATTATCATCGTCATCGTTCTTACGACTTTGATCGCGTCTAAGATTATCTCGGTCATATTTGCAGATCAACTGAGCGTCATCTTTCGATGTTGTTGTAGTAGCCTTGAGCTTGTCAATAGCATAAATTTGCACGAGTTTAAATTTAGTTGCGTCATAATGACACAAGTAGTCATTCTTATTAAGATCATCTGTATGACTTAGCAACATATATTGGATACATATTTGGTCATTTTGGAGTAAATTGAAATATTCCAATCGCATTTCATTATCGTTCGTGCGAATCTCCGCCCGAGACACAGGTACAGCAATTGTTTGGGATGCGACGGTGGCTGATTGGCATGTAAGCGTCATCGTAGGCTTGCAGGTAGTCATTATAGGAATGTTGACAGTCAACTTAACTTGCCTTCTGTTGTCAGATTCGTCAAGTCGAGCGGCATGAGATGTTTCAAACTTAACGTTACTATTACATTTATCGCTTAGCATAGACCTACATACAAACTTAATGGTAGAGTTAGATTCACGATCGGTAGCGACCAATCCCCTATTATATCTACTAATCTTAAAACAAGTGTTTAGAGGCTTATTGTTATCCTGAAATAAAAGAGCACCAACAGTAAATATTGTTGCTTCGGTACAACTAATACCATCATTTTGAGACCCTAAGATTCTAACATTAGTAGTCATTACACTAGTCTTGTAGCACACAGCGATGTCAACAATGTTTCCGATAACATCTGGATTATTATTATTATTATTAATATTAATTTCCTCTTCAATACTACCAACGTTACTGTACTCGTTATTATAATATTCATTATAATTATTACCAACGTTGTAATCATTACTTTTACATATTACTAATAATGGAACACATATGTGTTGCATCAGCTCGGTCACAGTGACATTACATAATGGAGAAATAGAAGATTGTACATATAATTGTGTGAGATTTTTCAGGAAAGATCGCAAAGTGTGGTCAATTATTTCGTTTCTGAAAACGATAAGCGTAATGGAAGAACTGGCGGCATACATCGCAAAATTCTGAGCATAATAAACAGACACCGGTACTAGAGTGTTGCCATTGAAATGCAATTTCAAGAGATGTCGTACTATTCGGCAGCTCAGTGAGACTCGGATGTTAGAATCATCCAGAATTCTATTGTTTGCAAGCAGTCTGGACATCTGAGCAAAACTGGTAACTAGGGCGTACTTATCACCTAGTAGTTTCATTCTATTCGATGTGATGGTAGAATCGACCCTCTTAATACAAAGAACCGGGATAACAGCAACTATTTTGTCAAAGCCACCACTAAAGAAGAGGTAATGATTACTGTAACTGGTTGAGCTGAGCAATATCACAGACTTGGAGTTGTTATTACTTACATAACTAAAATTAGCCTTAAATTTATTGTTGTCGCCTAGGTCAAGGCAGGACCCTAGTAAGGAGTAATTGTCGTCAGAGTTAGGGAGACGTAACAACCGTTGGGGACTATCAGACTTGGGTATCCTAACTAGGCTAGGTACCCCAACGGCGCGATACGCTTCATCCCTTTCAAAATTTACACATACCCTTATACATACTCTAATATATAGATTACTAAAGCTAGTCTTATTATCACTTAATGTCTTACAAATAGACTTAGAGTTATTGGCGGAGCTGCCCAGCTGCAAACCAAGCAAGCCCGGTGTGTTTTGCTTTCTGTACTTGTGATGATTATGTTCTGCATTGTTGTGATTATTTATTTTATTATTATTATCGCAGATTAGAAGGTGATTTGTTGGGTATTTTGTGGTTGTTGGCGCCACTGACTGGCAGGCCTTACCTATGCCGGTTGAGTTGAACTCACCTGTAATTAAAGTGCTCATGCTATATGCCATTGGAATTTCTAATGAGTATATATATTCAATATAAATATTTAGTAACCACATTTAAATGTACTCTGCATTTAACGTAAATAAATTTTTGGGGGTTTTTGTTGAAAATACTCCATGTGTGTGTTGTGTTAAAATTAAAAGACATCAAAATTATTGATAACAAAATATCTGAATTAATATATATATAACAATAATAACGTCTTTATTTAATATGTTTTATATAATTTAAATAGTTTTTATATTTGTATGAAAAAAGTTAGATTGTCTATTCTATATGTTCATATATATATTTAATACTAATCTTTTTATAAATATTTATCAAAGCTGAGCTTATAACTTTATTCAGCTTTCAACATCTTTCAATTTTAAACAATAAATATTAAAATAAATAATAAGATATATAAAATTAGTAAATAAACAATATCTTTTTACAAAACGTACTTGTGTTTGTAATTAATATATAATATATTAAGCAGCATAAAATAAGCGAATCAAATAAGAATATATATATATATATATATATATATATATATATATATATATATATATATATAGGATGCCTCAATACCATCGCAATATTCTTTTAATAAATTTTATAATCAATTAAAAATAAATTTGTCCTTATAAAAATTATATATATCATTAATAAATATCAAAATATCTATTTACTCACCAGCTTGGTTCAGCAGGACGGTTGAAAAGTCATTGGCGGCGGTAGCTTCGGGATGGCTAATAGGTGCTGCCATCATGCTGCTGTTTGCTATCGATTCGATATCACAGTACCTAGTGTGCTCTGATCCTTCCCCTTCCCCCACCCCATCCAGACTGCTTTCCCCTAATACTACTACATCCCCCTATACGACATAAAAAAGGGACAAGTTTAAATATGTCTGTTTCAAGAAATGTTAATGTACAAACTAAAATATAAGATATAAATAAACAAATAATAATGAAATTGATATGAAATTAAAATAATATTACATGTAAACAGAAGAAAAAAATTCGATTTTTATAATTCTCAACAATTAGACGTGATATATATTTCTTAAGAATGAAAAAATAATTTATATGCAGTAGTTACAGATATTCTAAGAGGAAAAAAGTAATTTTAATATTTATAAATGTAAAATCATTAGACACTTATCAAAAATTATGCAATTTATCGTAGATTATGATATATGTAATCTCAGCAAATAATTTTTTATCTGAGACACATGTATTTAAAAGATTATAAAATCATCTCATTAACAGTATCTATCAATACTATTTTCATTAGGTTTATTCCTAATAGAAGTTTAATTATGTTTGCATATCGAGACAATAATTTATGATATTATGAAATTTTGATAACATTAATAATTCATTTCGAATTTATGCAAGTTTTTAGAATTGACGTATTTCAATGTGATCCTAAGTGATATAATATATAAAAGATGATTATATCCTAAATCCCTACAATTTGCATGTAAATGCTTACCATGGAATTTTGTACGAAGGCATTTGTTTCTGTAGAAATCTCATGTGAACTAGAATTGTGTGGAAACATTGGGCTCAGTTCTTCTTTGGCAGGCAATGCATAGAAACCAAGATCTATATCCAAAACATACGAGACATATATAAATATAATTTACAATAATATTTTTTCACAATTTAAATAATCAAACTTAGTACTATCAAATAAAAAGCTAATTAGCAATAAATAAATATATATATATATATATATATATATATATATATTCATAAATATCAATAATGTTAAGTAAGTAAATGTAAGTAAAAGTAATGTTAAGTAAATTTTTCCTTTCCATAATAGTATATAAAAAATAAAATAATTAAAGTCTATACTAATGTAGTAGAACATATATAACTACAGTTTATCATTTAATTTTTTAGATTAATACGTTTTATTTTCTAAATTAATACATTTGATATCTATAATTACTTTAGAACTACAAGGCTAAAAAATGAATGCTATTAAATGAAATACTAAGAAAATAGTCTTTATTTGCAAAACTGATTCAAGCAGTAAATTAATACCTCGTAAACTAACGCTATCAGTGCGCTCCTAGCTCCATGCCAGTGGAGATCTGAAAAAAAATACAAAATATATCAAGATAATCGCGGAATATTTGCTAGAAAAATATATTCTATTTAAATGGTATCAATTTTTAATAACGTACTTGCTTAATAAATCTTAAGATAAAATTTTCTCGGTAAAAATAGAATTTATCATGTCTTTTATCAACTCTCGATATTCAAATATATAAGCAATTGAAGCAAATAGAATTTTTGTTAAAATAAAATTTACCTAAAATTATCCCAAAAATATATAAAATTTCTTCACTTAATTATAATATTTTATATTCAATAAAACATTTCATATCCCTAAGAAAATTTGCTAAGAAATAATTCACTTTAAGCTTGTCAGAATTTCCAAATAGAACACTTGTATATATTGACAGGTATAAGAGAATAACAGATTAATATTTTTAAACAAATACACATACACATACAATTATAATAATTTATTATAAAATAAAAAAAAGAGTAATACAAAGCGATCTCTAATTAAATTAAATTAAAATATTGATTTGAAAAAAAAAAAGAAATAAAAGAAATCTCTTCAATCTCGTTTTATTCCGTATGATTTTAAAACCATCACAATAAACACAGATTCACACTTCATTCTCGTTTTTCCGTCTGCGACTCGCAGTTACTATCGATCGGAGCACCTTAAACGAAGCAAAAAGGAAAAAGAAGAGTATAAAAGATCTCCGTTCAAGGTTAAATCCAAGTTCTTCATAACCGCTATAAAAAATTATCGCTAGATATCGCAACAGGATGATCCTAAACCTAACCTAAACGACGTATAATTACCGGACGATTCTGCTTATTCGACGCCCGAAATACCGCTTGCTCAATTCATTCCGCTCTCCCGCGGAGCTCGCACGAGATATATATCCGTTTAATACGATCCGACAACGACAACGGGCGTGACGGAAAGGAACACTACACAACGACGTACGATCGTTTGATAAGACGACATTATTTACGTACGGGAGCCGTCCTCGTAATATCGCTCCGAGCTCCGAGGCGCTCCGAGTTCTGGCACAAGCGAACAACACGGAGCAGCCAAATGTCACACCATGCGAGCAGCGCGCGACGCACTTCTTGGAGAAGGAACGGAGCTCGCAAGGTACGCGGCGCGAGCGACAGACAAAGATAAGATATCGAGAAAGAGGGAGGGAGGGAGAGAGAAAGAGAAATGCCAGCACGGAAGACGCCGAAAGAGAGAGAGACAGAGAGAGAAATAGAGACAAGAATATATTCGCCGAAAAAAAAACGTACCTCGAACCGAGCGTCATACATCGGGTCACTCGGGACGATTAAAAGACAGCCGATGTTGGATCCTGCGTACTCCCCCCTGCCCTGCCCCAGTACTCTGCGTTGATACCACTGCTT